>NC_036871.1:32930344-32966165 GCF_002910315.2 Salvelinus sp. IW2-2015 | reverse complement strand
GCACTCATGTCCGTAAAGCCAAAAAAAAGTTGTCATGTGCTTCACAAATAAACTTTGATTTGATTTTGATTTGAATTGATTACTATTTGCACCATCGGAGCACTGTAAAATGTTAGGTGTCAAGCTGCTGGAAACAACTTCCTTCCCCATCTTCACATTTCCTCTCCCAGAGTTTGATCTTCTTCATGATTCCACACACTTTGTCGTACATGTTTAGAATGTGTGTGTCTTTACCTTGCAGAGTTAGATTCAGGTTGTTCAGTTTGCTGCACACATCAGCAAGATAGGCAAGGCGGGCTCCTCAATCTGTCCTCGAACACAACCACAAGGGGGTGTGAGTGCTCAGACAGAAAATCCCTTTCTTCACTTACTTTCCCTCTGGATAGCAAACGGATGTCGGTGTGAAGCAGCAGCTGCTGGTGCTCAGTCCCACTGTCTACCCACAYCCTTTCAAACAGTCGGTGATTCAAATGCCTGGACATGATAAAGTTAATCATTTTCACTGCGTCATTCAAAACATCATGTAACTCAGGACTCATTATCTTGCTGGCCAATGCTTCTCTGTGAATGATAAAGTGGGATTTATCTTCTTTATGTGGGTAAGTAATAATTTCACTCTCCCAGGCATTGATGCAGCACGATCCATGCACACATGAACACAGGATTAGTTCCCCACGTTAGCTTCTTGRAGAACAAAATATGCTCATTCACTTCCGAAATGTCTCTGTATCGAACAAACACAATCAACTGGGATTCCCCACTGACATCAGTTGATTCGTCCAATTATTATAATTCTTTCACCAATTGACTAACAATATCCATGCCCATGTCATAGATCCTATGGCCCACCATGGTATTTGACAATGGTACAGTCTTCAGTGCATCAGCTACTGTCTTATCATTCCTAGTTTCTGAGGAAAACAGCAGCAGGCACTGTAGTGCGCCAAGCAATGGAGCACTTGCATTTGGCTCAAGCAGAGGATCAAACATTGAGCTGACAAGCGGGCAGGCAGAGGCCAGTAAAGTCAAAAAGTAGGCCTATAAATATAAAATAACTACAGAATTCACACCAGTGACCTCAGTAAATGTTTTCCTGCCTATTAAAATGTTATTAAATATCATTAAAAATATATTTTTCCCAATATTTTTGTTATGCATTTTTGTACCCCTAGGGGTACGCTTACCCCCGGTTGGGAAACTGCTTTAACATCATGCTGTGTATGATTTCTGTCTTTCCATCTGCCCTATGCAGTGGTGTAGTGGTGCTTGGAGAAGTGGGTATACTTTTTTAATTTTGCTAAAAAAAATCAAAACGGCCAGCCTAGCGAAGGAAAGGCAACTTGTGTGAAAAATCCTGTTTTCGTATGTTTTTTAATGAGTTTTCCTATAGATTTTTCAGACGTTTGCTCTCAAAATCACTTTTTTTTATAAATAGAAAAAATACAAAAATSTGATGGTATAAGTCCACAACAATGCTTAAACCACATCAATCTGATTGGGTGGGCCTGTCAGGACCTGGCTCCCCAATGGGTGGGCCTCTGTACACCCAGGCCTGTCCATGTCAACGCCCTTGATGCTAACTGCCCATTATGACAATTGCGCATCACAAATAGCCTACTAACCAACACTCGGTTAGTAGGCTATTGCCTTAGTTAGCATTTACCAGTAGATATCAAAAGTTGAAATGTCTTTCCTACCCTACCGGCTACCGATGTCATTCTTTTGTGAGCTGCTCCATGCTAAAACCATTTGAGAGCTGCACACTCTTGCTGCCTGCAGATTATATTCCACTGAAACTAGGCTGTGTGTGGAGCGCACATTAATATATTTCACGTGCTTTGCGATTGTGTAGGCTACTTTGTGCATGATTTCTCTATTGTACTACATAATTGATAAGTCGTATAAACTAAAAAATATATATTGTTGCATGTCAGCAAAGCCACTACACAACACTAAACAWTACATTAATTGCACTATAYCGGTGATAAACGGTGCCCACAAACTGTCAGGGCCTACATAAAGCTGTCCCAACAGAAGAGTCTCAACAGCAGTCCCAACACCTTACCATTATGTTAAAACGGCCAGCTTCAAGTCAGCTGATTCTAGCCACCCCTTCTGGTTAGATCTAGTCTGGCAGTTTAATCTCCCATTCAGAGGACCCCAACTTTTGTTAGTGTCTTATTAGTCAAGGTCACACCAAATACTTATTYCCACATCAACMTCAGCCTATCAGTYGCCTTGATTCCTGGGACTTCAGTTTCAGTTAGTCTATGACCCCAGCACGCTGTGTGGTCAAAAACGTGCTTTCCCCATCCTGATGAGCACTTCTACAGTTTTCCCTCCTGCTGAACTTTTCCTCCAGTGGACTGAATCCCTGTATGTCTGATGTTTAATTGTGCYGGCATCTAAACCTAAGTGCCTTGAGATCTGTGTCATATTATTTGGATCTAAGTTTTGTTGGGTATTATGWATAATTACCGTGTGTTGAGCTTGTTAGCTAGCTTGCCCTCCCGCCAGCGTTAGCACTACTGATTGTATTTGCATTGGAATGCATAAGCCATTTAGCATGACTGTTAGCGATTAGCCATTTATTAGCATTGCTCATTTATGGTGCTAGGCTATTTTCTATTCTATATATATCACGCATGCTCATTATAATTATATTATGTATACATTTCCACATTACTTTAATGTTAATTTGACCACATTTGCCTGAGTTTGATGTGTACAAGTCCAACAGGCTGTTTAGTCTATTTCCCAGTGGTGGAATAAGTACCCAATGGTCATATTTGAGTAAAAGTAAAGACCCCTTAAAGAACATGCCTCAAGTAAAAGTAAAAGTCACCCAGTAAAAACATACTTGAGTAAAAGTCTAAAAGTATTTGGTTTTAAATATACTTAAGTATCAAAAGTACATGTAATTGCTAAAATATACTTATCAAACGTAAAAGTATAAATAATTTCKAATTTCATATATTAAGAAAACCAGACGGCACCATTTTCTTGTTTTTAAGATGTACGGATAGCCAGGGGCACACTCCAGCAAACAAAGCATTTGCTTTAGTGAGTCCGCCAGATCAGAGCCAGTAGGGATGACCAGGGATGTTCTCTTGATAAGAGCAGGAATTGGACCATGTTCCTGTCCTGCTAAGCATAAAAAATTGAACGAGTACTTTTGGGTGTCAGGGAAAATGTATGGAGTAAAAAGTACATTATTTTATTTAGGAAATCAGTGGAGCAAAGTAAAAGTTGTGAAAAATATAAATTGTAAAGTATAGATARCCCCCAAAATGACTTAAACAGTATTTTAAAGTATTTTTACATAAGTGTTGTACACCACTGCTATTGCCATGTCACTAGGCCTTATGCCTGCTGTAGTGTATAGCCCTTGCTGTTATATACTTACCTGTGCTAGCTTATACAGCAATGTCATTKATATTATAGCAGTGCTATAGCCTAAGTTTTCTTWKTCCTCTTTCCTTTCAGAACCATAGTTAATGTCAGCTCTAACTGGTGTRGTGACTTGACTTTAATCTGAAGACGGTTATTTATTTAATTACCTGAATATGTTTAATTGTTACCTGATTAAATTAATCAMGTAACAATTACCTAATTATGATCTGAGGCACCACGGGAATGGTCCTTTAAAGAGTTACCATTTCCCGAATTAAACTCTGAAGGTCTTTACCTTCTTTACCTATCTTTACCTATCACATCTATAAACAGTCAACTTATTAATCATAACCTTGTATCATATCATCATTCTAAACAGCTGTAACCTCCTTGCATCTMCAAAAACCTGAGCCTTACTTATGATTCAGTACTACACAAATTGGTTTAATTATTTATTTTCTAGCTAATTAAATGGTAACATCGGATAAACATACTGTCACGTCTACTCCCGCTCCCCCTCTCCGGCGCTCGACYTCGGATTACTGATCACCTGCTCTGACAACCATCATTACGCACACCTGGCTCCATCGTTACGCACACCTGTGCCTCATTATGAGACTCACCTGGACTCCATCACTTTACTGATTACCTCCCCTATATCTGTCACTCCCTTTGGTTCATTCCCCAGGCAGTATTAGTTAGGTGTTTCATGTCCAGACACTACTCTCGTTTTGTATCATTCCATGTTTATTGTATTATTAAACTKARCCCCTGCCCTTGCTTCTTGACTCCCAGCATTTCCGTTACGCATACACACTTAATACGTTAAAAACAGGTCCCTAGCGGACTGACAACAATATTGCTGCTTGTTACAAAAAACATGGAGAGGGCGAGAGAGGGACAGAGACATTAACATTGGAACATTTAGAAAATACTCTCAATTACAGTAATCCTATACTTTGCAAACGAACTGCCGCCCGCTTGCCGTGTATCTCTCTTGGAACCGGGCCGCCTTGGAGAGGGGGTTGGGCRTTTTCATGGCATGCTTGTAAGGCTCTGATTGTCCAAAAATGGTTCCAACAAGTCTTCTACTGTTGTTCTCTGCAGTTGTCCGGTATCCAGTGACTTGTCATGTAGTCCTGAACAGAACTACAGAGCTTATTCTCCTTCCATTCGCTCTGGAAGATGCTTCTTTGAAGATAGTCTAGCCAGCCGTGTCGATGGTTCCCAGTGGGMTGTTGAGAGTAGCGTAATACAATGGTTTGAACAGAATAGTAGAATGGTCCCACTTAAATTCACTTTCAAAGATACTTTACTTAGGACAGCTAATCAGCCGTACCAGTGATTTTCCGGGAGGTGAGTTTATCGTCTCTACCTCGTGTTGAGATTTTAAACGTAAAGCTGCAGCTCTACAGCTCTCTGGTCTAATATGTTAGTTCTTAACCCATTATTTTATACAGTTTYTTCAAAAGGATGGTTCCGTGAGGCTGACACGCACTCTGACCTCACTTAGGGGCGTAGCTTGTCACTGTGCAACGTTTATGTAAAACAATTATCTCGTATTTTACTAAAATCATGTCCCTCTCAAAAGCACTTTAATAATTTTTCATATTTCATTTCAACATTTTTAATGACATCACAAAATAACAAAGTAAATGACATTAGTGTTCTATAGATCGCCTCTGAGCATTCCCCAAGTTGAATGTTAGAAATATTGTTCCAGAATTCACTTTAGAGCGTGTTAGAGTTTCAGCTGGAAGAGGTCTGTTGAAACAAAATACATTCCTTTGGTGAACATTGGAGAGGGAGAGCTGAATGTTCTGTCCTTGTTTTACAACAGGGCATGAGTTGTTAACCCCCACCAGTTCCTTTCCTCCTCACCCTCTGTGGGTGAGAGGGGATCTGGTTGAAGTCATTAATTGCAAACCTGATCTATTTGGAGCCTCACAGGACAGTCATGACACTGGACATGATTCTCAGTTATCTGAACCATGAGTGGTCAGATGTGTGTGCGATGTGTGTGTGAATGTGGATATCTTCTTCCATTAAACTCCTCTTAACCTGGACATCCACCTTATTCTTGTTCTGACCTGACATCGCTACAGGCCTTAAGCCAGCACCTAATGTTTCTTATTATATTCATGGTCCTTTGAATCTCTACAACCCTTCCCCTACATTTCACACTGCTACACCTGGCTATCAGCGGAGCTTTGTCTGGAAGCGAAACAGTTCTTTCAGCCTCATTTACTGCCTTTTAAAAAAACATACCTGATATGGCTGACTTGCTTAAACAAATTTGGTTTCTACTGACAATTGAGATGTACAAACTATGGCATAAGGGGACAACGAGCAAATAAGAGGCAATTCGTAATTTCGATTAAGACAATAATYAGCGAGCTAGGACGGACATAGTCAATATAATTATTTGTTCAGCACTTTTGAAATGTACAGCGACAGAATTCAGAGCATGGGCTGTTCTACAGATTCTCCCTATACACCAAGTCAGAACTGTAGATAAATAAAGGGGACATATAAGCAGACAATGAAAGCTCTTACAATATTCGATGATGGTATTCTCTAAAACAGGCTATAGGCTAAATGTGCACCACCAGGTCAGAACAGTATGCTAAGTTATGAGGGAAAAGTGTGAGGCACATGGGCTACAAACAGCTTACTACACAACATACACTTACTATTTCTTTCTTAACTACAATATACATATCTCCCTGGCATTATACATAATTTATGAGCAGCGTACAATACATTTTGGACTCACCTTGTTGTGCTATGCTCACATGAACCAAGTGGCGCGGCGGTCCTTCGTGGGCAAATTTTGTCATCAGACTTTGTCATCAGTCTTTCATTCTCTGGATTTATGGTGCTTTCAAGACAGCTAGGAACTCGGAGAAAAACAAGGTTGAATCATGACGTCAGTGATCTTCAGGTCGGAGCTCTAGAAAGAGGCCAGAGTGCCGACTTGGAATTACAAGTTGGATGACCATTCAAAATGCACTTTTTCAGTTCCGAGTTCCCAGTTGTCTTGAAGTCACTGAAGTCTGAGATTTTCCAATTCCGAGTTTCTAGTTAATTTGAAAGCGGCAGAAGTAATGCTGGATTGACAGGATGGCCAATGTTGAATGTTTATCCTTTTAACCCTTAAGCCCGCACCTAATTGCAAAAGTGGGGAGAGTCTAGCCATAATAAAGAGATGCTCTGCTTTTTTGACAGCACACTCCAAAAGCAAGTTCTGCAGGCTCTAGTTTTATCTAATCTTGTATTATTGTCCAGTCGTGTGGTCCAGGTGCTGCAAGGGAAGACTGCAGCTGGCCAGAACAGAGTGGCAAAATGTATTTTTTTTTATTTAACCTTTATTTAACCAGGTAGGCTAGTTGAGAACAAGTTCTCATTTGCAACTGCGACCTGGCCAAGATAAAGCATAGCAATTCGACACATACAACAACACAGAGTTACACATGGAATAAACAAAACATACAGTCAATAATACAGTAGAAAAATAAGTCTATATACAATGTGAGCAAATGAGGTGAGATAAGGGAGGTAAAGGCAAAAAAAGGCCATGGTGGCGAGGCAAATACAATATAGCAAGTAAAACACTGGAATGGTAGATTTGCAGGGGAAGAATGTGCAAAGTAGAAATAGAAATAATGGGGTGCAAAGGAGAAAAATAAATAAATAAATACAGTAGGGGAGGTAGTTGTTTGGGCTAAATTTAGATGGGCTATGTACAGGTGCAGTAATCTGTGAGCTGCTCTGACAGTGGTGCTTAAAGCTAGTGAGGGAGATAAGTGTTTACAGCTTCTGAGATTTTTGCAGTTCGTTCCAGTCATTGGCAGCATAGAACTGGAAGGAAAGACGAACAAAGGAGGAATTGTGCTTTGGGGGTGACCAGTGAGATATACCTGCTGGAGCGCATGCTACAGTGGGTGCTGCTATGGTGACCAGTGAGCTGAGATAAGGCGGGGCTTTACCTAGCATAGACTTGTAGATAACCTGTAGCCAGTGGGTTTGGCGACGAGTATGAAGCGAGGGCAACCAACGAGAGCGTACACGGTCGCAATGTGGTGGTGTGTATGGGGCTTTGGTGACAAAACGGATGGCGCTGTGATAGACTGCATCCAGTTTGTTGAGTAGAGTGTTGGAGGCTATTTTATAGATGACATCACCGAAGTCGAGGATCGGTAGGGTGGTCAGTTTTACGGAGGTATGTTTGGCTGCATGAGTGAAGGATGCTTTGTTGCTGTAACGGCCGTTCTCCTCCTCTTCGCTTGAAGAGGAGGAGTAGGGATTGGACCAAAGCGCAGCGTGGTAATTAGACATAATGATTTATTAAACAAGACGAAAACTAAACACACTTGAGAATTTACAAAATAATAAACGAAGTCAACAGACCTGAACAAACGAACTTACATAACACGAAGAACGCACGAACAGAAAAGACTACACAAACAACGAAACAAACGAAACAGTCCCGGTGCGGTGCAAACATACACAAACACGGAAGACAACCACCCACAACAAACAATGTGAAACAACCTACTTAATATGGTTCTCAATCAGAGGAGACGTAAAACACCTGCCTCTAATTGAGAACCATGTCAGGCAACCCATTAACCAACATAGAAACACATAACATAGAATGCCCACCCAACTCACGCCTGACCAACTAAACACATACAAAAATAAGAGAAAACAGGTCAGGAACGTGACATAACCCCCCCTCAAGGTGCGAACTCCGGACGCACCAGCATAAAGTTCTAGGGAGGGTCTGGTGGGCATCTGTCCCGGTGCTCAGGTGCGACTGTGCGGCGGTCACCCGCGGCGTCGGTGGCGGGTCCCACCCCACCATAGTCAAAACCCCGCTTTTGTAGCCCCCTCCCAATGACCACCCTCCAAATAAACCACCTAAATAAGAGCATCAGCGGGATAAGGGGCAGCACCGGGACAAGGGCAGCCCGAAAAGGGCAGCACCGGGATAAGGGCAGCACCGCGGATAAGGGCAGCACCGGGATAAGGGGCAGCACCGGGATAAGGGGCAGCACCGATAAGGGGCAGCACCGGACTGAGGACGGCAGCTCCGGACTGAAGGACGGCAGCCCGGACTGAAGGATGGCAGCTGCGGATGAGGGGCAGCTCCGGACTGAGGACGGACAGCTCCGGACTGAGGACGACAGCTCGCGACTGAGGGACGACAGCTCCGGACTAGGGACGACAGCTCCGGACTGAGGGGACAGCTCCGGACTGAGGGGCAGCTCGGACTGGCAGATGCGTTCTGGCGGATCCTGGCTGGCTGGTCTGGCGGAGCTGAATGGCTGGCTCTGGCGGATCTGGCTCTGACGGCTCTGCTGGTCATGGTTGGCTGACGGCTCTGGCTGGTCATGGCTGGCTGACGGCTCTGGCTGCGTTCATGGCTGGGCTGACGGCTCTGGCTGTCATGGCTGGCTGACGGCTCTGGCTGGTCATGGCTGGCTGACGGCTCTGGCTGGTCATGGCTGGCTGACGGCTGGCTGGTCATGTGGCTACGGCTCTGGCTGGTCATGGCTGGCTGACGGCTCTGGCAGGATCATGGCTGGACGGCACTGGCTGATCCTGTCTGGCGGAGGCTCTGGCTGATCCTGTCTGCGGAAGGCTCGGCTGATCCTGTCTGCGGAAGGCTCTGGCTGATCCTGTCTGACGGAAGGTTCTAGGGCTCCTGTCTGGCGGACGGCTCTTGCGGCTCCTTTCTTGGCGGACGGCTCTAGCGGCTCCTGTCTGGCGGACGGCTCTAGCGGCTCCTGTCTGGCGGACGCTCTAGCGGCTCCTATCTGGCGGACAGCTCTGAAGGCTCAGTACAGACGGGCAGCTTTGCAGGCTCGGGACAGACGGCGGCTCTGACGGCTCCGGGACAGACGGGCAGCTCTGACGGCTCAGGACAGACGGGGCAGCTCTGACGGTTCGGGACAGACGGGCAGCTCTGACGGCTCGCGGACAGACGGGCAGCTCTGACGGCTCGGGACAACGGCAGCTCTGACGGCTCGGACAGACGGCAGCTCTGACGGCTCGGGACAGACGGGCAGTCTGACGGCTCGGAAGACGGCAGCGTTGACGTTCGGACAGACGGGCAGCTCTGACGGCGCTTGGCAGACGGGCAGCTCTGGCGGCTGAGGCGCACAGTAGGCCTGGTGCGTGGTGCCGGAACTGGTGGTACCGGACTGGAGACACGCACCTCAAGGCTAGTGCGTGGAGCAGGAACAGGGCACACTGGAATTCTCGAAGCGCACCATAGCCTGGTGCGTGGTGCCGCGGACTGGTGGTACCGGCTGAGGACACGCACCTCAGGTGAGTGCGGGGGAGAAGGAACAGGGCACACTGGACTCTCGAAGCGCACTATAGGCCTGGTGCGGGGTGCGGAACTGGTGGTACGACTGGAGACACGCACCTCAGGCGAGTGCGGGAAGAAGGAACATGCGTACAGGCTCTGAGACGCACGGGAGGCCTGGTCGTGGTGCCGGAACTGGTGGTACCCGGCTGGAGACACGCACCATAGGGCTAGTGCGTGGAGGAGGAACATGGCTCTGGAGACGCACTGGAAGCCTGGTGCGTGGTGTAGGCATTGGTGGTACTGGACTGGGCGGAAGGTGGCGCCGGATATACCGGACCGTGCAAGCGTACTGGCTCTCTTGAGCACTGAGCCTGCCCAACTTACCTGGTTGTATGCTCCCCGTCGCCGACGCAGTGCGGGGAGGTGGAATAACCCGCACCGGGCTATGTAGGCGAACCGGGGACACCATGCGTAAGGCTGGTGCCATGTAAGCCGGCCCGAGGAGACGCACTGGTGGCCAGATGCGTTGGGCGGCTTCATGACATCCGGCTCAATACTCAATCTAGCCCGGCGATACGAGGAGCTGGTATGTACCGCACCGGGCTATGCACACGTACAGGAGACCGTGCGCTCTACTGCGTAACACGGTGTCTGCCGTACTCCCGCTCTCCACGGTAAGCATGGGAAGTGGGCGCAGGTCTCCTACCTGCCCTCGCCAACTACCCTTAGGCCTCCCCCCAATACATTTTGGGGTTCTTCACGGGCTTCAGCCACGCCTCCGTGCTGCCTCCTCATACCACCGATCTTGGGCTTTCGCTGCCTCATCTCCTCACGAGCCGGCGATATTCCCCAATGTAAGCCCAGTCTCTTTTTCCCTCCAGTATTTCCTCCCATGTCCAGGATTCCTGTGTAGTGGGCCACTGCTCTACTCACGCTGCTTGGTCCGGTGTTTGGTGGGTGGTTCTGTAACGGCCGTTCTCCTCCTCTTCGCTTGGAAGAGGAGGAGTAGGGATTGGACCAAAGCGCAGCGTGGTAATTAGACATAATGATTTATTAAACAAGACGAAAACTAAACACACTTGAGAATTTACTAAATAATAAACGAAGTCAACAGACCTGAACAAACAACTTACATAACACGAAGAACGCACGAACAGGAAAAGACTACACAAACGAAACGAACAAACGAAACAGTCCCGTGTGGTGCAAACATACACAGACACGGAAGACAACCACCACAACAAACAATGTGAAACAAACCTACCTTAATATGGTTCTCAATCAGAGGAGACGTAAAACACCTGCCTCTAATTGAGAACCATATCAGGCAACCCATTAACCAACATAGAAACACATAACATAGGAATGCCCACCCCAACTCACGCCTGACCAACTAAACACATAAAAAAATAAGAGAAAACAGGTCAGGAACGTGACAGTTGCGATATTGGAAGCTATTCTAGATTTCATTTTGGATTGGAGATGCTTAATGTGAGTCTGGAAGGAGAGTTTACAGTCTAACCAGACAGACACCTAGGTATTTGTAGTTGTCCACGTATCTAAGTCAGAGCCGTCCGAGTGGTGATGCTGGACGGGCGAGCAGTGTGGGCAGTGATCGGTTGAATAGATGCATTTGTTTTACTTGCGTTTAAGAGCAGTTGGAGGCCACGGAAGGAGAGTTGTATGGCATTGAAGCCGTCTGGAGGTTAGTTAACACAGTGTCCAAGAGGGGCCAGAAGTATACAGAATTGTGTTCATCTGTGTAGAGGTGTATCAGAGAATCACCAGCAGCAAGAGCAACATCATTGATGTATACAGAGAAGAGAGTCGGCCGAGGATTGAACCCTGTGGCACCCCATAGAGACTGCCAGAGGTCCGGACAACAGGCCTCGATTTGACACACTGAACTCCAAAGGCGAGGTCAGTACAGGTGCATCAAAGCAGGACGAGAGACTGAAAAACAGCTTTATCTCAAGGCCATCAGACTGTTAAACAGCCACCACTAACATTTAGCGGCGCTGCCAACATACTGACTCAACTCCAGCACTTAAAAATGGGAATTGATGGAAATTATGTAAAATGTACACTAGCCACTTTAAGCAATGCACTTAATACAATGTTTACATACCTAATTACCATCTCATATGGTATTATCTGTACTCTATATCATCTACTGCATCTTCCATCTTTATGCAATACATGTACCACTAGCCACTTAAACTATGCCACTTTATGTTTACATACCCTACAGTACTCATCTCATACGTATATACCGTACTCTATACATCTACTGCATCTGCCATGCCGTTCTGTACCACCACTCATTCATATAATCTTTATGTACATATTCTTTATCCCTTTACACTTGTGTGTGTGTGTAAGTAGTAGTGGAATTGTTAGGTTAGATTACTGTTGTTATTACTGCATTGTCGGAACTAGAAGCACAAGCATTTCGCTACACTCGCATTAACATCTGCTAACCATGTGTATGTGACTAATAAAATTTGATTTATTTGATTTGATTTGAATCTATCAGAGAAGTAGTTGGTGTTCCAGCGAGGCAATCATTTGAGAAACCAAGGCTGTCGAGTCTGCCAGTAAGAATGTGGTGATTGACAGAAGTCGAAAGCCTTGGCCAGGTCGATGAATAACGGCTGCGCAGTAATGTCTCTTATCGACGGCGGTTTATGATGTCGTTTAGGTCCTTGAGCATGGCTGAGGTGCACCCATGACCAGCTCTGAAACCAGATTGCATAGCGGAGAAGGTACGGTGGAATTCGAAATGGTCAGTAATCTGTTTGTTAACTTGGCTTTCGAAGACCTTAGAAAGACAGGGTATGATAGATATAGGTCTGTAGCAGTTTGGGTCTAGAGTGTCACACCCTTTGAAGAGGGGATGACCGCGGCAGCGTTCCAATCTTTGGGATCTCAGATGATACGGCTAGTACCTGTTGAACAGGCTAGTAATAGGGGTTGCAACAATTTATGCAATCATTTTAGAAAGAGAGGGTCCAGATTGTCTATTCGGCTGATTTGTAGGGGTCCAGATTTTGCAGCTCTTTCAGAACATCGCTATCTGGATTTGGGTGAATGAGAAATGGTGGGGGCTTTGGCGGGTTGCTGTGGAGGGTGCCGGCAGTTGACCGGGGTAGGGTAGCCAGGTGGAATGCATGGCCAGCCGTAGAGAAATGCTTGTTTAAATTCTCAATTATAGTGGATTTATCGGTGGTGACAGTGTTTCCTAGCCTCAGAGCAGTGGGCAGCTGGGAGGAGGCGCTCTTATTCTCATGGACTAGCTCAGTGTCCCAGAACTTTTTAAGGTAGTACTACAGGATGCAAATTTCTGTTTGAAAAAGCTAGCCTTAGCTTTCCTAACTGCCTGTGTATATTTGTTCCTAACATCCCTGAAAAGTTGCATATCACAGGGGCTATTCGATGCTAATGCAGAACGCCACATGATGGTTTTGTGCTGGTCAAGGGCAGACAGGTCTGGAGTGAACCAAGCACTATATCTATTCCTAGTTCTACATTTTTTGAATGGGGCATGCTTATTTAAGATGGTGAGGAAGGCACTTTTAAAGAATAGCCAGGCATCATCTACTGACGGGATGAGGTCAATGTCATTCCAGGATACCCCGGCCAGGTCGATTAGAAAGGCTAGAAAGTGTTTTAGGGAGCGTTTGACAGTGATGAGGGGTGGTCGTTTGGTCGCAGACCTATTACAGATGCAGGCAATGAGGCAGTGATCGCTGAGATCTTGATTGAAAACCGCAGAGGTGTATTTGGAGGGCGAGTTAGTTAGGATGACATTTATGAAGGTGCCCGTGTTTACGGATTTGGAGTTGTACCTGGTAGATTCATTGATAATTTGTTTTGCTCTTAATTGTAATTAGAGGGCTAGTATTAATACTATGCATGCCAGTCTCTCTTGGCTAAGAGTTGAGGAGAGACTGACTGCATCACTTCTTCTTTTTATAAGAAACATTAATGTGTTGAAATCCCAAATTGATTGCATAGTCAATTTATACCTCTGACACACACACACTTATCCCATCAGACATGCCAACAGGGGTCTTTTCATAGTCCCCAAATCCAGAACAAAGAAAACTTACAGCATTATATAGAGCCCTTATTGCATGGAACTTCCTTCCATCTAATATTGCTCAAACAGCAAACTTGGTTTCCAAAAACAGATAAAGCGACACCTCGCGGCACAACGCRTCTCCCCTATTTGACCTAGATAGTTTGTGTGTATGCATTGATATGTAGGCTACATGTGCCTTTTTAAAATGTATGTAGTTCTGTTCTTGAGCTGTTCTTGTCTAATGATGTTCTGTCTTACTGTATGTCATTCTGTTTTATGTTTCATGTTTAGTGTGGACCCCAGGAAGAGTAYCTGCTGCTTTTGCAACAGCTAATGGGGATCCTAATAAAATACCAAATACCAAATAAGCTTGGAAAAGCGACCCTTAAACCCACTCCACTGAATAGCAGGCTAATGATTGCTTTGCAATGCTTGCAGTTAGCCACTGATACCTCAAACACTCATTGTTGAATTTGCATTCCAACTCTCAGGTGTAATGTTATGCTCCAAGACTGATAACCACTTGAACCTGATGACGCAAACTAATACGTTTACTAAATTTCTCTTATAATTTCTCTTCCCCTATGACAAGATTGAAAAGATTGCCAGATCGA
Organism: Salvelinus sp. IW2-2015; assembly: GCF_002910315.2. Classification (NCBI taxonomy): domain Eukaryota; kingdom Metazoa; phylum Chordata; class Actinopteri; order Salmoniformes; family Salmonidae; genus Salvelinus; species Salvelinus sp. IW2-2015. The sequence goes on along the minus strand of NC_036871.1, from coordinate 32,951,755 downwards.
CTAGAATCATTGACATGACGCTAGTGTAACGAATCTTCGTCCTCGTCTGATGAGAATATGAAAGATCGGACCAAAATGCACGCGTGGTACGTGTCCATGTTAAATTTATTAAACTGAACACGAAATACAAAATAACAAAGGTGACCACAACGAAAAACGAAACAGCCTATCAGGTGACACAAAACACAAAACAGAAACAACTACCACAAACACAGGTGGAAACAGCTACCTAAGTATTAGGTTCTCAATCAGAGACAACGAATGACAGCTGCCTCTGATTGGGAACGCATACCAGGCCAAACACAGAAATACAAAACGATAGAACGAAAACATAGAATGCCCACCCCACCTCACGCCCTGACCAAACCAAATAGAGACATAAAAAAGGAACTAAGGTCAGAACGTACAGTACCCCCCCCCCCCCCCCCCAAAGGTGCGGACTCTGGCCGCAAAACCTGAAACCTATAGGGGAGGTCTGGGTGGCATTTCACCGCGGTGGCGGCTCTGGGCGGACGTAGACCCACTCCACCTTAGTCTTGGCCCACTTATGTGGCGCCTCTGGAGTGGCGACCCTCGCCGCGACCCCGGACTGGGGACCCTTACAGCGGGCCCGAATAGGAGGAGATTCTGGCAGCGCCGGACAGGCGGGAGACTCTGGCACGCCGGACAGGCGGGAGCTCTGGCAGCGCCAGACAGGCGGAGGCTCTGGCAGCGCCGGACGGCGGGAGGCTCTGGCAGCGCCGGACAGGCGGGCGCTCTGGCAGCTCCGGACTGACGGGCGGCTCTGCAGCCCGGACTGACGGGCGGCTCTGCAGCTCCGGACTGACGGCGGCTCGACAGCTCCGGACTGGAGAAGAGAACCTGGAGGGAGGAGACGGAGAGACAGCCTGGTGCGTGGGGCTGCCACAGGACCACCAGGCTGGGGAGACCTACAGGAGGCCTGGTGCGTGGAGGAGGCACCGGATGGACCGGGCTGTGGGGAGTACTGGAGCCTCTGGTGCGCAGCCTTGGCACCACTCCTCAGGCTGGATACCACTTTAGCCGGGACCCTCCAGAGTGCAGGCACAGGTTGAACCGGCTGTGGGGAGCACTGGAGATCTGGTGCATACCACTCGCACCTCTCCCTAGGCTCAATGCCCACATTCGCCCGGCACGGACAGAGCGCAGGCATAGGGCGCACTGCACCTCCCAGCGCCCGGAGACACAGCACGCAGAGCCGCGCAGGATACCCTGGGCCGAAACGGGCGTACCGGAGACCAAACACGCTGACGGCACAATACGCCATGGCTGGATGCCACTCTCGCAGGCACTTGCGGGGGCTGGCCTATAGCGCTCTGGGCTATGAGCGCGTACTGGCACCGTGCGCTTCACTGCATAATACGGTGCTGACCAGTACTACGTCTCTTCCCGTAAGCACGGGGAGTTGGCTCAGGTCTATCGCCTGACTCCGCCAATCTCCCGTGTGCCCCCCCCAAAAAAAAAACATTGGGGGCTGCCTCTCGTGCCTGTTGCGCTGCTTACCTCATATCGCCGCACTTCAGCTTTAGCTGCCTCCAGTTCTTCTTTGGGGCGGCGATATTCCCCGACCTGTGCCCAGGGTCCTTGCCGTCCAATATCTCCTCCCATGTCCATTTCTCCAGATCGCGCTGCTCCTCCTTACCACGCTGCTTGGTCCTTCTTTTTTGGTGGGTAGTTCTGTAACGAATCTCGTCCTCGTCTGATGAGGTATATAAAGATCGGACCAAAATGCTGCGTGGTACGGTCCATTGTTAAATTTATTAAACTGAACACTGAAATACAAAATAACAAAGGTGACACAACGAAAAACGAAACAGTCCTATCAGGTGACACAACACAAAACAAGAAACAACTACCCACAAACACAGGTGGGAACAGGCTACCTAAGTATGGTTCTCAATCAGAGACAACGAATTGACAGCTGCCTCTGATTGGGAACCATACCAGGCCAAACACAGAAATACAAAACGTAGAACAAAACATAGAATGCCCACCCCAACTCACGCCCTGACCAAACCAAAATAGAGACATAAAAAAGGAACTAAGGTCAGAACGTGACAGCTAGCTTGCTAGCTAAGATTTAGAAAGTATGATGTTGACATGATCCATCCAATCAAAGCTATGGTAGATATAACGATTTGACATCATTTTATCTGTGGCCAATGACCTTGAGCCTTARTGGATGGGCACTTCTAATGTAACTCTATGGCAGCACCCAYGGGGCTTGAATTTTGCCGTGACGTGGTGTCCCCATGAGTGACAGAACACTGAGTCATACTTTCAAGGCGCAACAAGAGAACATTACCAACCCCTAKGCTCAGTATTTTCCGCTGGCTGCCCCACCACCACAGAAAGCACTGAGKTAAGTTGAAACATCTGCATTTTAGAGCTGCCTTATTCAAGAAAGCAAAAAAAGACCATGTTTGTATGAAGCTTTATTAACTCAATKATTTTTTTCAAACTGATATGTGACACATATTAATGACAAAATAACATGCAAAACAGGCARACCCCTGCTAAACAGGTGGGACTCAAAAACTGCCCTTAATGACGGGTCGCCACTGCCTCCWCTACACTACTTTTATACGCATCAATAGGGATTAAGTGAGTATAGGCAATGCCCACTGAAAAAAATGAGTATACGGTTTATACCTGCGTATACTCCACTACACCACTGTCCCTTTGTGTTTTACTAAAAGTGCACCCTCCTACATGAGTCTCTGGTATTACGGTTGCTGTCCTTTCAGAATCACGAACCTGTCACACACTGAAGTCCTATAGGTTCACCACTACYTAAACATGTCTATAAAAGATAAAGGTTGTAAGATAATGTTTCAAGAAAGGAGTGTATATGTTTGAGTTTTTTTACTCCGCTGGTCTAGGGAAGAAATGACSAGTCCTCACTGTCCGAGACCGAGTCAAGACCGAGTACGAATGTAGCTGACACCAAGACAAGACCAATATGTGGTCTCGAGACTGGACTGGTCTTGGTCTCGAGTACTACAACACTGGTAGAAGCTGAGCACATTAGAACAATTCATTGAGTAGACACTAATAAGCATGTAAGAACAATGCATGTCAATAACTAGCATCCACTCTTGAAAGGATTGGATAGGTATTAACAAATGGTAATGACTGCATCTGCTAAGGGGATCCTCCTTACAGATCGGCCCTTACACAGTCTATGATGATTGGGCTTTAAACAGGCCATCTTGTTTAACTGGCCAAATTCACAGGTGTTTCCTTAACTTCCTCCACCACTGTGATCTCCTCAACAAATTTGGACTGCAGGGCCTGAGGGACAAACTGTACAACCTGAAGGGAGAAAAGTTTTGTTTTAGCTCCACGAGAGGGGTTATGATATGATAGTAAACATAACAAATGTTTTGTCGCTGTGTGTGTGTTTGTTTTTTTCACCTGAAACTGGTCGTCTCTCTCCAAGAGGTGTTTAATCTTCAGTGGGGGKCCAGGGATGTGGGGAAACAGACGTTCCCTGAAAACACAGACACACAGTCGCACACACACACCACAGTCAGTCAGCAGCCAGGGAATAACACCACTAATACCATAGCCACAGCCGGCCCGCTCATTAGGCAGGATTAGGTTGCCGCCTACGGCGGCAGGTTGACGAGTGCAGCATTTTCGGAGCTAAACTGACCAAGACACACCTCCAACAACAACACTTAAAACCTCACATAATTCTGCCCGAAAACYACAATTTCTCTCAACCAGTGGCATATGGGCTTTTTAAGTGAGCGCTGATGCCGCCCTGTGATAAGCGGTGCCCACTTTGTCAAAGGCAGGGGCGCAAAATGTTTAGCTTGTCCATTCCTCTCCAGGGTGCTGTTGGGGAGACAAATCGGTGCGTTGCTCTACCAACGTTGCATCAAAAAAATGATCTAACAAATAATTTAGCAGATATGGGATATGGTAGAAAGAGTATGTGGCCTTTTCTGTAGCCTACAGGCTGGAGATAAAATGTATGACAATGTAATGAGACGGACACTTTTACATCATGCAGGTTTCTCCGATAAAATAACCTAACCTAAATGGCACTCAATCAAAGAAAAAAATGTGCTGTCATGTTAACAAACAACATATCCTTAAAATAGGACAGGTCAAAGTACAATGGACTGCATGGAATGGACAATCACAACTGTTGTCCAGGAGTTTCACCCCATTGTCATGATCGGTGGTTTCAAGTGTGTATCCGTAAATTTTTGACAAGCTGATCATAGCGAAGAATAAAATACTTCTGCATTTCCCGCTATGTAAATTCATTGCAAATAGACTCACGATAACTCTGATAAAGTTGGGTAGCTGATATTCAGAGTTTAAATAGCCAAATTGATTAGTCACAGGAATCAGGACTAATAAAGCCAATACAACGGCCTGTTTTACAAACAGTGTGCCTACCACATGGATGGGCATTCATAAAATTCCATTGGGGCTGACATGGTAGGCTACACCCCAGTAAGAACGAGTCAAATTCTTTTGGACATCTTATTTTGGTCCTGTCCAGACGTCTTTCTTTGGTGTTTTACAAACGGTATGCTTACCACATAGATGGGCATTCATAAAATAATATTTCAGGCAACACTGTAGGCTACACCCCAGTAAGCACGGACCGACGCCGACGGTTCAGATTGGTCCAGATTTGGTGCGCTCCAGACAGGCCTTGGTTTCAACGTCCACGGACATTGAAATCAATCAGATTTTGTCTGTCTATAAATTACATATTTTCAACTTTCATTCAGAACCAAAAATGCACCTGATTTCAACATCCGGAAGATACATATTTTCAGTCTATATATAGAATATATATATTTTCAATATCTGGAAAGTAAGTATTTTCAATGTTCATTCAGAACCGAAAATTAACCTGATTTCAATGTCTGGAAAATATGTATTTTTCAACGTARGGAAAATATGTATTTTAAACATACGGAAAATACATTTTCACCTTTCATTTTTTTGGGTGAGGGTATTGTGCCAGTTACTGTGCAATCACTGAATCATTTATGTTTTCCCCTTTCTCTCGTTTTCTAAGAATAAAAGGTGTTTTCCGCCTTTCGTTTGAAGGAAGTTCAGTTTCAGAGTGAAAATGTGTGTGGTCTGTGGTCAGAGACTAAAACCAAACACATCAGCACTTATTCCATGAATACTTATTCTATTAATCTATTAATCTTTCCTCTTTGTTTATCTTTCTCTGTTTGTCTGTTTCTCTGTCTGTATGTCTGTTTCTCTCTCTATCTGTTTCTCTGTCTGTCTGTTTCTCTCTCTGTCTGTCTGTCTGTCTGTTTCTCTCTATTTTTTCTCTCTCTCTCTCTCTTTTGTAAATGTATCTGTGTTTCTCTCTGTTCTATCCCCTCTCAATTTCCTTCTCTCTCCATCTCTCACTTTCTCTTTCAATTTCTGTATCCTTCTCACTCCTTCTGTCAATTTCTCAGTGTTTCACCTTCGGTCTCTCCCTTTCTCTCTCTCTCTCCATTTCCTGCTCTCTTCATCTCTCAATTTCTCTCTCTCTCCCGCCGTCTGAATAAAATTGAATGAACCCAACAGAATACCTCTGGAGTCGAATCAGCAGCAGCAGAGACAGGAGGACCATGGGTATTCCCAGAGCGATGCCAATGATCACCAGAGAGTTCAGCTGATTGGGAATTCCAAAACGCGGGCCACCTCTGACACACACACACACACACACACACACACACACACACACACACACACACACACACACACACACACACACACACACACACACACACACACACACACACACACACACACACACACACACACACACACACACACACACCAACACAACACACACACACACACACCACACACAGCACACACACACACACACACGCGCATTGGTGTAAACATAACAAGCAGATGGAAAAAGACAGTGAAATGTGTTTTTTAGCACTGTTAAGCATTCAGTGGTTCTCACATATTTTATTATTTTGATATTTTCTATGTTACTGTCATTGTTTTTGCTTCAGTTAGCACTTTGAGTTTGACAAGCAGATATGATTACAATATTGATGACTGCAGACTCACTGGTGGTGTTGCTCCAGCTGCTCCAGTGTTGAGATCCTCTGCAGCTATTACTCTTCTTCACCCTCATCTTCACATCGTGTGAATGTGTGGGGTCTGCGTTGGTCTCATTGTATGTCAGTCCACCCTTAAATTCCCTCACCTTACAATACACATATACACACAGCCTCTTAACAAATAGGGCCACTGCTAAACACACACACACACAACTGTCTCTCTCTCTCTTTCTCTGGTAGAATTACCTGGTCATTGATCTGTAGCTGGTAGTGGAAACAGCTGGTTTTGTTGCGTAACCGGCTGGACGGGAGACCCCACTTAACCAGCAGAACCCCCTCTCTGACCCAGGATGGGTTGATGTTGGGGGGCGGGCATAGCACATCAATATCTTTGGTCTGGTATTTATGGGTGTAGATGCCCCACACGTCAGAGCATGACACGTTGAAAGTCAGGATCACAGAGGTGGCGCTGTTGTCCACACTGCCTTGGCACCCAGCAGACACATGTCCAACCACACGGTCAGCCTTACCAGTCCCTCCCTSGGCTCCTTGGCCTCCTATGGCCTCAGTGACACAGTCCACACTGGAGATTCTCTCAGTTTTCTTACACACACTGATATTCAAACATACACACACCCACACACATACAAACACACACAGCAGCGCTTAAAGCAAACACCTTGATTGAATGTTGGTGTCATGTACTAAAATGAGATTAGCATTGTATATACAGTAAAATGGTAATTACACAGTAATAACCTATGAATTGACAAGATTGTACTATTACTATTGTTAATACTTTTATTTTCTTGGATATTGTTGGAAGGGCTTACAAGACGGAGGCATAGGATTGGCTGTCGTTAGGGAGACCATGGAAATTCCAGGAGCAGTTGAGTTGATTGGTAGGGTAGATAAGACAGTGGGCCTGTTCACCTGGAGCTACAGACAGGATTCAGTGTGTGTGTATCCATGTGCACCTGTGTGAGTGTGTCTCTGTGTCTTTGTGCATGTGTCTTACTGTCTGCTAGGTTGCAAGTGTTTTTGTAGTCCTCTCCCTGAACCAGCTGCATAACACCATCAGAATCCCTCTGGTACACCCTCTGAAAGAAAGAAAGAAAGAAAGAAAGAAAGAAAGAAAGAAAGAAAGAAAGAAAGAAAGAAAGAAAGAAAGAAAGAAAGAAAGAAAGAAAGAAAGAAAGAAAGAAAGAAAGAAAGAAAGAAAATCTGTAAATCTGAGCTGTTTTAAGACAGGCCTCAGATTATCATAAGGCTCTCACCTTATCCAACTCGTCATCCTGACAGGGGTCTGAGGGAAGTGGTTCTTGTTCTTCTTCTAGGCTCTGGTGTGTGTGTGTATCAGGGCTTTGGGTCTCAACTGGTCCTAAAGTAACTGTCTCAGCCGTCGGTGCTGTCATAGAGACACTTGGCTCAGTCGTTTGAGATACTGTCATACACAGACACAGAACTCAGTTAGGCAGGGTAAACACATTSAAGATAGATATTGATCAAACACACATTCATCAATCACCTCTCTCTGTACTCCCAAGGGCATGCAGTGCCACAGCACAGACCCAGAGCAGTGTGAACACCAGACATTGCACCATTGCAAACCTGGGAGAAAAACACAGACACACAGARATAACACCATGGTAAAAACATGACCACTTCAGCAGTTTCACTTAGACCCGATGAGCTTATATGGTCATAGAGTTCGTTTTTTTATTGGTTTGGTGCTATTTTCACAAGTGTGAGGTGAATTTTCACAACTCATAGTGCAAAACCCCAAACTGGTAACACTTGTAACGCAGCAAGTKTCATATTCATTTTTTTTGAAGACCTCTRTCATCACACAACCATTGATCCAAAATATAAGTTTACTGTGAAATACCATGAAAACATTGATTTAATCACCAAAACACAACATAATGATATCTTCTCAATGTACTTGTTTTAACAACAAATTAATCCAATAGCAAAAAAAGTCACGATACATGTTTCAAAATATCCCTTTGAATGCAATATGCTACAATACATTAAATGACAATACATTACACTGTTTTCACATTAGGCAATATACTTGCACTTCCCATTACAATTGACTGAACATAACATTTCCATCCTTGCAAAGGTGTGATCATTGAAGACATTTTTCACAATCATTGATGCAAAAAATAAATGTATTGTTCAGATATAATTACATCATAGGTGTACTGTAATCAAATTAAATAAACATAATGTTTAGCAGGCAGTAGTTTGCATTAAGCCTATCTTGAGCTTTTGGCCATAGGTTCTRATCCACATTGCATTAAATGTCCTCATTATTCACACACCTGGTGGAAAAACAGCTGGAGGAGGGCAGTATGCTAATTTTATTTAACCTTTATTTAACTAGGCAAGTCAGTTAAGAACATATTCTTAGTTTCAATGACAGCCTAGGAACAGTGGGTTAACTGCCTGTTAACTGCCTTTCGGTTACTAGTCCAACGCTCTAACCACTAGGCTACACTGCRGCCCCGATGAGGATGGCAATCATACATCTTCACCTGTATTGTAACCATGTATTGTATTTGACAGTATTTTATTGTAATCTTGTATTGTATCTTACAGTATTGTATTGTACTTATGTATTGTAGTGGTCTTGTATGTGGCTCAGTTCATAAGAGCATGGCACTAGCAACACCAGAGTTGTAAACTTGATTCCCACTTGGGTCACATGAAAATGTATGTGACTTTGTATAAAAGCGTCTGCTATGTGAATGGGACATACTACGGTATTACAGTACTGTATCAAAAAGACCGCAGCAACTTCCTTTTGGATGCAGGTTTACTGTATAGGGGATGCATTTGTTACATACAGTATATTATTTTCAATATCAGATTATTTTTATATATTTTTTACTGTGAAGTAAAATCATAATAGTTATAATCATAATAGTACATTACAGTATATATCATACTTTATATGTTTCTACTTTAGACATACATTTTCATTATGTAGTTATCAAAATCTTTAGTAGGAAAACCAGTTTAAAATCTATAGGTTTAACAAATCGTTAAGTGTTTATCAATTAAGAGCAGTGAGATTAACTAACAGTAAAACGTATTTAGCAAATGAGAAGAGAATCATATTAAAATGAATTTGAGCATTGCATTGTGAAAGGCAACTACTTTATATGAACATGTATTGCAATGTGAAACATATTTCTAGATAAAACACTGATTAATTTTGGTGAAAAGGTGAATGTATGATTTTGTGTGTTGTACTTAGTCAATTAAAAATGTGCTTAAAGTTTAGAATTTTGTACCAAGAGTTGTGAAAATGTATCACATTATTGTGAAAATTGCACCAAAGAAATTGAAAAAAAAAATGTAACTGTCCTTCTACATCACGGATAGGCAACAACTCAAGACACATTAGGACTTCAAAATTCAACAGAGGGCCACATATTTAGTATTTTTTGTTCTACATACTTTCCATCAGGTTTTAGACATTCTAATGTAGCCTGGAGTAGTTTTTTATCATGTCATTCCCTGGGCTTTATAGCTGCTGTAGAGGTTTTCTGAGGTATACATCTAGGACCAGCTTAACAACATCAAATCATCACCATATCCATTAGGGGGGTACCTACCAGACTGATCTTGGATCAGTGTTTAGGAGTAACTGGATTATATACTCATGGGTTTAAGATAGTTGAGAAACACAAATATTAAATTGGCCCCTTAACATTGAACACGTCAAAAGTTCAAAGCACAAAAAATGTGTTTGTCTTAAGTTTTAATAAAGAGGTAGGAAAGAGGTTAAACATTTTGGTCTCATTATATCAGGATAAAAGTAACATACCGCTTGTGTTTCGCTGAATATACTCCTTGGTTTGGTCTTGATGCCGTTAAGTGTCAGAAGAAAGCGTGTTGACACACAGTGTGACGGCATGGGGAGTTAAAAGTGATCATTACTGGAAGTCTGACACACAGGAAACTACAGCAGCCACTCAGGGCCTTTCTTCCTTTCCTTGAAGTAGGCCACGCCTACTAACTGCTCTGACGTGATAGGAAAGGGGAAGGGGATGCCTAGTCAGTTGAATGCAAACAACTGAATGCATTCAACCAAAGTGTGTCTTCTGCATTTAACCCAACCCTCGACCTATGGAATTCATACTTTTTTCACCAAGATCCATAATGTAGCCTACGTAGCCCTTTGCTTTCACCTATCCAGCTATATCAGGTCAGTGGCTAATGGCTTCTTCAAGGAAGGGAGGAAGAAGATTGCAAAATGACCTTAGGGGAATTCAGCCAGGTGGATATGATCTCAGATATGATCAATAGCAATGCTTGTTAAAAATTCAATACAAGTAGGGTGATGTGCCTTTTATTGGTCTGACAAGAGAAAATCTAAACTATTGGTCCTAAACTATTGTTACTAAGTCCTTGTTCTTGTAGTACTATATCCTGTTCCTTTTTTCTTGTAGTACTGTTATTAGTACTGTTATTAGTACTGTTATTTGAGTGAATTCAGAAAAAGTGGGATACTTTTTGCATTTCTTTCTTCTGTAACCTCTTCAGACATCTATCCAACATACAGTGCCTTCGGAAAGTATTCAGACCCCTTTTTCCACATTTTGTTACGTTACAGCCTTATTCTACAATTGATTAAATATAACTTTTTTCTCAGCAATCTACACACAATACCCCACACTTGACAAAGCGAAAACAGGTTTTTAGACATTTTTGCAAACGTAATAAAAATGTAAAACAGAAATACCTTATTTACATAAATCACAGACAGTGTCACCAGCAAAACACCCCCACACCATAATAATCTGATTTGTTTTAAAAAAAAATGACTACATGATTCCATATGTATTATTTTATAGTATTGATATATTCACTATTATTCTACAATGTAGAAAGAAAAACCCTTGAATGAGTAGGTGTTCAAAAACTTTTGACCAGTAGTGTATATCAGGTACCACAGTTGACAGTGCATGTCAGAATAAAAACCAAGCCATATGAGGTCGAAGGAATTGTCCGAAGAGCTCCGAGACAGGATTGTGTCGAGTCACAGATCTGGGGAAGGGTACCAAAAACTATTTGCAGCATTGAAGGTCCCCAAGAATGCATTGGCCTCCATCATTCTTAAATGGAAGAAGTTTGGAACCACCATGACTCTTCCTAGAGCTGGCCACCTGGCCAAACTGAGCAAATCGGGGGAGAAGGGCCTTTGTCAGGGAGGTGACCAAGAGTTTGCCAAAAGGCACCTAAAGACTCAGACCATGAGAAACAAGATTCTCTGGTCTGAAGAAACCAAGATTGAACTCTTTGGCTTGAATGCCAAGCGTCACGTCTGGAGGAAACCTGGCACCATCCCTATGGTGAAGCATGGTGGTGGCAGCATCATGCTGTGGGGATGTTTTTCAACGGTAGGGACTGGGAGACAAGTCAGGATCGAGGCAAAGATGAACGGAGCAAAGTACAGAGGGATCCTTGATGAAAACCTGCTGCAGAGCGCTCAGGACCTCAGACCGGGGCAAAGGTTCACCTTCCAACAGGGCAACGACCCTAAGCACACAGCCAAGACAACGCAGGAGTGGCTTCAGGACAAGTGTCTGAATGTCCTTGAGTGGCCCAGCCAGAGTCCGGACTTGAACCCGATCAAACGTCTCTGGAGAGACCTAAAAATAGCTGTGCAGCAACGCTCCCCATCATCCAACCTGACAGAGCTTGAGAGGATCTGCAGAGAAGAATGGGAGAAACTCCCAAATACAGGTGTGCCAAGGATGTAGCGTCACACCCAAGAAGACTTGAGGCTGTATTCGCTGCCAAAGGTGCTTCCACAAAGTGCTGAGTAACGGGTCTGAATACTTATGTAAATGTAATTTCAGATTTTTATTTTTAATACATTTGCAAACATTTCTATAAACCTGTTTTTGCTTTGTCATTATGGGGTATTGTGTGTAGATTGATGAAGGGGAAAAAAACGATTTAAGCAATTTTAGAATAAGGCTGTAACGTAACAAAATGTGGAAAAAGTCAAAGGGTCTGAATACTTTCCGAATGCACTTTATTAGCCCAACATATGATATTTTTTTCTGAAATCCTCAGACGTTTCCTAATCACACAAAATGTAATTTAATTGTCATCGGGGTACAATTAAGCCGGTAATAACGGTGTCCCAGTTTATCCAACCTACTGTCCCAGTCTACCAAATGCGAACTGAAAATATGTTGTTGCCTCATTGTATACAAATGGGTGTGTCATGCAGATTGTAATATATCAACATTAAATGTTTTTGTTGTGTGATTAGGAAACATCTTGAGGATTTCAGAAATGTATCATGTGTTGGCCTAATATGTTGGATAGATGTTGAAAGAGTTTACAGAAGACATAAATGCAGAAAGTGTCCCACTTTTTTGGTTTGTCCCCATAGGCGAACCCTTTTTGATGCTAGAATTAATATTATCTCCTGTATATGGTTTACCTAAGGCCCCTCTATGAATGGTTGTGCCTAGAATCAGCTACGAAGAGTTCTACCAATAACCATTTTATCAGGGTTATTTTAGTCTGACTACAAAGACTACCTCAATGATCTAAACTAGAACAACCATCTCAGTAACAGGTCCAATAAGCAATTACTGCATTTACCAACAGATTGGTTTAGTTTAAAAAAGATATGTTATTTATCTTTGTGTAGCATAAAATGTATCAACCAATCAATGTACATGCAAAACCAGATATTAAAACAATTCTAAATATCACCCTGCAGTAGAACATGCTGGTAAATACTGTATGATACACAGTTGAAGTCGGAAGTTTATATACACTTAGGTTGGAGTCATTAAAACTCGTTCTTCAACCACTCCACAAATTTCTTGTTAACAAACTATAGTTTTGGCAAGTCGGTTAGGACATCTACTTTTTGCATGACACAAGTAATTTTTCCAACAATTGTTTACAGACAGATTACTTCACTTATAATTCACTGCATCACAATTCCAGTGGGTCAGAAGTTTACATACACTAAATTGACTTTGCCTTTAAACAGCTTGGAAAATTCCAGAAAATTATGTCATGGCTTTAGAAGCTTCTGATAGACTAATTGACATCATTTGAGTCAATTGGGGGTGTACCTGTGGATGTATTTCAAGGCCTACCTTCAAACTCAGTGCCTCTTTGCTTGAGAAAATCAAAAGAAATCAACCAAGACCTCAGAAAAATAATTGGAGACCTCCACAAGTCTGGTTCATCTTTGGGAGCAATTTCCAAACGCCTGAAGGTACCACGTTCATCTGTATAAACAATAGTATGCAAGAATAAACACCATGGGACCATGCAGCCGTCATACTGATCAGGAAGGAGACACGTTCTGTCTCCTAGACATGAACGTACTTTGGTGCGAAAGTGCAAATCAATCCCAGAACAAAAGCAAAGGACCGTGTGAAGATGCTGGAGGAAACAGGTACAAAGTATCTATATCCACAGTAAAACGAGTCATATATCGACATAACCTGAAAGGCCGCTCAGCAAGGAAGAAGCCACTGCTCCAAAACCACTGCTCCAAAAAAAACAGACTACGGTTTGCAACTGCACATGGGGACAAAGATCGTACTTMTTGAAGAAATGTTCCCTGGTCTGATGAAACAAAAATAGAACTGTTTGGCCATAATGACCATCGTTATGTTTGGAGGAAAAAGGGGGAGGCTTGCAAGCCGAAGAACACCATCCCAACCGTGAAGCACAGGGTTGGGGGTGCTTTGCTGCAGGAGGGACTGGTGCACTTCATAAAATAGATGGCATCATGAGGACGTGGATATATTGACGCAACATCTCAAGACATCAGTCAGGAAGTTAAAGCTTGGTCGCAAATGGGTCTTCCAAATGGACCCCAAGCATACTTCCAAAGTTGTGGCAAAATGGCTTAAGGACAACAAAGTCAAGGTATTGGAGTGACCATCACAAAGCCCTGGCCTCAATCCCATAGAAAATGTGTGGGCAGAACTGAAAAGGCGTGTGCGACCAAGGAGGCCTACAAACCTGACTCAGTTACACCAGCTCTGTCAGGAGGAATGGGCCACAATTCACCCAATTTATTATGGGAAGCTTGTGGAAGGCTACCCTAAACATTTGACCCAAGTTAAACAATTTAAAGGCAATGCTACCAAGTACTAATTGAGTGTATGTAAACTTCTGACCCACTGGGAATGTGATGAAAGAAATAAAAGCTGAAATAAATCATTCTCTCTACTATTGTTCTGACATTTCACATTCTTAAAATCAATTGGTGATCCTAACTGACCTAAGGCAGGGAATTTGTCTAGGATTAAATGTCAGGAATTGTGAAAAACTGAGTTTAAATGTATTTGGCTAAGGTGTATGTAAACTTCCGTATGGTTCTATGTAGCAGCCCTCTTGCCTTCTAAAGAACCCTTCTTGCCTTCCAAAGAATCATCAAAGAACCCTTTCTTCCAAAAAACAGTTCTTAGGATGTTGAAGGTTCTAGGTAGAACCCTGTTCTTCCACAATTAACCATTTTTTTCTAAGCGTAAACCCTAGGCTATAACATGCTGAAAAACACTGAACAAAAATATTTGTAACAAAGGGGTGTAACCAAACCTTCTAAACATATCCATCAGTTTTCCCCAACGTTGAGGAATGCAAGCCTACGTGTTGTTTAATTATTACATGCAGGCAAATACTGTACTTTTGATTGAGTGCGCAGGCTAGTGGATAAAATAGAAAAATACATGTTCCCTGACCGGGAATCGAACCCGGGCCGCGGCGGTGAGAGCGCCGAATCCTAACCACTAGACCACCAGGGAATCCATTCAGACAATCTACAGTACATATTTTGTCGGTCACCAATTCTATGTCAAGTTTGGTCAGTAGCTGACAAAAGTCGATATTTGGCTTTGGCGAGGGGAACAGACAGGAGTTGACACTTGCTTGTGTCACCTTACGAAAGCTAACGTTAGCTATCTATCTAGGCTGCTACCCATGCTTTCACGCGCTAACGTTACTTAATACTGTACGTTTTACACTACAGTTACACTACACTAATGCAGTTATGAAGTGCGCATACGACTAAGGTTAACCCAACTGGCCGGCTGATGGCGCTATTATTCCACCTACTACGGAGTCCATGGACTGCAATGGCATAGCTCAAACTTCATCTGACAGTTCTACTACGGAAAAGCCAGAGACAGCGAYACACCTTGACAAGAACCCTACCTCAGATGACCAGTCAAGCCATTCACTTTCTAATGACTGTCTATCTCATGATGTTGTTTTTCTAAATTACTAGTATTTTTTGTGTGCCTTTGAAGCGCTTTGAGATTCTTTGAAAAGCGCTATATAAATTGAAGAAATTATTATTATTATTAATTTTACATTGTTTGTCATCTGCATCCAACTGGAGTCTATGCACTCTAGCAGGCGGTGGAAAATTGTGTTTTATTAAGACATGTTTTTCAACTTTTTGGGGGGGGGGGCGACTCAACATTAAAGCTAGCTAAGGAGGAAATCTACGTCCTTGCAGCCTGAATGGATGATGTTTTATACTGAACAAAATATGAACACAATATGCGACAATTTTAAAGATTTTGCTGAGTTACAGTTCATATAAGGAAATCAGTCAATTGAAATATAGTAATTAGGCCATAGGCCCACCCACTGGGGAGCCAGGCCCACCCAATGGGAATGAATTTTTCCCCACAAGAGGCTTTATGACAGACAGAAATACTCCTCAGCACCCCGTCCCCCCATTCCCTCAGACGAGGTGAAGAAGCCGGATGTGGAGGTCCAGGGGTTGCGTGGTTACATGTGATCTGCAGTTGTGAGGCCCGGTTGGACGTACTGCCAAATTCTCTAAAATGATGTTTGAGGTGGCTTATGGTAGAGAAATTAACATTGAATTCTCTGGCAACAGCTCTGGTGGACATTCCTGCAGTCATCATGACAATTGCACACTCCCTCAAAACTTGAGACATCTGTGGCATTGTATTGTATGACAAAGCTGCACATTCTAGAGAGGCCTTTTATTGTCCCCAGCACAAGGGGCACCTGTGTAATGATCATGCTGTTTAATCAGCTTCTTGATATGCAAAACCTGTCAAGTGGATGGATTATCTTGACAAAGGCTAAAATGCTCACTAACAGGGACGTAAACAAATTTGTGCACAACATTTGAGAGAAATAAGCTTTTGTGGGTATGGAACATTTCTGAGATTGTTTATTTCAGCTCATGAAACGTGGGACCAAAACTTTACATGTTGCGTTTATATTTTTGTTCAGTGTATGTACAACCCGGTATGACAGGAGTGTATAGCCGGCTGCATAGACTCCAGTTGAAAGCAGACAGAGAGGAAGAGACAAAGCGAGAAGGATAACTGGGCCCAGAATATTGTCTTCTCTAGCAGGTGGCTTTTTTAATTGTTTCACTCACCAAGCGAGGACTTTTGAATGGAGGTTGATGAGTGTCTAATTTGGTTAACACAAAACATTTATGGCTTATTTGCTATGTGTTGCTTTTTTGACTGAATAGATGTTTCGTAATGATTAGGTTGTTAAGAGTGTACTGATATAAGTAGGACGCGTGACATCACTGCAGCAAGATTTTGTCTTGCTGCTTTTTGTTCTATGTTGCTCTGTCTGTATGCTACGTCTTGCTTGTCCTATGTTGCTCTGTCTGTATGCTATGTCTTGCTTGTCTATGTGCCTATGTCTTGCTTGTTCTATGTTGCTATTGTCTATATTGTAATTGTTTTTAATAACCTGCCCAGGGACTGCGGTCGAAAATTAGCCGGCTGGCTAAAACCGGCACTTTTACTGAAACGTTGATTAATGTGCACTGTCCCTGTAAAAATAAAAATAAACTCAACTCAACAGAAGAAAAAAACTTTATTTCGGGGTTTGTGCCTGGTCGTCATTTTTACCACAGCCACAAAGTCATAAACCCGTCTATTTCTAAAATGTATATTCTTAAAATGTGATTTTTACCTAACCACACTGCTAACATTTGCCTAACCTTAACTTTAAATTAAGACCAAAAAGCATATTTTTGTTTTCATGATTTTTTACGATGTAGCCAATTTTGACTGTACGTGGTTGTGTAACTAGTGGAAACCGTTGTGCCTGTTGTTCACATGCATATCTGCCCTCTCATTGACTAGAATGGTCCCACCTGATCTTGCCTCCTCCCGACTGCATTCCATTTTTTAATACATTTATTTTGATTTTTAGAGCGGCCACTAGAGTATCTGGTCAATATAATGGATAATCTGTGACGCAGAAACAAACTATGTAAAGGAAATTATTGCCATCTGGAGGCCGGTTGACTAGACCCAGGTCACATCAGCATAAATTGGCTTGGCCATTGAGATGCATCTGACACATTATGTTCATATCATCAACATTCTCCTTGTCTTTCTCTCTCTAAGGTCCATCATGCAGATGCTGAGAGAGAGAAGACTTTGTTAACGGAGATCCTGTCTGCGGAATCCAGCTACATCCTTCAGCATGTGCAACAGGAGGAAATAGTGACTAATCGTGACTACAACAACGTAAACATCCCCAATCAGTACGATGAGAAGACTGTCGTCAACCTGCTGGATAAAGTGATGAATAAATGAATAATTCATAATAAATGAATGAAAAGGAGACACAAAATGCTGTGAACTCGTGAACCTGCTACAGAAACCACATATTATAAAAAACTACCCTAGACTGGAGGAAATATTCAACAACCACACAGAACCCAGTGACCACACCTTCAACCCAGCCCCAACAATCCCAATTCCCTGTACAGGTACCACACACACTGACTACTTGTACTACTAGCTTTGCACACGACTCTGTCATTGTTTACTGACACAACCACCAGACAGTACATATAACACACTACATGACAACACTCATTTAAATCAAATCAAATTTTATTTGTCACATACACATGGTTAGCAGATGTTAATGTGTAGCAAAATGCTTGTGCTTCTAGTTCCAACCATGCAGTAATATCTAACAAGTAATCTAACAATTTCACGACAACTACCTTATACACACACAAGTGTAAAGGAATTAATTAGAATATGTACATAAAGATATATGAATGAGCGATGGCCGCACGGCATAGGCAAGATGCTGTAGATGGTGTAGAGTACAGTATATACACATGAGATGAGTAATGTAGGTTTGTAAACATTATATAAAGTGGCATTGTTTAAAGTGGCTACAGATCAATCAACTGACATCAGTGCTACTGTTCTACTGTATTAGATAGCTGGTGTCAGCTATTTCTGTGTTTTCTAGATACTTCTGACCTGGAAAAAGGGGTCACTAGTGGCGATGAGGTGATAACCCCTCTATCTACATTTAAAGTGTAACACTGGCGCAGCCAGCAGGCGTACAATAGCCAACTCTAAAGCTGATTGGTTGACACTAATTGTCTGGAGCTGGTGAGGTGTGCAAACACTGTTTGTTGCTTTAATGTACAGTGGGGGAGAACAGTATTTGATACACTGCGATTTTGCAGGTTTTCCTACTTGCAAGCATGTAGAGGTCTGTAAGTTTTTTCAGAGGTACACTTCAAGCTGTGAGAGACGGAATCTAAAACAAAAATCAGAAAATCACATTGTACTGATTTTTAAGTATTAATTTGCATTTTATTCATGACATAAGTTATTTGATCACCTACAACCAGTAAGAATTCCGGCTCTCACAGACCTGTTAGTTTTCTTTAAGAAACGCCCTCTTCTATTCTTCATCATTACCTGTATGTAACTGCACCTGTTTGAACTCGTTACCTGTATACAAAGACACTGTCCCACATCAACTCAAAAAGACTCCAACCTCTCCACATGGCCAAGACCAGAGAGCTGTGTAAGGACATCAGGGATACAATTGTACGACTGCACAAGGCTGGGATGGGCTACAGGACAATAGGCAAGCACTTGGTGAGACAGGCAACAACTGTTGGCGCAATTATTAGAAAATGGAAGAAGTTCAAGATGACGGTCAATCACCCTCGGTCTGGGGCTCCATGCAAGATCTCACCTCGTGGGGCCATCAATGATCATGAGGAAGTGAGGGATCAGCACCAGAACTACACGGCAGGACCTGGTCAATGACCTGAAGAGAGCTGGGACCACAGTCTCAAAGAAAACATTAGTAACACACCATGCCGTCATAGATTAAAGTCCTGCAGCGCACGCAACGGTCCCCCTGCTCAAGCCAGCGCATGTCCAGGCCCGTCTGAAGTTTGCCAATGACCATCTGGATGATCCAGAGGAGGAATGGAGAAGGTCATGTGGTCTGATGAGAAAAAAATAGAGCTTTTCGGTCTAAACTCCACTCGCCGTGTTTCGAGGAACGAAGAAGGATGAGTACAACCCCAGAACACCATCCCAACCGTGAAGCATGGAGGTGGAAACATCATTCTTTGGGAGCTTTTCGCAAAGGGGACAGGACGACTGCACCGTATGAGGGAGGATGGATGGGGCCATGTATCGCGAGATCTTGGCCAACAACCTCTTCCTTCAGTAAGAGCATTGAAGATGGGTGTGGCTGTTTCTTCCAGCATGACAACGGACCCGAAACACACAGCAGGGCAACTAAGAGTGGCTCCGTAAGAAGCATCTCAAGGTCTGGAGTGGCTAGCCAGTCTCCAGACCTCGACCCAATAGAAAATCTTTGAGGGAGCTGAAAGTCCGTATTGCCCAGACGACAGCCCGAAACCTGAAGGATCTGGAGAGGTCTGTATGGAGGAGGGGGCCAAAATCCCTGCTTGCAGTGTGTGCAAACTGGTCAGACTACAAGGAAACGTATGATCTCTGTAAATTGCACACAAAGGTTTCTGTACCAAATATTAAGTTTGCTTTTCTGTGTATCAAATACTTAGTGTATGCAATTAAATGCAAATTATTTACTTAAAAATCATACAATGTGATTTTCTGGATTTGTTTCTAGATCCGTTCTCACACGTTGGAATTGTACTTATGATAAATTACAGACCTCTACATGCTTTGTAAGTAGAGCAAAACTTGCAAAATCGGCGCAGTGTATCAAAATACTTGTTCTCCCACTGGTACATTAAAGCACAAACAGTGTGTTGCAAGCACCTCACCAAGCTCTCAGACAACAGAAACCATGGAAAGGGCGAATTTACATAGCTACGGAATATGTGACTACGCGTCTGATTGTCTTAGCCATGTCTTATGTTTTTTAAGGTGCGATAGGTGGTGAGTTATGTGTGTCTGACTGCAATATGTTCCAGATGGGAAAGCTTCATAAGAAAGCAGTTTGAACTTAAAGGTGCTTTTCCTTAAAGGTAAGAACAGTCAAATCATGTTTTTCGTGAAATGGGATGATATTTAAGACAAAGCCAGATCAGAGGTAGATGCCAAAGTATGAATATGTCTGTGCTTCTACATTGATAAAGTTTCGGTAATAAAGTACTGGTCCCTCCCCCATGTAGAACGCTTATGTCATTATTAAGAGACAAGGTGACATATATTAACTTCCATTGAATACACCAATTGGTAACATGATATTCTCTTACCTAATTTAAATAAGTATGCCTGTAATCAACATCGGCAAGAGGCATTTTTGAGAGGGCAGGGTTTTATATAGTTAGATGGTATTCTACTTGGTGAAAAAAAAAATACTGTTCATTAGTGTCAGCAACTATACATTCAAGTTTTACCCTATTCAGCTTAAGCAGTGGTCCCAACTTTTTATAGTCCGTACCCCTTCAAACAGTAACCTCCAGCTGCGTACCCCTCTGCACGAGGGTCAGCGCACTCAAATATATTTTTTGCCATCATTGAAAGCCTGCCACACACACACACTACGATACTTTATTAAACAAAAGAGATGAGTGTGAGTTTTTGTCACACACCGGCTCATGGAAAGTGGCAAAGAGGCTCTTATAGATCATTGCCAGGAAATAAATAATAATTAATAATTATTAATTTGCTCTTTATTAACCATCTTACATATAACCCTTATTTGTTTAATGTACACAATCAAAAATTGTGAACTCACCACAGGTAATGAGAAAGGGTGTGTTGAAAGGTTGCAACATAAAACTCTGCAATGTTGGGTTGTATTGGAGAGCGTCTCAGTCCCTTAAATCATTTCCACAACGTCTGTGCCACTCTCACATTAGGTACGGGTTGGCAAAGGTATCAGTGTTTTTAACAGCGGCAATTTGCCAAAGGCAGATACTCTGAGCGCAGCCCAATCAGAATCTGGCAGTGGCTTCTGATTCAATTTAATTTTCCACAGAACACTTGTTGCAATATTTCGATGAAGCTCTCTTGTTCAAATCAGTAAGTGGAACTTGAGC
>NC_036871.1:32924547-32930319 GCF_002910315.2 Salvelinus sp. IW2-2015 | reverse complement strand
TGACAACTGATCATATAGTTCAGAGCAAATACACAAGTCAACAATATACAATAATACACAGAAACAAAACTTAACCTGTCTTCTTATCGCAACACAACTTTCCTTCAGCACACACAGCTGACACTGTTGTTGACACACACAAAGCGCTTATTCACCAGTCAATGAAGCCTCCATTCAAGCCAAACCTAATACTATGAAAAGTTTGTATTTTTACAATTAGTGCTCTATTTTAACCTCTACAGGATCTGTGGGTTCCCCGCGAGACAGTTGAGCTAACGTAGGCTAATGTGATTAGCATGAGGTTGTAAGTAACAATAACATTTCCCAGGACATAGACATATCTGATATTGGCAGAAAGCTTAAATTCTTGTTAATCTAACTGCACTGTCCAATTTACAGTATCTGTTACAATGAAAGAATACCATGCTATTGTTTGAGGAGAGTGCACAGTTATGAACTTGAAAATGTATTAATAAACCAATTAGGCACATTTGGGTAGTCTTGATACAACATTTTGAACAGATATGCAATGGTTCATTGGATCAGTCTAAAACTTTGTACATACACTGCTGCCATCTAGTGGCCAAAATCTAAATTACGCCTGTGCTGAAATAATACATTATGGCCCTTCTCTTGCATTTCAAAGAGGATGGTTTTAAAAAAAATAAACGCATGTTTTTTTCTTTGTATTATCTTTTACCAGATCTAATGTGTTAGATTTTCCTACATTAATTTAACATTTCCACAAACTTCAACGTGTTTCCTTTCAAATGGTATCAAGAATATGCATATCCTTGCTTCAGGTCCCAAGCTACAGGCAGTTAGATTTGGGTATGTCGTTTTAGGCGAAAATTGAGAATAAAAGGGGCGGATCCTTTTAACAAACCTAACGCAATGGCCAATCTATACGCTGGCGGTAGCGCTATAGGTTCGGGGGGTGTCAGGAATATTTATGACATTTTCACAACCACAGTTATGGTGCCGTTGCGGTGGGTGGCGCGAAAGGGCTGGGTTCTTGCAACTATAGGGGGTGCTGTTCCGCATTAGCATATTTGGCTTAGCTATTGGTCTCCAAATTAAACTGCCTCGTGCTAAATTCTTGATCGTACAATATGCATATATTGTTATTATTGGATAGAAAACACCTTCTAGTTTCTATAGAAGTTGGAATTTTGTCTCTGAGTGGTACAGAACAATTTCTACAGCACTTTTCATGACAGGGTTCAGATTTCAGAAATTTTTACCCCTGATCTGGGGTCTGTTTTTAAGGCGACAGTGAATGCTATGAAGAAACCGACACTGCCTACGTCTTCCTCTGGGTGTCTGTACGTCATCACGTTTTGATGAAATCTATTGCACAATCCCAGCCATTATAAAACCACAAAATGTTTTAGGGACCGCCCTTTCTCGTCGTGCGCCTGAAGCGTGAAGGCCATCGGACTTGCCCTCGTTCCAAATCGTTGTCTAACCAGCAATATTCTTCCGGTCATGTTTCAGTCGTTATAGTTGTTAAAACATCATAATGTAGTTATTTTGAACCGTTTTATAGCAATTTATATCCGTTTAGTGCGATTTTGAGGAATTTCTTTGTTGTGCACTCTGAAAGTTTGGACACGTTTGGGTCCCGTTCGATCGTTAGTGGATATTTCGAAAGGACAGAGGACATCTATCGACCAAAAAGACGTTTATAACATGAAAAGGATACATTGCCCAAGAATCTGATGGAAGAACAGCTCAAAGTAAGCAAATTTAATATGATAAATCGTGTTTCTGTCGAAATATTTTAAACGCATATTTCGCCATTTTGTTTGGTAGCTTCACTTGGCGAACCCTGTATTGAAAAGTAAGGATAATTTTAAAAATGTAAATCAGCGGTTGCATTAAGAACTATTTGTCTTTCGATTTGCTGTCAACCCTGGTATTTTTTTAGTCAAGTATATGATTAGCTTTCAATTAAACTAGATCACTCTGATAGATGACGTCAGACATATTTGAGGCTTGATTTCCTAGTATTTTTATTGTGTAACCACGGTTTGTGTATGGCTAAAATACACCTTTTCGAACAACTGTATATGTATATTGTAAAATGATGTTACAGGAGTGTCATCGGAAGAATTCTAGAAGGTTAGTGAAAACTTAATATATTTTGGCGGTTATTACGTATAGCGCTCTTTGGCTGGAATCGATGCTCTGGTAACGTTTGCACATGTGGTATGCTAACTTATCGATTTATTGTGTTTTCGCTGAAAAACGCTTAGAAAATCTGAAATATGGTCTGAAATCACAAGAACTGGGTCTTTTCATTGCTATGCTTTGTCTATTTTATGAAATGTTTTATGATGAGTAAATTGGTCAACACCGTTGCTCTATCTAGTAATTCTAGTCGATTTGTGATGGTGGGTGCAATTGTAACTGTGATTCTACCTGAAATATGCACTTTTTTCTAACAAAAACTATCCTATACCATGAATATGTTATCAGACTGTCATCTGAAGAGGTTTTTTCTTGGTTAGTGGATATCAATATCTTAGTTGTAGCCGAATTGGTGATAGCACCTGAAGAGTAAGAAACTGATGGAGTTAGAATAGTGGTGTATTTTGCTAACGTGTTTAGCTAATAGATTTACATATTTTGTCTTCCCTGTAAAACATTTTAAAAATCTGAAATGGTGGCTTTATTCACAAGATCTGTATCTTTCATCTGGTTCTTGGACTTGTGATTTAATGATATTTAGATGCTACTATCTACTTGTGAAGCTATGCTAGCTATGCTAATCAGTGTGTGGGGGATGGGGGTGATCCCGGACCCGGGGTAGAGGCTCGTTAGAGGTTAATGAATAAATACATTGTGGGTGTGTCGAGGCTTGGCCGTCACTGGCTGGCCAATCATAAAATGCTCCATGGCTGAATTTGTGGTTTCATCCTTTTGTGTATTTATGGTATTTATGCATTGCGCGTTGTCATCAACTTCAATTTGAATGTTAGTCCGTTATAGCCTAGTTCTTTAAATTGTCTGCCCCATATTGGAAAAATATGTTGAACATGTTTGGGGTCCACATTGTTCTAATTGTATTGCTTCAATATGGAAATAAAATGTCAACCATAGGCTATAGCATTTCCACTGATACTAAATAAGATTGGGTCAGAAGCCTTATATCATAAATCGCTTCTATGGTTCCATGGCACTATGTGCACAACCTAGGCCCAAATGTCTGCGCATAACATTCGCACGTCAATACAAACTACTAGGCTCCTATCAATTGTATCGTTGACTATGTGCGTAACAGATTCTCAAAGAAATCTGCCGTTGATGTGGCATTATAGAAGGATTTAACAGTTTGTAGGAGCGTTCGTGTCTTTGGTAATATGACAAGTGGCACTCTTTGAAAATGGGGGTGGATAGTTCCACTTTGAAAATGGGGGTGGATAGTTCCACACAGGCCGTGAATAGGTCTAATCATATGAGTCTAGCTACATTCCAGTGGTGACATTCTCCAATTTATCACTTTTCAATTATGAGACAGAACCACCATTTACTGTTGGTATCTTTATTTACCAGTTTGCTATATTTTCATGTAGTGTATTTTATATGATTTATGTAAGGTAGCGGTATAAGGCAGCTGGGACGATGCGCCATTTTATGTTATTGATACAGAATATCCCCAGGGATATACCAAAAGTGCAGTGGCATTGCTGCAGCTTAATAAACACAACTAGACAAGATTTACTTTAACCAAAATAGCAATGTATTTGAAATCATCAATCATCAAGTTTGCAGACGACACTACAGTGGTAGGCTTGATTACCAACAACGACGAGACGCCTACAGCGAGGAGGTGAGGGCCCTCAGGAAAATAACCTCACACTCAACGTCAACAAAACAAAGGAGATGATCGTAGACTTCAGGAAACAGCAGAGGGAGCACCCCCTTATCCACATCGACGGGACAGTAGTGAGTGGGTAGTAAGTTTTAAGTTCCTCGGCGTACACATCACGGACAAACTGAATGTGTCCACCCACACAGACAGCGTGGTGAAGAAGGCGCAGCAGCGCCTCTTCAACCTCAGGAGACTGAAGAAATTCGGCTTGTCACCAAAAGCACTCACAAACTTTTACAGTGCACAATCGAGAGCATCCTGTTGGGCTGTTCACCGCCTGGTACGGCAACTGCTCCGCCCACAACCGTAAGGCTCTCCAGAGGGTAGTGAGGTCTGCAAAATGCATCACCGGGGGCAAACTACCTGCCCTGCAGGACACCTACACCACCCGATGTCACAGGAAGGCCATAAAGATCATCAAGGACAACAACCACCCAAGCCACTGCCTGTTCACCCCGCTATCACCCAGAAGGCGAGGTCAGTACAGGTGCATCAAAGCAGGGACCGAGAGACTGAAAAACAGCTTCTATCTCAAGGCCATCAGACTGTTAAACAGCCACCACTAACATTGAGTGGCTGCTGCCAATACTGACCAACTACAGCCACTTTAATAATGGAAAATGTATGTAAAAAATGTATCACTAGCCACTTTAAACAATGCCACTTAATATAATGTTTACATACCCTACATTACTCATCTCATAATGTATATACTGTACTCGACACCATCTACTGCATCTTGCCTATGCCATTCTGTACCATCACTCATTCATATATCTTTATGTACATATTCTTCATCCCTTTACACTTGTGTGTATAAGGTAGTTGTTGTGAAATTGTTAGGTTAGATTACTCGTTGGTTATTACTGCATTGTTGGAACTAGAAGCACAAGCATTTCGCTACACTCGCATTAACATCTGCTAACCATGTGTATGTGACAAATAAAATTTGATTTGATTTGAAATGTGAAGATAGAACACTGAATCATCATGTTATGTAATCAAGTGGAGTTTCATAGCAAGAATAACATTTTATTGGTATCTCAACCCATAGTTTCAAGCTCACTTTGTTCCATGTTTTTATGTTATCCCATCTACTTAATACAGAATGTTTACTATATGTTTCTGACCTGACTTTCCTGTCACATTGAAGTATTTTATACCTGAAAATAAATATTTATCTTTTACCAATAGTTGAATTGCAGAAGTGTTTTTATAATCATACTCCTTAGAATTAATCTGCATCTCTTTGAACTTAAAAAAATGTGAACGTAATAATAGAAAAAATACACATATTTTAACTGACCTTCTCCTGTGTTTAGAATAGTATTTATGTAGACAAAGTAAAACGAATTGTTTTTTTCGTGTTTATTGGATAGGGCACAGTCTACAGAGAGAGAGGAATGGAACATATTGCGTATAGGATTTGCTTTGAACATAATTTGACAAATATCTACAGTGGGGCTCGCGGGCGGATACTGCGATTTCTAAAATACTTTCCGGGTCTTTGCAGAAATGTAGTGTTGGCAGAAATCAGTATACCCGGTATGGCAATGGAAGCTTTGCGCGTAAACTGTCATTAATTTACGCACGCTCAGAATCATTCTATTCTTATCGTCCATTAATTACATGGAATGGAATAATGGACTACGATTGGTCAAGAACGGCCTATTAAACGTGACTTTCATTGAATGCGCACATGTGTATCCTATAGGTGTTACATAAGACAAAACGAAAGTGAAATTAAAACGACAAGCAGGGTGACACGATCATAGCAGGCTAGGCTATCTATTCAAGAGGCATCAATTGAGTTGTGTGACTGCGTTTTACTCCAAGCAAGGTAGGAAAAATGATTGTGGTTTAGGCTTAAATAGTAAAGCAGGCTATCTCTCTCT
>NC_036871.1:32897483-32922555 GCF_002910315.2 Salvelinus sp. IW2-2015 | reverse complement strand
TGGACTTGTGATTTAATGATATTTAGATGCTACTATCTACTTGTGAAGCTATGCTAGCTATGCTAATCAGTGTGTGGGGGGATGGGGGGTGATCCCGGACCCGGGGTAGAGGCTCGTTAGAGGTTAATGAATAAATACATTGTGGGTGTGTCGAGGCTTGGCCCGTCACTGGCTGGCCAATCATAAAATGCTCCATGGCTGAATTTGTGGTTTCATCCTTTTGTGTATTTATGGTATTTTATGCATTGCGTTGTCATCAACTTCAATTTGAATGTTAGTCCGTTATAGCCTAGTTCTTAAATTGTCTGCCCCATATTGGAAAAATATGTTGAACATGTTTGGGGTCCACATTGTTCTAATTGTATTGCTTCAATATGGAAATAAATTGTCAACCATAGGCTATAGCATTTCCACTGATACTAAATAAGATTGGGTCAGAAGCCTTATATCATAAATCGCTTCTATGGTTCCATGGCACTATGTGCACACCTAGGCCCAAATGTCTGCGCATAACATTCGCACGTCAATACAAACTACTAGGCTCCTATCAATTGTATCGTTGACTATGTGCGTAACAGATTCTCAAAGAAATCTGCCGTTGATGTGGCATTATAGAAGGATTTAACAGTTTGTAGGAGCGTTCGTGTCTTTGGTAATATGACAAGTGGCACTCTTTGAAAATGGGGGTGGATAGTTCCACTTTGAAAATGGGGGTGGATAGTTCCACACAGGCCGTGAATAGGTCTAATCATATGAGTCTAGCTACATTCCAGTGGTGACATTCTCAATTTATCACTTTTCAATTATGAGACAGGAACCACCATTACTGTTGGTATCTTTATTTACCAGTTTGCTATATTTACATGTATGTGATATTTTATATGATTTATGTAAGGTAGGCTGTATAAGGCAGCTGGGACGATGCGCCATTTTATGTTATTGATACAGAATATCCCCAGGGATATACCAAAAGTGCAGTGGCATTGCTGCAGCTTAATAAACACAACTAGACAAGATTTACTTTAACCAAAATAGCAATGTATTTGAAATCATCAATCATCAAGTTTGCAGACGACACTACAGTGGTAGGCTTGATTACCAACAACGACGAGACGGCCTACAGCGAGGAGGTGAGGGCCCTCAGGAAAATAACCTCACACTCAACGTCAACAAAACAAAGGAGATGATCGTAGACTTCAGGAAACAGCAGAGGGAGCACCCCCTTATCCACATCGACGGGACAGTAGTGGAGTGGGTAGTAAGTTTTAAGTTCCTCGGCGTACACATCACGGACAAACTGAATTGGTCCACCCACACAGACAGCGTGGTGAAGAAGGCGCAGCAGCGCCTCTTCAACCTCAGGAGACTGAAGAAATTCGGCTTGTCACCAAAAGCACTCACAAAACTTTTACAGATGCACAATCGAGAGCATCCTGTTGGGCTGTATCACCGCCTGGTACGGCAACTGCTCCGCCCACAACCGTAAGGCTCTCCAGAGGTAGTGAGGTCTGCAAATGCATCACCGGGGGCAAAACTACCTGCCCTGCAGGACACCTACACCACCCGATGTCACAGGAAGGCCATAAAGATCATCAAGGACAACAACCACCAAACCACTGCCTGTTCACCCCGCTATCACCCAGAAGGCGAGGTCAGTACAGGTGCATCAAAGCAGGGACCGAGAGACTGAAAAACAGCTTCTATCTCAAGGCCATCAGACTGTTAAACAGCCACCACTAACATTGAGTGGCTGCTGCCAACATACTGACTCAACTACAGCCACTTTAATAATGGAAAATGTATGTAAAAAATGTATCACTAGCCACTTTAAACAATGCCACTTAATATAATGTTTACATACCCTACATTACTCATCTCATATGATTATAACTGTACTCGACACCATCTACTGCATCTTGCCTATGCCATTCTGTACCATCACTCATTCATATAGTCTTTATGTACATATTCTTCATCCCTTTACACTTGTGTGTATAAGGTAGTTGTTGTGAAATTGTTAGGTTAGATTACTCGTTGGTTATTACTGCATTGTTGGAACTAGAAGCACAAGCATTTCGCTACACTCGCATTAACATCTGCTAACCATGTGTATGTGACAAATAAAATTTGATTTGATTTGAAATGTGAAGATAGAACACTGAATCATCATGTTATGTAATCAAGTGGAGTTTCATAGCAAGAATAACATTTTATTGGTATCTCAACCCATAGTTTCAAGCTCACTTTGTTCCATGTTTTTATGTTATCCCATCTACTTATAACAGAATGTTTTACTATAATGTTTTCTGACCTGACTTTCCTGTCACATTGAAGTATTTTATACCTGAAAATAAATATTTATCTTTTACCAATAGTTGAATTGCAGAAGTGTTTTTATATCATACTCCTTAGAATTAATCTGCATCTCTTTGAACTTAAAAAAATGTGAAACGTAATAGAAAAAAATACACATATTTAACTGACCTTCTCCTGTGTTTAGAATAGTATTTATGTAGACAAAGTAAAACGAATTGTTTTTTTCGTGTTTATTGGATAGGGCACAGTCTACAGAGAGAGAGGAATGAAACATATTGCGTATAGGATTTGCTTTGAACATAATTTGACAAATATCTACAGTGGGCTCGCGGGGCGGATACTGCGATTTCTAAAATACTTTCCGGGTCTTTGCAGAAATGTAGTGTTGGCAGAAATCAGTATACCCGGTATGGCAATGGAAGCTTTGCGCGTAAACTGTCATTAATTTACGCACGCTCAGAATACATTCTATTCTTTATCGTCCATTAATTACATGGAATGGAATAATGTGACTACGATTGGTCAAGAACGGCCTATTAAACGTGACTTCATTGAATGCGCACATGTGTATCCTATAGGTGTTACATAAGACACAAACGAAAGTGAAATTAAACGACAAGCAGGGTGACACGATCTATAGCAGGCTAGGCTATCTATTCAAGAGGCATCAATTGAGTTGTGTGACTGCGTTTTACTCCAAGCAAGGTAGGAAAAATGATTGTGGTTTAGGCTTAAATAGTAAAAGCAGGCTGAACTGAGTAGCCTAAAGGAGAAAAGAAGTCTATATTTTTGTGATATCGCCGGCAATGATGACTATAGTCGAGTTCGACTTGTATTAATCGAAAGAAACGATACATATAGTTTTTTACGCCTCTGTAAATCAAGGCTTGTGCATTTTATAAGAAACGATACAAGTATTCCAGAAAAACAAACCCTTTAATTACTGTTGAATTACAGTAATTAAATAGCATCTAATGTGATGTCTTAAACGAAGGACATTCGTTTAGACGCGTTCATTTTTCAGATGTAAAAACTATAGACCTGGAGTGCAAATGACACAGCCATGGGTAGTTCATTTCTAGACTGTTACACAATAATCTGTTTTTAGAATGATATACTAGAATGTTACTCTACGTTACACTTTTCACTAGAATGTTACACTATTAATAATGTTAAGTAAGGGTTAATCAGCGATTGGCTATGCGTTCCTTGGAAGATCATGGATGATGTTGAAGATGTGTTCCACGACACGCCAGTGGAGTGGAACTGATTTTCCACTGAGTTGCATTATTTTCCAGAGAATGCATATAGCCCTGAGTTAAGTATCCCTTTTATACCATGGCTATAATTTAACACATTTGTCGCTATAAATGTGTTCCTTTTGCCGGTAGAAATGTGTTCAACATCAACTGAAATATCTAGCAACTTTACTAACTATCGGTGCGTTCCTAAATTCGCTCTGGTGATCTACTCCGAATTCAGAGGACTCTCGTCTGAGCTGAGTGTGCCAGATGCAGAGAGCAGAATAGCTGAGGAATTTACGAATGCTATTGTCAGTAAACGTCAGCAATAGAGCATAATTAAATTGTTGCCGAGCACCACAGTTACAGTCACCAACGCTCTGGATAACATGAAAACAGCCTAACCAGCTCTGCTAGTGTGAGTAAAATGATCAGAGTGAGGTGTTCTCTCTTTTGTGTCTAGAAGTAGCTAGCAAGTTATCCAAAGTTAGTTAGTTAGCTTGGGTGCTTGACTGCAGTTGTGAGGTCAGAAGACCCGGATCAACCCTACTCCTCGGCCAGAGCGTCCAGTGTGCGTTCTGAACACTCCTAGGGCGAAACGCTCTGAATTTACTAAGAGACATCTGGCAACACTCTGAATTCACGAACGCCAAGAACGCACTCTGGCACTCCAGATTGAATTCAGGGTGGGTTTGTAAATTCACTCTGGCTATCTACTCTGATTTCAGAGCACTCTCATCTGAGTGTGCCAGAGCGCAGAATAAATTATCAATTTACAAATGCTTAACACCCGTTGAATATGGACAGATCCAGTAAACGTCGGCAAAAAAAGCATAATTAAATTGTTGCCAGCATCACAGTTACAGTCACCAATGCTCTGGATAACATGAAAACAGCCTAACCAGCCCTGCTAGGGCGAGTAAAATGGTCAGAGTGAGGTGTTCTCTCATTTTTGTCTGGAAGGAGCTAGCAAGCTAGCCTGTTAGCTTGGGTGCTTGACTGCCATTGTGAGGTCTGAATGCTCGGATCACCCCTACTCATCAGCCAGAGCGTCCAGTGTGCGTTCTAAACGCTCTGAGAGCGAAACACTTTGAATTTACGAACGGACAATCTTACAATGCTCTGAATTTACGAATGCCCAGAGCACACATTGAGCGCACACTGGCACTGCAGAGTAAATTTACGAACACACCCTACATGGACATCTTTGATTAAAAAAAAAATGATTTAACCTTTATTTAACAATAAAGGCAAGTCGGTTAGAAACAAATTCTTATTTACAATGACGGCCTACACTAGCCAAACCCGGACGACGCTGGGCCAATTGTTCGCTGCCCAATGGGACTCCCAATCACGGCCGGTTGTGATACACCCTAGATCCGAACCAGGGTGTCTGTAGTGATGCCTCAAGCACTGAGAGCACTGAGATGCAGTGGCGTGCCATGGGCCTGGGGCCTGGGCCTTCAGTGAGGTACTACACAGTCCCACCCGAATTAATCCACCTCTTATTACCATCATTATGATGCCATGGCTCTAGACACTATACATTTAGACAGAAACGCAGTATAACCAGGCGTTGCGTCACCTTGAAATTGACAAAATACCATTTTGGGTAAACAGTGTTTACCCAAAAACATGACACAATCAATGATCCTTCACCTTTTCATTGTGCAGCTCCGTTGCCCTGCGCGCTTGTTCTTTGAGCTGTAGATCCACTCCGGTGTCCCCAAAAGTTTTCAAAAGCACCATTGCTTGTAAGTGCCCAGCGCTACTTTGGTGTCTCGTTGCTGCCTTGGTTAGACAACTCAAGTTTGCAAACCAGTGTGGCTCCAAACACCAAATCGATCACTTGCAAATAATAGGCATTCCCAGCAGTACAGTTTGCAGTGCTTCTCGGAGCCTGTGAGCCATTGACAGCGCTCGTAGTTGAAAACTTTGAAAGTGGCGAGCGAACGGAAACCCATTTCCCCGCCTGTGACAGGCTTTGTGGCGTCGGGCGACCTCTGCTTACAATGTCTAACTTTTTTGAAAAGTTAGTCTCGAGAATGGCGTTATAATTATATCCTCGACCAAATCGATATCTTCTCCTCCTTCCGCCATTGTGGGTTGAAAAAACAGCTTAGTAGTACGCGAATTAAATTTGTTTATCAAATTCAGTTTCCTAGATCTGCATAGACCTGCCCATAGGACCTGCCTCTCAATATTGGTAATCCAATCAAAAGACGTGCACGCACTACGCCTGCTAGCTGGCTCCTGTGTAACACTGGAGGCCAGCCAGCAGGCGTACAATAGCCAACTCTAAAGCTGATTGGTTGACACTAAATTTTCATCCATTCACTATAAGCTACAAGCGCGCCCGCATGTTGATCTGAAGGCCTGAGGCAATTTTAGACCCCTGGCAACACATTGATGGCTGAATATGATTGATAAAGATCTAACATAAAGAACAGCCCTCAAATCTCAACCTGGGGCTGGAAGCAGTGCAACCAAGAGGAAAGCTATGAATATGAAGAGTATAACTCTTACTCTGGGGAATAATTTAATACATATTTGTGGGAAATATATTTAAAAAAAAAAATTATATTCTGATGATGTTTAGGCCAGCAGAGAAGGCCTTGCAGGCCCTGACGGCCCACCACTGCTTAGACCCCTGCGGGAGCCCGAAATCTACAGTAGTTGCCGTGGTAACCAAACAAACAGACTTGCTAGTTTAACTAACCAAATCATCAGTCCTAGCTTGCTATTATGAAAATAGAATTCAACAATGCAAATAATGTTTTCAATTCGAATTTTGATTTCAAAAGCAGCTCAAACATAGAACATGTAAGAATGAACTATAGCCATTGAGTTATACAGTGCAAACATACCTTGCTTTATAGGGAATTATACAATGGGTGGGTCTAATCCTGAATACTGATTGGTTAAAAGCACATTCCAGCCCGTGTCTATTCCACAAGTTACCACCAGCTAAATCTATAACATTAAAATGCCTATTTACTCTGTTCCAACTGACCTGCGTAATCCAATGTCCTTCAGCCCAGCCAGGCAATTTATACACTTGATCTCCACTATAAAAAGCATGTAGACATTATCTCACATTTCTTTTAGACTAACATTTCGTTTTCAACAGTGGAGATTTGTATTAACCTTGCTGTCTGTCTCTCCGACATTTGCAACATTGTTTCAATATTCAAATTCGATCTCCAGCTGTTCCATAGGAATGAACGTGTCGGGAGTCTGGACAGGCATGCAGCATTTCTCAGCCAGTCGAAATCATGAATCAGCATTATTTTTATGGATATATAAGAACTATCAATAGAAAACAGGTCAAGTGAAACGAAGTGCAGCTAGTTTGCTGTCTTTCCAGCTTCAGTTTGAAGTGATTGTGTTAGTTGTGTTGTTGGCTATCTCCTCTGAACAACAGTGTTCTGCCGAGAGAGCACATTTTCTATGCCAGTCGAAAACATGCATCATCAGCTCATTGTTATGGATCTTTCCAAGTAAATGTCACTAGAAAACAGCTTAAACAAATGCAAATGCAGCTACTTTGCTGTTATTCTGGCTGTCAACTTTGCCGTGACTGTAAGTTAGCCGTAGTTGGCTAGCTAGCAAGCAAGGGATAAGAACGTTGCCAGCCAGTATGGCAATGGAACATTTAGAACGAACGACTGGGTCACATCCATAGATAAAGAAAAAATAGACTGAACGACTGGGTCGCATCTCTGGCAACCGAACCGATTGAGCGAACGACCAGCCGGCTTGGATAGCAACCCTAGATTTGTGTCGGGACTATATCTTGTGGAAGGATAAAATACTATGAATAAATTCATCAAATTACCAAAAACATTTTTTTTTGAATTCTAGATACCTCTAGACATTTGTTTATTACACAAGCTAATTCCATTTGTGGAATATTGGGTTCTATATTGTCTAAAAGCAATATATTCCTATTGAGATGCATTACATTGAACATGGTATACTGTCTTTTTAAAGACGTCAGGGTTTTGATGATGACATGCAAGAGATATGTCATTAATTTATTGCTTTGATCATGCATCTCCTGAAGAAGCTATGCCTTTTGCTTTCTTAGGAAAATGGAAATGGAAGATAAACATTTTGGGTAATAAGGGTCAGATCTTTTGTCGTGATTTCAAATCAAATCAAAGTTTATTTGTCACATGCGCCGAATACTACAGGTGTAGACCTTACAGTGAAATGCTTACTTACAGGCTCTAACCAACAGTGCAAAAAAGGTATTAGGTGAACAATAGGTAAGAAAATAAATAAAAACAACAGTAAAAAGACAGTGAAAAATAACAGTAGCGAGGCTATGTACAGTAGCGAGGATATAACAGTAGTGAGGTTACATACAGGCACCGGTTAGTCAGGCTGATTGAGGTAGTATGTACATGTAGATATGGTTAAAAATGTGGTCAGATGAAGCAGATGCCAAACTACAGGACTGTTTTGCTATCACAGACTGGAACATGTTCCGGGATTCTTGAGGAGTACACCAAATCAGTCACTGGCTTTATCAATAAGTGCATCGAGGACGTCATCCCCACAGTGACTGTACGTACATACCCCAACCAGAAGCCATGGATCACAGGCAACATTCGCACTGAGCTAACGGAGAACGGAGAAACATATGACAAGCAACACGTAGCAAGCAGACAGAGAAACCTTATCATTGCAACAATTATTATCTGGGAGATATTTTTCCTAATTGCACAGTGCTTCCAAAATAAAACTCCTGGTCAGCAAAACATTTTGTTGCATATGCAACCTTTAGAGCCCTGGGAACATTCTAGGAATGATCAAATCAAAGTTTATTTGTCACGTGCGGTGAATACAACAGGTGTAGACCTTACAGTGAAATGCTTACTTACAGGCTCTAAACAATAGTGAAAAAAAGGTATTAGTGTGAACAATAGGTAAGTTAAGAAATAAAAACAACAGTAAAAAGACAGTAAACGAGGCTATAAAAGTAGCGAGGCTACATACACACACCGGTTAGTCAGGCTGATTGAGATAGTATGTACATGTAGATATGGTTAAAGTGACTATGCATATATGATGAACAGTAGCAAGTAGCGTAAAAAGGGGTTGGTGGGTGGTGGGACACAATGCAGATAGCCTGGTTAGCCAATGTGCGGGAGCACTGGTTGTTCGGGCCAATTGAGGTAGTATGTACAAGAATGTATAGTTAAAGTAACATGCATATATGATAAACAGAGAGTAGCAGCGTGTAAAAGAGGGTTGGGGGGGCCAAACACACACAATGCAAATAGTCCGGGTAGCCATTTGATTACCTGTTCAGAGTCTTATGGCTTGGGGTAAAAACTGTTGAAGAAGCCTTTTTTGTCCTAAACTTGGCACTCCGGTACGCTTGCCATGTGGTAGTAGAGAGAACAGTCTATGACTGGGGTGGCTGGGGTCTTGACAATTTTAGCGGCCTTTCTCTGATACCGCCTGTAGTTTTACATCTGAAGAAAGAACACTTGCCTAAACCAATATACTTAATTTTCAAGACATCACATTCGAGGCAATTTAAATACACGGCCAACTCTGCATGCCATAACTCCCTTATTCTATTCTCTCTCAAATTCTGTGATTGCAGTAACCCACAATGGATTTGAWAAAGCTGCTGGAAGGCACTCTAGACGATCTGGACTTTAAAMATCTGAAGAGTTTTAAGTGGCACCTAAAAAATCTGACAGAGGCTGTGGATGGCTTTCCTAATATCTCAAACAACAAGCTGCCAGTGACCGCTGACAGTCAGGACACTGTGGATGTGATGGTCACAAGATATGAAAGCCCTGAAGAAGCCCGGAAAGTCGCAGTGATCGTTTTACGCAAAATGAAWAATAACAATCTTGCCAYGAAGTTGGAGGATAGTGCACCYCAGTTCACTYSWGGTAATARAAAATGCTGTCATTARATAACCTATACTCTAGGAAATGTATAAAAATGTCCCATGGAAGTAATTGGCATTATAGAAAGGTCAGGTAATAATTATTCAGTTGTTGTTGAGAGGGAGGACAGTCACACACAAAATAAGCAATTAAGCCTCTTGTAAGTAAATGCCAATGTGTCTAGTCATGAAACCAGCATTAAACATCTTACCGACTGGTGTAAAGGCTTAATGATCTACCTTGGGGTACTTTTCAAATTTGTATGCAGACTGAGGGACATATTGATGGCATGCCACCTGGTTATATGTGGCCCAATCTCCTACTGAAAATACTAGCCTCCGGGAGGCCACTCATTCCCCTTCTCAAGAAGCAGCCCATACACAAATCCAAAGGTGTACAGTGACACACTTCCAAAAACAACATAAAACTGCAGGGATTATCCCACTGCTGCCACCAGTGTAGCTATCAAGAGGGAACAGCGTGGGCCTTGAACCAGTGACCCTGTAGTTATGAGATATGAGGCGCAATGCCGTCCGACCCTCCAGTAGGAAAGCTCACCTGCTAACTCATTCGTCTGTTAAAGTGAGACTGGTTTTCTCTGTGTTTTTCAGCTGTTCCTGTCCAGGATCACGATAGCTGCATATCATAGCTGCCTCGCAAGAAGAAGACACCCGCAGAGTTGGAAAAGGTAGGTACCACAAAGTATCTCCCGACAGTTTTTTCAGAGTACCAGGCCTCTGGAACAATAAATATTAGTATAAGACGGTGACATTTTTCTGACATCAAACACAGTAGTAAAAAGTATAGTAGCTCTGGGATTAGAATGACATTTGATAGTTTAATACAATGATGACTATATTAACACTAAACCAGGCTATGGCAGTGTCTGGGTTTATGATAACAGGAAGCCCCATTCAATCCAAGGGATGGAAAACAACTGGAAGATTGTAGATTTGATGTGTAAATCAAATGTGTTGGTATAAGGCAAAGCGGTCAGTTCACTGATCTAAAGGATCTTCCTAAGCATGGCGACGCCTTCGTCTGATGCATTTTGAGTCACGGAAAAAAGGAGGGCGTCTGTGGCACAGATGGAACAGTCGTCCCCACCATTGATATCCTCTCACCTTTCAACGGCACAAACTTGTTGAAAAGCCCAAGTTGTTTTTCATCCAAGCGTTTCGAGGGAATGACGTGCCGGTGAACAAGAAGCCTAATGTTGAAGGGACGGATGTTCTCTGACCTCCTCCCTATAGGCCGTCTCATCGTTGTCGGTGATCAAGCCTACCACTGTTGTGTCGTCAGCAAACTTAATGATGGTGTTGGAGTCGTGTTTAGCCACGCACTCGTGGGTGAACAGCGAATACAGGAGGGGACTAAGTACACATTCCTGAGGGGCCACAGTGTTAAGGATAAGCGTGGCAGACGTATTGTTGCCCATTCTTACCACCTGGGGGCGGCCCGTCAGAAAGTCCAGGATACAGTTGCAGAGGGAGGTGTTTAATCCCAGAGTCCTTAGCTTAGGGATGACCTTCGTGGGCACTATGGTGTTAAACGCTGAGCTGTAGTTGATGAACAGCATTCTCACATAGGTGTTCCTTTTGTCCAGTTGAGAAAGGGCAATGTGGAGTGCGATTGAGATGGCGTCATCTGTGGATCTGTTGGGGCGGTATGCGAATTGCAGTGGGTCTAGGGTGTCCGGGAGGATGCTGTTGATGTGAGCCATGACCAGCCTTTCAAAGCACTTCATGGCTACCGACGTGAGTGCCACGGGGTGGGAATCATTTAGGCAGGTTACCTTCGCTTCCTTGGGGACAGGGACTATGGTGGTCTGCTTGAAACATGTTGGTATTACAGACTCGGTCAGGGAGAGTTTGAAAATGTCAGTGAAGACACTTGCTAGTTGGTCCGCGCATGCTTTGAGTACACGTCCTGGTAATCCATCTGGCCCAGAGCTTTGTGAATGTTGACTTGTTTAAAGGTTTTGTTCACATCGGCTACCGAGAGCGTTATCACACAGTCATCCAGAACAGTTGGTGCTCTAGGGCATGCTTCAGTGTTGCTTGCCTCGAAGCGAGCATAAAAGGCATTTAGCTCATCTGGTAGGCTCGCGTCACTGGGCAGCTCGCGTCTGAGTTTCCCTTTGTAGTCCATAACAGTTTTCAAGCCCTGCCACTGCCGACGAGCGTCAGAGTCGGTGTAGTAGGATTCAATCTTAATCCTGTATTGACACTTTGCTTGTTTGATGGTTCATCTGAGGGCATAGCAGGATTTATTATAAGCGTCCGGATTAGTCTCCCGCTCCTTGAAAGCGACAGCTCTAGCCTTTAGCTTGATGCGGATGTTGCCTGTGATCCATGGCTTCTGGTTGGGATATGTACGTACAGTCACTGTGGGGACGACGTCGTCGATGCACTTATTGATGAATCCAATGACTGAGGTGGTGTATTCCTCAATGCCATTGGATGAATTTCGGAACATATTAGAGTCTGTGCTAGCAAAACAGTCCTGTAGTGTAGCATCCMCGTCATCTGACCAGTTCCGTATTGAGCAAGTCACTGGTACTTCCTGCTTTAGTGTTTGCTTGTAAGCAGGAATCAACAGGATAGAATTGTGGTCAGATTTTCCAAATGGAGGGCAGGGGAGAGCTTTGTATGCATCTCTGTGTGTGGAGTAAAGATGGTCTAGGATTTTTCCCCTTTGTTGCACATGTGACATGCTGGTAAAAATGTGGTAAAACTGATTTAAGTTTGCCTGCATTAAAGTCCCCAGCCACTAGGAGCGCCGCTTCTGGGTGAGCATTTTCTTCCTTGCTTTATGGCCTTATAGAGTTGGTTGAGAGCGGTCTTAGTGCCAGCTTCGCTTTGTGGTGGTAAATAGACGGCTACAAATAATACAGATGAGAACTCTCTTAGTAGATAGTGTGGTCGACAACTTATGATAAGGTACTCCACCTCAGGCGAGCAATACCTCGAGACTTCTTTAATATTAGACATCGCGCACCAGCTGTTATTGACAAAACTACACATGCCGGTGCATGGAAAATCCCGCCAGCTCTATATTGTCCGTTTCTTCATTCAGCCATGTCTCTGTGAAACATAGGATGTTACCGTTTTTAATGTCCCGTTGGTAGGATAATCTTAATAATAGGTCATCAATTTTATTTTCTAACGATTGAACGTTAGCAAGGAGAATGGAGGGCATTGGGAGTTTACTCGCTTGCCTCCGGCTTCTCAGAAGAATCCCCGATCTGCGTCCCCTTTTCCGGCATCTTTTCTTCACGCGGATCTGGGCCTATTCCAGTGAAAGCAGGATATCCTTCTCGTCGGACTCGTTAAAGGAAAAAGTTTCTTCCAGTCTGTGGTGAGTCATCACTTTTCTGATGTRCAGAAGTTATTTTCGGTCATAAGAGACGGTAGCAGCAACATTATGTACACAATAAGTWTTTTTTAAAGTTTAACAAAACACATTTTTTGGGGGCACAATTGGTTGGGAGAATGTAAAACGTCAGCCATGTTCTTCGGCGCCATCTTAAAAATATCTGTGGAATGGTTGTGTTGACTTATATTATGGTGTGTGTGTTTGTCTCCTGTTCTCTACAGAGGGAAAGACATCCATGCGATCATCACCCTGGTCAATGCTGAAGTGAGCAAGATGGGCGGCAAACTTCCTGTTAAGGATAAAGATGGGAAACATATTGGCTATGAGAAGGTTAAGCAATCACCAGATTCCAGAAACACCCTGACCAAGACACTCATCTTTCCTGCTGAGATCACTTATACTTCATAATGAACTTTTGATTTGTTAATGAAACCCTTCATCTGTCAACCATCCATTTGCTAATTCTACTGTCAGATGAAGGTTGTAATATGACAGGGTGCTTCCACACAGGCTGTGAATAGGCCTAATCATATGACGCCAGCTACATTCCAGRGGTGACATTTTAATTTTATCACTTTTAAAATGATGAGACAGGAACCACCATTACTGTTGGTGTCTTTATTTACCAGTTTGCTATATTTACATGTATGTGATATTTGATYTTATTTAGTTTCATTTAAGGTATATAAGGCAGCTGGGACAATGTGCCATGTTATGTTATTGATGCTGAATATCACCAGGGATATACCAAAAGTGCAGTGACATTGCTGCAGCTTAATCAACACAACTAGGCTATATTTACTTTAACCAAAATAGCAATGTATTTGAAATGTGAAGATAGAACACTGAATCATCATGTTATGTAATTAAGTGGAGTTTCATAGCAAGAATAACATTTTATTGGTATCTCAACCCATAGTTTCAAGCTTACTTTATTACATGTTTTAARGTTATCCCYTCTACATACAACAGAATGTTTTACCATAACGTTTTCTTACCTGCCTTTGTTGTCACATTGAAATATTTTATACATTTATAAATAAATGTTTATCTTTTGCCAACAGTTGGATTGCAGAAGTGTTTTATATCATATTCCTCTGAATTATTCAGCAATSCTGTTTAACTTGAAAAACGTGTAATAGAAAATATACACACATATTTTACTGACCTCCTGTGTTTAGAATATATATTTATGTAGACAAAGTTTTTTTTTTAAATGTATTTTTCGTGATTAATGGATAGGACACAGTCTACAGAGAGAGGAATAAAAAATACTCCATATAGGATTTGCTTTGAACATAATTTGACTAATATCTTCTGTGGGCTCGCTGGGCGGTTACTGCGATTTCTAAAATACTTTCCGGGTCTTTGCAGAAATGTAGTGTTGACAGATGCCAGTATACGCGGGGTGGCAATGGAAGGTTTGCGCGTAAACTGACTTTAATTTACACACTCAGAATAAGGTATATATTGTCCATTAATAACATGGCATGGAATAATGCGTCGACGATTGGTCAAGAACGGCCTATTAAACGTGACTKCATTGAATGCGCACATGTGTATCCTATAGGTGTTACATAAGACACAAACGAAAGTGAAATTAAACGACAAGCAGGGTGACACGATATATAGCAGGCTAGGCTATCTATTCAAGAGGCATCAATTGAGTTGAGAGACCGCGTTTTACTCCAAGGTAGGAACGGTTGTCGTGGTCTAGGACAAAAAATAGAGTAGGCTAAACTGAGTAGACTAAAAGAGGGAAAAAACTTTATTTTGTTGTGATATCGTCGGCAATTATGACTATAGTGGAGTTTGACTTTCATTAATCGAAAATAAGAAACAATACAAGTATTCCAGAAAAACAAACCCTTTAATTACTGTTGAATTACAGTAATTAAATAGCCTCTAATGTGATGTCTTAAAATTAAGGATATTAGTTTAGGCACGCGTTCATTTTTCAGATATAAAAACTACAGGCCTGGAGTGCATATGGCACAGCCATGGTGGTTAATTTCTAGACTGTTACACTAGAATCTGTTTTTAGAATGGTACACTAGAATGTTACTGTTACACTTTTCACTAGAATGTTACACTATTAACTTATAGAATGTTAAGTAAGGGATAATCAACGAGCGTTCTATGGAAGAGAATGAATGACGTGGTAGGTGTGTTCCACGACACGCTAGCGGAGTGGAACTGATCTTCCACTGAGTTGAATTATTTTCCAGAGAATGCATAGAGCCCCGAGTTAATTATCCCTTTTATACCATGTCTATAATTTAACACATTTGCCGCTAGAAATATGTTCAACATCAGCTGAAGTCGCTAGCAACTTTACTA
Source organism: Salvelinus sp. IW2-2015 (assembly GCF_002910315.2). Taxonomy (NCBI): domain Eukaryota; kingdom Metazoa; phylum Chordata; class Actinopteri; order Salmoniformes; family Salmonidae; genus Salvelinus; species Salvelinus sp. IW2-2015. The sequence continues at coordinate 32,907,365 of NC_036871.1, read as the reverse complement.
TGGATGTGTTCGTAAATTCGCTCTGGTTATCTACTCCTATTTCAGAGGACTCGTCTGAGCTGTGTGCCAGAGGCAGAGCGCAGAACAACTGTCTAATATGGCTGGTGTCAGTAAACGTTGGCAATAAAGCGTAATTAAATTGTTAAATTCTTCACCATTGTGTGTTCCCGAACGCAATGAATTTACAAACATAAAAATCAGAATTTACAAACGCCCAGAGCGCACTCTGGCACTCCAGATTGAATTAAGAACAGACCCTATATAGATAGAGTTATACAATGGGTGGGTCTAATCCTGAATGCTGATTGGTTAAAAGCGCATTCCACAAATTACCACCGGCTAAATCTATGAGATTAAAATTAAGGGCACAAGGCAGACCCAAATGCAGACACAGGATGCAGATGGTTGAGCTCCAATATTTATTAGAACAAAAGGGGTAGGCAAAAGGCAGGTCAGGGACAGGTGAGAGTTCATAAACCAGGTCAAAGTCCAAATAGTACCAGGGGATAGGCAMGCTCGAGGTCAGGACAGGCAGGGGTTTAGTGATCAGGTCCAAGTCCAAACAGTACAAAGGGATAGGCAGGCTGGAAGTCAGAACAGGCAGAGTGGTCAGGCAGGTGGATTCGGCATCAGGACAGGCAAGGGTCAAAACCAGGAGAGCTAGGAAAAACCAGAGACTGGGGAGAAATAGGAGCTAGGAAAACCACTGGTTGACTTGGCAAAACAAGACAAACTGGCACAAAGAGACAGGAAACACAGGGATAAATACCCTGGGGACTAATGGGGAAAACAGGTGACACCTGGAGGTGGGTGGAGACAATCACAAAGACAGGTGAAACAGATCAGGGCATGACAAAAATACCTATTTACTCTGTTCCATCTGATTGCGCAGTCCAATGTCTCATCTCCACTATTAAAAGCATCTAGACATTATCTCACAATTATTTTTAGCCAGCAGAATACCACCCTGCATCACACTGCTGGCTTGCTTCTGAAGCTAAGAAGGGTTGGTCCTGGTCAGTCCCTGGCTGGGAGACCAGGGACTGGAAGTGGTGTTGGAGGGCCAGTATGCYGCACCCTTTCCTCTGGTCTAAAAAACTATCCCAATTCCCCATGGCAGTGATTGTGGACATTGCCCTGTGTATGGTGTTGTCTTTTGGATGGGATGTTAAACGGGTGTCATGACTCTCTGTGGTCACTAAAGATCCCATGGCACTTATCGTAAGAGTAGAGTGTTAACCCCGGTGTCCTGGCTAAATTCCCAATCTGGCCACCTACTGTAATCATCCCAGTTTACAATTGGCTCATTCATCCTCCTCCTCTCCCCTGTAACTATTCCCCAGGTTGTTGCTATGAATGAGAATGTGTTCTCAGTCGACTTACCGGGTTAAATAAATAAAATGAAATTAGACTAACATTTAGTATTCAACAGTGGAGATATGTATAAAACTTGCTGTCATTGTTTCAATATTCAAATTCGATCTCTAGCTGTCTGTCACGTTCTGACCATAGTTATTCTGTATTGTCTTTGTTTTAGTGTGGTCAGGGCGTGAGTTGGGTGGGTATTCTATGTTTTGTGTTTCTATTGTGGGATTGTCTTTTGGCCTGATATGGTTCTCAATCAGAGGCAGGTGTTTGTCATTGTCTCTGATTGGAACCATATTTAGTAGCCTGTTTGATGTGTGGGTTTTGTGGGTGGTTGTCTTCTGTCTTTGTGTCTATCACCAGATAGGACTGTTTCGGTTTTCCCACGTTTTGTATTTTGTAGTGTTCACGTTTTTTGTTGTTATTAAAATGATGAACACTAACCACTCTGCGCTTTGGTCCTCTCCTTCGTCCACCACAGAAGAAAGCCGTTACACTGTCCCATAGTAATGAACATGTCGGAATGAACCGACAGCCAGGCAGCTTTTCTCAGCCAGTCGAAAATCATGAATCAGCATCATTTATCTGGATATATACAAAGAACTATCAATAGAAAACAGGTAAAATGAAACGAAGTGCAGCTAGTTTGCTGTCTTTCCAGCTTCAGTTTGAAGTGATTGTGTTAGTGTGTTGTTGGCTAGCTCCTCTGAACAAACAGTGTTCTGCCGAGAGAGCACATTTTCTATGCAAGGCAAAATTGTGCATCATTAGCTCATTGTTGTGGATGTATCCAAATAAATGTCACTAGAAAACAGTTAAAACAAAATACAATTCCAGCTACTTTGTAGTTACTCTGACGATTAGGTTAGCCGTAGTTGGCTAGCTATCAACCAAGGGTTAAAACCTCTTGGAAATAGGGGCGCCATTTTCACTCTTGGATAAAATCGTGCCCAATTTAAACGGCCTCGTACTCTGTCCTAGATCATATGATATGCATATTATTATTACTATTGGATAAAAAACACTGAAGTTTCTAAAACTGTTTGAATTATATCTGTGAGTAAAACAGAACTCATTTGGCAGGCAAACTTCCAAACAGGAAGTGAAAATTCTGAAAGGGTCTCTGTGAAAGGCATTGCCTATTCAATTGCCTTGTATTTATGGTTCTGTATGCACTTCATACGCCTTCTACTAGATGTCAACAGGCAGTAGAACGTGGAATGAAGTCTCCTAGCCTTTTCTGGGACCGGATGGGACTCGTTGGAGTGAGAGGTCAGCCATATTGGTAGTACCTGGCTACGCACTTGGGTTTGTCATATCGTTTTCTGCAATGCGTTAGGTAGACACGAAGAAATGCTCCGTCTGGGACGTTATTGATATATTTTCTGAAAAACATCCTAAAGATGGATTATCAACTGAGTTTGACCAGTTTATTGTCACTATTATTATGACTTTTTGAATTTTTCGTTCATGCGTAAAATCTTAATGGACACGTGAGTTACACCATGCTAGCCAAAGTTGCTAATTCGACAGAAGAAATGGACATTCTAAAACAAAACAACGGTTTATTGTGGAACTAGGATTCCTGGCACTGCATTCTGATGAAAGATCATTAAAGGTAAGGGAATATTTATGATGTTATTTCGTATTTTGTGGACTCTTTGGACTCCAACATGGCGGAGAATGGCTGAGCGCTGTCTCAGATTATTGCATGCTGTCCTTTGTACTAAAGTTATTTTTTAAATCTAACACAGCGGTTGCATTAAGAACCAGTGTATCTTTAATTATAATGCAACTTGTATTTTTCAGCAAAGTTTATGATGAGTTAATCTGTTAGATTACGTGGCTGTCTAAAATTTCTCCGGACATTTTGGTGCTATTTGTGACCATGGCTGCAATGTAAAACCCCGATTTGTAGCTATAAATATGCACATTTTCGAACAAAACATAAATGTAATGTATAACATGATGTCATAAGACTGTCATCTGATGAAGTTGTTCAAAGGTTAGTGATTAATTTTATCTCTTTGTGGGTTTTGTGAAAGCTATCTTTACGGTGAAAAAATGGCGTTGTGTTTTGGGCTATTGTTGTGAGCTAACATAAATATATGTTGTGTTTTCGCTGTAAAACATTTTAAAAATCGGATATGTTGCCTGGATTCACAAGATGTTTATCTTTCATTTGTCTGTACAACATGTATTTTTCATAAAAGTTTTATGATGAGTATTTCTGTATTTCACGTTGCTCTCTGTAATTATTCTGGCTGTTTTGGTGCCATTTGTGACCATGGCTGCAATGTAAAACCCCGATTTGTAGCTATAAATATGCACATTTTTCGAACAAAACATAAATGTATTGTATACATGATGTCATAAGACTGTCATCTGATGAAGTTGTTCAAAGGTTAGTGATTAATTTATCTCCTATTGTGGGTTTGTGAAAGCTATCTTTGCAGTGAAAAAATGGCATTGTGTGTTGCACTATTGTGGTGAGCTAACATAAATATATGTTCTGTTTTCGCTGTAAAACATATTAAAATCGGACATGTTGGCTGGATTCACAAGATGTTTATCTTTCATTTGCTGTATTGGACTTGTGATTCATGAAATTATATTATATGATATCCCTGTGGCGCTAGGCTAGGCTATGTTAGTCAGCGTTTCTGATGAGGAGGATCCCGGATCCGGAGGGGGCGTCGGTAGAGGTTTTAAGAACGTTTCCAGCCAGTATGGCAATGGGAACATTTAGAATGAACGACTGGTCACATTCATTGATACAGAACAAAAAGACTGAACGACTGGGTCGCATCTCTGGCAACCGAACCGATAGAACGAACGACCAGCCGGCTTGGCTAGCATTCCTAGATCTGTGTCAGGACTATATCTGTGGAAGGATGAAATAGTATGAATAAATTAATCAAAATAACGTTTTTAATGAAAATATGTCAATCATTATTTGAGTATGTTGTAACCGTTGTATAAAAGTGATAATGCCCTGGAAGGCGGTATTTGGAGGATACATTGGCACGGTTTGCCAGCCCTCGACATCTTCTCGTGCTTAACAACACCTGTGCCAATATATCCTCCAAACAGAGATGATTGCACACTCTAGAATGCCCTTCAAGCCAATCAGAAACAAGTATTCAACAATGCCATGGTATAATTAAGCATTAAGGCCGGAGGGGGTGTGGTACATGGCCAATATACCACGGCAGAGGGCTGATCTTAAGCACGATGCAACGCGGAGTGCCTGGATACAGCCCTTAGCCAAGGGTATATTAGCCATAGACTGAAATGTAGGAGCACCAGAAATTAGATTTAAAAAATGTATTGAGATACAGACTATATTGGGTCTATAAGAATTCTAGCTACCTCTGGATATTTGTTTATTATACAAGCTAATTCCATTTGTGGAATATTAGGTTTTTCATTGTTGTAAAAGCAATATATTCCTATTGAGATGCATTACATTGAACATGGTATACTGTCTCTTTAAAGACGTCAGGATTTTGATGATGACATGCAAGAGATATGTCATTCATTTATTGCTTTGATCATGCATCTCCTGAAGAAGCTATGCCTTTTGCTTTCTTAAGAAGATACAAATGGAAGATAAACATGTTGGGTAATATGGGTCAGATCTTTTGTCTTGACTTACTTTACTTTAATGAGTTTATTTGGTAACACTTAATTTTAAGGGGTCCTTATTACAGTGTAACTACATGTATAATTAGACTGTAACAAGTATTATAGTTAAACGTAACCACTTATTACAGTATAACTATAACTACATGTATAATTACACTGTAACAAGTATTATAGTTAACTGTAACCACTTATTACAGTGTAATTGCAACATGTTACTGGTAGTAATTTGATACGAATGGGCAGGTTTCCGCTAAATTCACCAACTTAGTGTTTCGCTTCTTCTCAGCTGCATACAGTCACAAAGGTTGTGATCAACTGTCTGAGAGATTATAGCCTATGCTCAATGGCACTGTTCAAACGATATCTCCACTCAGTGTTGTTGCTAGCACTTGCCCCTAAAATAAAGTGTACCATCTGGGTTAACTTGGTTGAGCTGGTAAAAACAGATCAGTAGGTCAACCTCACTGACTGGAATCTAATATCGGTGGCATATGTGGGAAAATACAGTATTTCAAAGTATAGTGCATGTAATGTTTGGCTAAGAACAATGTCATTACTAGTTGTTACACAGGATTTAGCTCATTAAAATGAAGTGTATCTTGAGGGGTACTTACTTGTAATTAGTGTACAGTACATTACTCTTCCTGACAAACTGGCCCTCATTTGAAAGGTTCTGGAAGTTTCACTTAAGTTCTGTACCTTATTGTAAAATTAAGTGAAACTTCCAGAACCTTTCAAATGAGGGCCAGGTTGTCAGGAAGAGTAATGTACTGTATAAGTAAACATTAATTACAAGTAAGTACCCCTCAAGATACACATGATTTAGCTCGTTCAAATGAATCATAACACTTGGCAATTACATTGTACCTAGGCAAACATTGTGTATAATACTTGAAATGGRGTGTTTTTTGTCATCTGGGATTACCAAATGAACCCAGATAGTACGCTTTATTTTGGTGGCAAGAACTAGAAATAACATTGAGTGAAGATATATTTTCAACAGTGCACATGCATGGGTAAGTAATTAGAGCCGATTGAATATAATCTCTCGGACACCTAGCGCATCCATGAGGGGTCACAACCTTTGTGACAGTTACTGAATCTGATGCAGCTGAGAAGAAACAAAACACTACATTTGTGAATTTAGTGGAAAGCTGCCCATTTGCARGGTAACAAGCATTCATTGTGACACCTCTGTAATTACAGACTGAAATTACCACCAGTTACATGTTGTTATTACAGTGTAACTAATGGTTGTTACAGTTAACTACAATACTTGTTGCAGTCTAATAACACCGTAAAAAGGACCCCTTAAAATGAAGTGTTACCATTTATTTTTACAGGGACAGTGCACATTAATCAAAGTTTCAGTAAAAGTGCCGGTTTTAGCCAGCCAGCTAATTTTCAACCGCAGTCTCTGGGCAGGTTATTAAAAACTGTTACAATAACAATACAGTAACATGTAAACAATACAGTAACATGTAGCAAGCAGATAGAGAAACATAGGACAAGTAACAAGTAACAAGCAGATGGAGAGAAATAGGACAAGTAACACGTAGCAAGCAGATGGAACACTAGGACAAAGTAACACGTAGCAAGCAGACAGCAAAATAGGAAAAGTAACACATAGCAAGCAGATAGAGAAACATAGGACAAGTAACACGTAGCAAGCAGATGGAACAACATAGGACAAGTAGAATGTAGCAAGCAGACAGAGAAACATAGGACAAGTAACACGTAGCAAGCAGATGGAACAACATAGGACAAGTAACACGTAGCAAGCAGACAGCAAAATAGGAAAAGTAACACGTAGCAAGCAGATAGAAAAACATAGAATAAGTAGAATGTAGCAAGCAGACAGCGCAACATAGAACAAGTAGAATGTAGCAAGCAGGCAGATAGACAAACAGAGCAGTAGCACAAAAAGCAACAAAACTAAATACAGTGGGGAGAACAAGTATTTGATACACTGCCGATTTTGCAGGTTTTCCTACTTACAAAGCATGTAGAGGTCTGTAATTTTTATCAGAGGTACACTTCAACTGTGAGAGACGGAATCTAAAACAAAAATCCAGAAAATCACATTGTATGATTTTTAAGTAATTAATTTGCATTTTATTGCATGACATAAGTATTTGATACTTGATAACCAGCTTTGGTATGTTGTAAAAGCGTTACATGGTCGCTGCCCATATCATTGCATACTGCAGAAAATACACGAGAGTTCAGGGGCCTTGCAAAGTTAACCATTTTCACTTCAATTTTCACTGTAACCAAATGAACCCAGATAGTACGCTTTATTTTGGGCAGACTAGAAATAACATTGAGTGAAGAGATATTTTCAACAGTGCACATGCATGGGTAAGTAATTAGAGCGATTGAATATAATCTCCGGACACCTAGCGCATCCCATGAGGGTCACACCTTGTGACAGTTACTGAATCTGATGCAGCTGAGAAGAAAACAAAACACTACATTTGTGAATTAGTGGAAAGCTGCCCATTTGCACGTAACAAGCATCATTGTGGACACCTCTGTAATTACAGACTGAAATTACCAACCAGTTACATGTGTTATTACAGTGTAACTAATGGTTGTTACAGTTAACTACAATACTTGTTGCAGTCTAATAACACCGTAAAAAGACCCCTTAAAATGAAGTGTTACCATTTATTTTACAGGGACAGTTGCACATAATCAAAGTTTCATAAAAGTGCCGGTTTAGCCAGCCAGAGCAATTTTCAACCGCGAGTCTCTGGGCAGGTTATTAAAAACTGTTACAATAACAATACAGTAGACATGTAGCAAGCAGATAGAGAAACATAGGAGACAATAACAAGTAACAAGCAGATGGAGAGAAATAGGACAAGTAACACGTAGCAAGCAGACAGAGAAAATAGAACAAAGTAACACGTAGCAAAGCAGATGGAACAAACATAGGACAAGTAACACGTAGGCAAGCAGACAGCAAAATAGGAAAAGTAACACATAGCAAAGCAGATAGAGAAACATAGGACAAGTAACACGTAGCAAGCAATGGAACAACATAGGACAAGTAGAATGTAGCAAGCCAGACAGAGAAACATAGGACAAGTAACACGTAGCAAGCAGATGGAACAAACATAGACAAGTAACACGTAGCAAGCAGACAGCAAAATAGGAAAAGTAACACGTTAGCAAGCAGATAGAAAAACATAGAAATAAGTAGAATGTAGCAAGCAGACAGCGCAACATAGAACAAGTAAATGTTAGCAAGCAGGCAGATAGACAAACAGAGCAGTAGCACAAAAAGCAACAAAACTAAATACAGTGGAGGAACAAGTATTTGATAACACTGCCGATGTTTGCAGGTTTCTACTTACAAAGCATGTAGAGGTCTGTAATTTTTTAGCAGAGTACACTTCAACTGTGAGAGACGGAATCTAAAACAAAAATCCAGAAATCACATTGTATGATTTTTAAGTAATTAATTGCATTTTATTGCATGACAAAGTATTTTGATCACCTACCAACCAGTAGAATTCCGGCTCTCACAGAACTGTTAGTTTTTCTTTAAGAAGCCCTCCTATTCTTCCATCATGACCTGTATTAACTGCACCTGTTTGAACTCGTTACGCTGATAAAAGACACCTGTCCACACACTCAATCAAACAGACTCCAACCTCTCCACCAATGGCCAAGACCAGAGAGCTGTGTAAGGACATCAGGGATACAATTGTAGACCTGCACAAGGCTGGGATGGGCTACAGACAATAGCAAGCAGCTTGGTAGGAAGGCAACAACTGTTGGCGCAATTATTAGAAAAATGGAAGAAGTTCAAGATGACGGTCAATCACCTCGGTCTGGGGCTCCATGAAGATCTCACCTCGTGGGGCATCAATGATCATGAGGAAGGTGAGGATCAGCCCAGAACTACACGGCAGGACCTGGTCAATGACCTGAAGAGAGCTGGACCACAGTCTCAAAGAAAACCATTAGTACACACCATGCCGTCATGGATTAAAGTCCTGCAGCGCACGCAAGGTCCCCCTGCTCAAGGCCAGCGCATGTCCAGGCCGTTCTAAGTTTGCCAATGACCATCTGGATGATCCAGAGGAGGAATGGAGAAGGATCATGTGGTCTGATGAGAAAAAAATAGAGCTTTTCGTCTAAACTCCACTCGCCGTGTTTCGAGGAAGAAGAAGGATGAGTACAACCCCAAGAACACCATCCCAACCGTGAAGCATGGAGGTGGAACATCATTCTTTGGGGATGCTTTCTGCAAAGGGGACAGGCGACTGCACCGTATTGAGGGAGAGATGGATGGGGCATGTATCGCGAGATCTTGGCCAAACAACCTCCTTCCTTCAGGAAGAGCATTGAAGCATGGTCGTGGCTGGTTCTTCCAGCATGACAACGAGCCCGAAAACCACAGCCAGGGCAACTAAGAGTGGCTCCGTAAGAAGCATCTCAAAGGTCCTGGAGTGCCTAGCCAGTCTCCAGACCTAACCCAATAGAAAATCTTTGGAGGGAGCATGAAAGTCCGTATTGCCCCAGCGACAGCCCCGAAACCTGAAGGATCTGGAGAAGTCTGTATGGAGGAGTGGGCCAAAATCCCTCCTGCAGTGTGCAAACCTGGTCAAAAAACTACAGGAAACGTATGATCTCTGTAATTGCACACAAAGGTTTTCGGTGTACCAAATATTAAGTTCTGCTTTGTCTGATGTATCAAATACTTATGTCATGCAATAAAATGCAAATTATTTATTAAAAATCATACAATGTGATTTTCTGGATTTTTGTTTTAGATTCCGTCTCTCACAGTTAAGTGTACGCTATGATAAAAATTACAGACCTCTACATGCTTTGTAAGTAGGAAAACTTGCCAAG
>NC_036871.1:32824084-32895555 GCF_002910315.2 Salvelinus sp. IW2-2015 | reverse complement strand
TGCAAAATCGGCAGTGTATCAAATACTTGTTCTCCCCACTGTACATTAAAGCAACAAACAGTGTTTGCACACCTCACCAGCTCCAGACAACAGAAAACATGGAAAGGGGCAATACATAGCTAGGAATTATGTTCACGCGTCTGATTGTCCTTTAGCCATGTCTTTATGTTTTTTGTGAAGGTGCGATAGGTGGTGCAGTTATGTGTGTCTGACTGCAATATGTTCCAGACATGGGAAGCTCTCATAGAGAAAGCAGTTTGACTTAAGGTGCTTTTCCTTAAAGGTAAGGAACAGTCAAAATCATGTTTTTCGTGAAATGGGATGATATTTGAAGAAAACCAGATCAAAGTATGATGGCCAAAGTATGAAAATGTCTGTTGCTTCTACATTGATAAAGTTTKGTAATAAAGTTACTGGTCCCCTCCCCCATGTCAGACACCTTGATTCATTATTAAGAGGACAAGGTGACATCACCTTAACTTCCATTTGAATACACCAATGGTAACATGATATTCTCTTACCTAATTTAAATAAGTACCGCCTTGTAATCAACATCGGAGAAGGCATTTTTGAGGAGGGGCATGGTTTATATAGTTAGATGGCTATTCTACTGGTGAAAAAAAAAATACTGTCATTAGTGTCAGCAAATATAATTCAAAGTTTACCCTATTCATCTAAGGCAGTGGTTCCCAAACTTTTTATAGTCCCGTACCCCTTCAAACATTCAACCTCCAGCTGCGTACCCCCTCTAGCACCAGGGTCAGCGCACTCAAATATAGTTTTTTGCCATCATTGTAAGCCTGCCACACACACACTATACGATACTTTTATTAAACAAAAGAATGAGTGTGAGTTTTTGTCACAACCCGGCTCATGGGAAGTGGCAAAGAGCTCTTATAGGATCATTGCACAAATAATAATAATTAATAATTATTAATTTTGCTCTTTATTTAACCATCTTACATATAAACCCTTATTTGTTTATATGTACACAATCAAAAATTGTGAATAACTCACCACAGGTTAATGAGAAGGGTGTGCTTGAAAGGTTGCACATAACTCTGCAATGTTGGGTTGTATTGGAGAGAGTCTCAGTCTTAAATCATTTTCCACACACAGTCTGTGCCACTCTCACATAGGTACGTGGTTGCAAAGGGTATCAGTGTTTTAACAGCGCAATTTGCCAAGGCAGGATACTCTGAGCGCAGCCCAATCCAGAAATCTGGCAGTGGCTTCTGATTCAATTTAATTTTCACAGAACCACTTGTTGCAATTTCGATGAAGCTCTCTTGTTCAGATATCAGTAAGTGGACTGGAGGCAGGGCATYAAGGGATAACGAATCCAGTTGTTTGTGTCATCRGTTTCGGGAAAGTACCTGCGTAATTGTGCACCCAATCCACTCAGGTGCTTCGCTATATCACATTTGACATTGTCCGTAAACTTGAGTTCATTTGCAGACAAAAAATCATACAATGATAGAAATACCTGTGTCCTTGTTACTGGAGCCAGAGAAGAGCTCCAACCTCTTAATCATAACCTTCATTTTCTCCCCCCGCCACATTGAAATATAGTTGCGGAGAGTCCCTGTAATCCTAGATTCAGATCATTCAGGAGAGAAAAAACATCACCCAGATAGGCCAGTCGTGTGATAATCTCGTCATCATGCAAGTGTCAGACAAGTGAAATGATGGTCAGTAAAGAAAACTTTAAGCTCGTCTCTGAATTTAAAAAAAACGTGTCAATACTTTGCCCCTTGATAACCACGCACTTTGGTATGTTGTAAAAGCGTTACATGGTCGCTGCCCATATCATTGCATACTGCAGAAAATACACGAGAGTTCAGGGCCTTGCAAAGTTAACCATTTTCACTTCAATTTTTCACTGTAGTGCAAAATGTTTCAAGCTATTGGGTATTCCCTTGCAGCATGAGCCTCTCGCGTGGATGCTGCAGTGTACCCAAGTGGCGTCAGGAGCAACTGCTTGCACACGCGTTACCACCTCACTATGTCTCCCTGTCATGGCTTTTGCGCCATCAGTACAGATACCAACATGAGCAGCAGCTACGTTGGCTACATACGGACCATTAGGTGGAATTCGGTTAATGTGATTGATGTTTATTATTTGACTAGGCTACCTGTTTTTACATTGTGTTGTTATTTTGCTGAACACTATATGGTTTAATTTTATTTTGGCAGTGAAACGAGGCTACTCAGGCGAAAAAAAGCATCACCCAAATGTATAGCCCTGTTGGAAAATATTAATGGACTGTTTGAAAATGTGAAGAAACAAAAATTTTAAAATATGTATATTTTAAATGTGAATCACATTGTTATTTGACGTACCCCGGCGGCATTCGCGTACCCCAGTTTGGGAATACCTGATCTAGGGCAAAGATACTTATATGTGTCATCTGTGTCTTTGTTAGCAGTTACTGGCTAGCTAGTCTCTCAGCCAGCATGGAACAAAGGGGGGGAAGGGTCACTCAACTCTCAGTCAACACATCCGTCAGTGCTCTGTGAACCGCATCACAGTCACCTCTCATGGCAGAACTTGTGGATCTGCTGCCATGGGATTGGGTGGGCTAGAAGCAAGCCAATTTCGCTGTAGTAATGACACTATCGAATCTGTACTCGCTTTCTTCTGTAAGGCACTCGGAAACAACGGTACAGCGAAGCCTTATCATTGCAACAATTATTATCTGGGAGATATTTTCCTAATTGCACAGTGCTTCCAAAATAAAACTCTGGTCAGCAAAACATTTTGTTGCATATGCAACCTTTAGAGCCCTGGGAACATTCTAGGAATGATCAAATCAAAGTTTATTTGTCACGTGCGGTGAATACAACAGGTGTAGACCTTACAGTGAAATGCTTACTTACAGGCTCTAAACAATAGTGAAAAAAAGGTATTAGGTGAACAATAGGTAAGTAAAGAAATAAAAACAACAGTAAAAAGACAGTAACGAGGCTATAAAAGTAGCAGCTACATACACACACCGGTTAGTCAGGCTGATTGAGATAGTATGTACATGTAGATATGGTTAAAGTGACTATGCATATATGATGAACAGAGAGTAGCAGTAGCGTAAAAGAGGGTTGGTGGGTGGTGGGACACAATGCAGATAGCCTGGTTAGCCAATGTGCGGAGCACTGGTTGTTCGGGCCAATTGAGGTAGTATGTACAAGAATGTATAGTTAAAGTACTATGCATATATGATAAACAGAGAGTAGCAGCAGCGTAAAAGAGGGTTGGGGGGCACACAATGCAAATAGTCCGGGTAGCCATTTGATTACCTGTTCAGGAGTCTTATGGCTTGGGGTAAAAACTGTTGAGAAGCCTTTTTGTCCTAAACTTGGCACTCCGGTACCGCTTGCCATGTGTAGAGGAGAACAGTCTATGACTGTGGTGGCTGGGGTTTCACAATTAGGCCTTCCTCTGATACCGCCTGTATTTTTACATCTGAAGAAAGAACACTTGCCTAAACCAATATACTTAATTTTCAAGACATCACATTCGAGGCAATTTAAACACACGCCAACTCTGCATGCCATAACTCCCTTATTCTATTCTCCTCAAATTCTGGATTGCAGTAACCCACAATGGATTTAAAAGCTGCTGGAAGGCACTCTAGACGATCTGGACAATAACGATCTGAAGAGTTTTAAGTGGCACTAAAAAAATCTGACAGAGGCTGTGGATGGCTTTCCTAATATCTCAAACAACAAGCTGCCAGTGACCGCTGACAGTCAGGACACTGTGGATGTGATGGTCACAAGATATGAAAGCCCTGAAGAAGCCCGGAAAGTCGCAGTGATCGTTTTACGCAAAATGAAWAATAACAATCTTGCCAYGAAGTTGGAGGATAGTGCACCYCAGTTCACTYSWGGTAATARAAAATGCTGTCATTARATAACCTATACTCTAGGAAATGTATAAAAATGTCCCATGGAAGTAATTGGCATTATAGAAAGGTCAGGTAATAATTATTCAGTTGTTGTTGAGAGGGAGGACAGTCACACACAAAATAAGCAATTAAGCCTCTTGTAAGTAAATGCCAATGTGTCTAGTCATGAAACCAGCATTAAACATCTTACCAACTGGTGTAAAGGCTTAATGATCTACCTTGGGGTACTTTTCAAATTTGTATGCAGACTGAGGGACATATTGATGGCATGCCATCTGGTTATATGTGGCCCAATCTCCTACTGAAAATACTAGCCTCCGGGAGGCCACTCATTCCCCTTCTCAAGAAGCAGCCCATACACAAATCCAAAGGTGTACAGTGACYCACTTCCAAAAACAACATAAAACTGCAGAGATTATCCCACTGCTGCCACCAGTGTAGCTATCAAGAGGGAACAGCGTGGGCCTTGAACCAGTGACCCTGTAGTTATGAGATATGAGGCGCAATGCCGTCTGTCCCTCAAGTAGGAAAGCTCACCTGCTAACTCATTCGTCTGTTAAAGTGAGACTGGTTTTCTCTGTGTTTTTCAGCTGTTCCTGTCCAGGATCACGATGGCTCCATGTCAAGGCTGCCTCCCAAGAAGAAGACACCCGCAGAGTTGGAAAAGGTAGGTACCACAAAGTTTCTCCCGACAGTTTTTTCAGAGTACCAGGCCTCTGGAACAATAAATATTAGTATAAGACGGTGACATTTTTCTGACATCAAACACAGTAGTAAAAAGTATAGTAGCTCTGGAATTAGAATGACATTTGATAGTTTAATACAATGATGACTATATTAACACTAAACCAGGCTATGGCAGTTTCTGGGTTTATGATAACAGGAAGCCCCATTCAATCCAAGGGATGGAAAACAACTGAAAGATTAGAGATTTTCTGTGTAAAGCAAATGTGTTGGTATAAGGTAAAATATAAGGTATAAGGTAAAATAGGCTATATAAAATAAAACACGTGGTGTGACTAATAGCAGCCTTGAAGTGGTAGGAACCAAGACATAATGGTTACCATTTAATCATGCAGAACACGGTTTGAATGGAATTAGGTAATTGGACAATGAGCACACAATAAACCTTGGACATTTTTGGATCAGACGTGTGATGTCAATGTGAAATGAGTTTGTGTGTAACTGACAACCTACTATACTTTTTGCAGGAGGGTTTTTATAGCATGGCCAGCGAGTCCAGAGGTGTCTGTGTGATCATCAACAATGTGGACTTTGGGAATAAAAAGAGAAAGGGATCAGACATTGATGCTGGTAGATATTCTATTTGTCAGCAGCTGAACATTCGGCTTGCTCTTTTGCTGTTTCAGTAGTTTAGTTTGTTGAAATATAATGAGGAAAAAGAGAAGTGAGGAGCAGCAGAAGGACGATATGTGAAGTGTCTGAGTGTTGATTATTTTCTTTTCCTACAGAGGCGCTAGCAAAAGTGTTCAGCTGGCTGAAGTTCAGGGTGGTGATGTGCAAGGACAAGACTGCAGTGGAGATTCCCATTGTGCTGAAGGTCTTCTCTGAGCTGAAGCAGTTATCTGACCTGCAACAGTGCGGTGTGAAGGAGTGGGTCAGCGGTCAGTTCACTGATCTAAAGGATCTTCCTAAGCATGGCGATGCCTTCGTCTGCTGCATTCTGAGTCACGGAGAAAAGGAGGGCGTCTGTGGCACAGATGGAACAGTCGTCCCCACCATTGATATCCTCTCACCTTTCAACGGCACAAACTGTAGCATCCTTGTTGAAAAGCCCAAACTGTTCTTCATCCAAGCCTGTCGAGGGAAAGACGTGCAGGGGGGTGTGCCGGTGAACAAGAAGCCTGAAGTTGAAGAGACGGACAGGGAACTGGACACAGACGACGGCCAAGTCCAAGACTACACACTTCCACTATACTCCGACTACCTGGTTTTCATGGCCAACGTAGAGCAGTATGTCTCTATCAGGAACGTGTACACGGGGTCCTGGTTCATCCAGTCTCTGTGTGGCCAGCTGGAAAAAGGCTGCACCGGGTAACATCAGCTTGAAATTCACTTCAGATCTTATTCATATCGTCTCTATGGAATGGTTGTGTTGACTTATTTTATGTTATGTGTCTCCTGTTCTCTACAGCGGGAAAGACATCCATGCGATCATCACCCTGGTCAATGCTGAAGTGAGCAAGATGGACTGCAAACTTCCTGTTAAGGATAAAGATGGGAAACGTATCGGCTGTGAGAATGTTAAGCAATCACCAGATTCCAGAAACACCCTGACCAAGACACTCATCTTTCCTGCTGAGATCACTTATACTTCATAATGAACTTTTGATTTGTTAATGAAACCCTTCATCTGTCAACCATCCATTTGCTAATTCTACTGTCAGATGAAGGTTGTGATATGACAGGGTGCTTCCACACAGGCTGTGAATAGGCCTAATCATATGACGCCAGCTACATTCCAGTGGTGACATTTTAATTTTATCACTTTTAAAATGATGAGACAGGAACCACCATTACTGTTGGTGTCTTTATTTACCAGTTTGCTATATTTACATGTATGTGATATTTGATYTTATTTAGTTTCATTTAAGGTATATAAGGCAGCTGGGACAATGTGCCATGTTATGTTATTGATGCTGAATATCACCAGGGATATACCAAAAGTGCAGTGACATTGCTGCAGCTTAATCAACACAACTAGGCTATATTTACTTTAACCAAAATAGCAATGTATTTGAAATGTGAAGATAGAACACTGAATCATCATGTTATGTAATTAAGTGGAGTTTCATAGCAAGAATAACATTTTATTGGTATCTCAACCCATAGTTTCAAGCTTACTTTATTACATGTTTTAARGTTATCCCYTCTACATACAACAGAATGTTTTACCATAACGTTTTCTTACCTGCCTTTGTTGTCACATTGAAATATTTTATACATTTATAAATAAATGTTTATCTTTTGCCAACAGTTGGATTGCAGAAGTGTTTTATATCATATTCCTCTGAATTATTCAGCAATCCTGTTTAACTTGAAAAACGTGTAATAGAAAATATACACACATATTTTACTGACCTCCTGTGTTTAGAATATATATTTATGTAGACAAAGTTTTTTTTTTAAATGTATTTTTCGTGATTAATGGATAGGACACAGTCTACAGAGAGAGGAATAAAAAATACTCCATATAGGATTTGCTTTGAACATAATTTGACTAATATCTTCTGTGGGCTCGCGGGGCGGTTACTGCGATTTCTAAAATACTTTCCGGGTCTTTGCWGAAATGTAGTGTTGYCAYATYRCAGTARACGRGGGYTGGCAATGGAAGGTTTGCGCGTAAACTGACTTTAATTTACACACTCAGAATAAGGTATATATTGTCCATTAATAACATGGCATGGAATAATGCGTCGACGATTGGTCAAGAACGGCCTATTAAACGTGACTCCATTGAATGCGCACATGTGTATCCTATAGGTGTTACACAAGACACAAACGAAAGTGAAATTAAACGACAAGCAGGGTGACACGATYTATAGCAGGCTAGGCTATCTATTCAAGAGGCATCAATTGAGTTGAGAGCGAGTTTTACTCCAAGGTAGGAAAGGTTGTCGTGGTCTAGTACTAAAAATAGTAGAGTAGGCTAAACTGAGTAGACTAAAAGAGGGAAAAAACGTTATTTTGTTGTGATATCGCCGGCAATTATGACTATAGTGGAGTTTGACTTTCATTCATCGAAAATAAGAAACAATACAAGTATTCCAGAAAAACAAACCCTTTAATTACTGTTGAATTACAGTAATTAAATAGCCTCTAATGTGATGTCTTAAAATGAAGGATATTAGTTTAGGCACGCGTTCATTTTTCAGATGTAAAAACTACAGGCATGGAGTGCATATGGCACAGCCATGGTGGTTAATTTCTAGACTGTTACACTAGAATCTGTTTTTAGAATAGTACACTAGAATGTTACTGTTACACTTTTCACTAGAATGTTACACTATTAACTTATAGAATGTTAAGTAAGAGATAATCAACGAGCGTTCTATGGAAGAGAATGAATGACGTGGAAGGTGTGTTCCACTGTTAAGGGATGCGTCAATCGAATCTGGTATCAGGATAAAATGTGATTCAGAGTCACCGAATATACTTTAAGTATTTTTATTTAACACAAGCGATAAATGGTAAATGCAATTTTCGTACATACGGGTTCACTGTATCACCACGCAGGGTAAAGCAGAGAACTAACTTGAATTTAACAGAGTTCTTTTTTATACTAGGACAGAGATAGTTCCAACTTCAGTTGGCCTGTCAGAGTAGAGGCTGAGCGTGGTCTAGACTCACTAGCCTATCGGTGGCGCCCAGGCTGGTCCCAGCCCCACAGCGCTCCAGATGTCCGGCGCTGTTGCTGTGTAGATTACGCGCCCACACCCTAGAAACTGAGGTCAGACAGTTCTGCAACATTGTTGAGCTATTTGCACCTGCATATGTAACAGTATAACTTTACGTCTGTCCCCTCGCCCCGACACGGGCGCGAACCAGGGACCCTCTGCACACATCAACGGTCGCCCACGAAGCGTCGTTACCCATCGCTCCACAAAAGCCGCGGGGCAACAAGGGGCAACAAGGGGCAACACTACTTCTAGGATTCAGAGCTAGTGACGTAACTGATTGAAACGCTACTAGCGCGTACCCGCTAACTAGCTAGCCATTTCACATCCGTTACACATAGAAAACATACTGTTCCCGCTCAAGGTTAACCACAGCTTCTCAGCACACTATCTGGGGCAAAATGTTACTTCCAGCACACACACCCCCATTATAGGCCAAGCATATTTTCAATCCTCACAATCACCCTTTTTCACGCAACATCCGCACAAAACTAACACAGTCACACAGGTGAAGGTTGCCCACAACACAGTGATCATTACATTTTTCCACTTCCCAAACACACTATCAAACCAATTTGTTAGAGTATTATCTACCCCAGAGTTCTCTGCCAATTCGTGAGCTCATGTGGTTAAACCAGCCAGAGCCTTGGTCACTGATCCGTCTGGAGCTGTGTTATTTAAAAAATAAACATACAGCAATGAATCCCAATCATTCTACATACCCCGCCCTTTTCTGACAATTTACATATATAGAGTCAGTCTATTTTACCAGGCCATGATGGAGGTGTCGGATAATTGGTCAGAGAACCCCTTTACTGCATCTCCAGTCTTATTCACCAATCTCTGGTGCTTATAATAGATGTCATTAATCCAATCAACATTGTTATTTATTGTCAACCACCAATATAATGTAGTGGTTAAGTCTTCACCTATTTGATCCATAGCTTTGTATTAATCTGTAACTTTGGATGCCAATAACATCCATCTAGACAAGGCTACTCCCATCCTGGTCCAAACTCCTCCTGTGCCTACTTTAGCCTCCTATAACTGGCCTCTGATGACTAACTCGAACTGGTTTGAGTAATAGCCCCTGGTCGCAATTTCCTGACCACCCTCTTTGGTAGTTTCTGTCGTATGCGTCCTTTGCTGGTATGAGCCCACCCTACATCAGTTATAGGTGTTGTGAGGTTAAGAATTGTCTCCTGTACTTCCAAACCCAAGTCAGTCACATTAACGATTACCTTTCAGCCATTCAAATCATCTAAGTTCTCGGTGCCATTCTTGTATCTTTAACACTGGCACTCATCAGAAGTTAAAGTGAACTGAGGTGGGTTGGCCAAGTACTTCAATCTGGCCATCCCAATCCCTGTACAGTTATTTGCTTTCCTAGGGAATTGTTTAATGTTGACCTTAAATCCTACATCTTGATCCTCTTTGACTCCTTATTTTGTTAGTCACTCATCAGTGAATTATATAGTATATCTTTTACTTCTTATCAATGACAATGGTGTCATATAATTAGTATCTCCAGGTGGTTGATTTGGATCTATCAGAAAGGTTTCAGAGACTAGGATGCAGCTCAGAGCCCCTACTCTTCCCAAAAACCGCCAACCCTCTCCTGCCCTTAGTTGGTCTGCTAGGTACCATCCCATACTCACACCTSTAGCAGCACACATAGTATGGAACTGTCGGGGTAGGAAATCTTCGTTTAAGGAGGTAATCCCTGGACCTTATTGGTTCTCGGTTCTTCTCCTAACTCTATGTGTGATCAGCAGTGCTTATATGGGTACATACCTTCTTGCAGTAGGTAACGTGGACCCAAGTGACTCTCTCAGCTATTCTAATGGCAAAGGCGGTGGTTTAACATAACCTGGTATGGGTCTTCCCAACGGGCTGTTTCCCGTCTATTCTCCTCAGGGACTGGATCCCCCCTAGTCTCCTGGTTGGATTGAGTGAATCACCTTCTCCTGTCATTCACCTGTTGGACACAAAATCTTGGACATACGGGTTTGGTTAACAAACATTTTCTCATGTGTTCTATCTGATTAGCTAGAATGTCCTCCATTATTATCCTAGTAAACCAACTCTAGGGATAATATCTTGACCTAATATTTCAGTTACCATACTCGTGTCCGCCAAGTAAGTTGGGAACGCTATATATATATATCATTTTTTTATTTTTATTATTATTAACTAATAGGCCACAAAGTGCCCTAATCCATCCCCCTTTTGATACATGGCTCCGCCCTTGTATCAATACTGGCGCAAATCTAACAATTCTCTGTCAAGTGTCTTTAAGAGTCATCTGTGCTGCCCCTTAGTTCCTGAAACCAACTAAGTTTTCATTCCCTCTTTGTCTCCCCTCAGTAACCGTGAACCAGTCTGTGTCACTCCTATCTCTCTGCTCCCAACCTTCAAGGTCTCAGCATTGTGGAGAGGGCCCCTCTGTCTGCCCTTTCCCCTATCTGTCTGCAGCCTGTGTATGGTGTTGTCTTTTGGATGGGATGTTAAACGGGTGTCATGACTCTCTGTGGTCACTAAAGATCCCATGGCACTTATCGTAAGAGTAGGGGCGTTAACCCCGGTGTCCAGGCTAAATTCCCAATCTGGCCACCTACTGTAATCATCCCCAATTTACAATTGGCTCATTCATCCCTCCTCCTCTCCCCTGTAACTATTCCCCAGGTTGTTGCTATGAATGAGAATGTGTTCAGTCGACTTACCGGGTTAAATAAATAAAATGAAATTAGACTAACATTTAGTTTTCAACAGCGGAGATTTTGTATAAACATTGTTTCAATATTCAAATTCGATCTCCAGCTGTCCCACAGTAATGAACATGTCGGGAGTCGGAATGAACCGACAGCCAGGCAGCTTTTCTCAGCCAGTCGAAAATCATGAATCAGCATCATTTATCTGGATATATACAAAGAACTATCAATAGAAAACAGGTAAAATGAAACGAAGTGCAGCTAGTTTGCTGTCTTTCCAGCTTCAGTTTGAAGTGATTGTGTTAGTTGTGTTGTTGGCTAGCTCCTCTGAACAACAGTGTTCTGCCGAGAGAGCACATTTTCTATGCAAGGCAAAATRGTGCATCATTAGCTCATTGTTGTGGATGTATCCAAATAAATGTCACTAGAAAACAGCTAAAACAAATACAATTGCAGCTACTTTGTAGTTACTCTGACGTGACTAAGTTAGCAGTAGTTGGCTAGCTATCAACCAAGGGTTAAGAACGTTGCCAGCCAGTATGACAATGGAACATTTAGAATGAACGACTGGGTCACATTCATTGATACAGAACAAAAAGACTGAACGACTGGGTCGCATCTCTGGCAACCGAACCGATAGAACGAACGACCAGCCGGCTTGGCTAGCATCCCTAGATCTGTATCAGGACTATATCTTGTGGAAGGATGAAATAGTATGAATAAATTAATCAAAATAACGTTTTTAATGAAAATATGTCAATCATTATTTGAGTATGTTGGTAACCCGTTGTAAGAAAAGTGATAATGCCCTGGAAGCCGGTGTTTGGAGGATACATTGGCACGGTTTGCCAGCCCTCGACATCTTCTCGTGCTTAACAACACCTGTGCCAATATATCCTCCAAACAGAGAGGATTGCACACTCTAGAATGCCCTTCAAGCCAATCAGAAACAAGTATTCAACAATGCCATGGTATAATTAAGCATTAAGGCCGGAGGGGGTGTGGTACATGGCCAATATACCACGGCTAAGGGCTGATCTTAAACACGATGCAACGCGGAGTGCCTGGATACAGCCTTTAGCCAAGGGTATATTAGCCATAGACTGAAATGTAGGAGCACCAGAAATTAGATTTTAAAAATGTATTGAGATACAGCCTATATTGGGCCTATAAGAATTCTAGCTACCTCTGGATATTTGTTTATTATACAAGCGAATTCCATTTGTGGAATATTAGGTTCTATATTGTGTAAAAGCAATATATTCCTATTGAGATGCATTACATTGAACATGGTATACTGTCTCTTTAAAGACGTCAGGGTTTTGATGATGACATGCAAGAGATATGTCATTAATTTATTGCTTTGATCATGCATCTCCTGAAGAAGCTATGCCTTTTGCTTTCTTAAGAAGATACAAATGGAAGATAAACATGTTGGGTAATATGGGTCAGATCTTTTGTCTTGATTTACTTTACTTTAATGAGTTTATTTGGTAACACTTAATTTTAAGGGGTCCTTATTACAGTGTAACTACATGTATAATTACAACTGTAACAAGTATTATAGTTAACTGTAACCACTTATTACAGTATAACTATAACTACATGTATAATTACACACTGTAACAAGTATTATAGTTAACTGCTAACCACTTATTACAGTATAACTATAACTACATGTATAATTACACTGTAACAAGTATTATAGTTAACTGTAACCACTTATTACAGTGTAATTGCAACATGTTACTGGTAGTAATTTGATACGAATGGGCAGGTTTCCGCTAAKTTCACCAACTTAGTGTTTCGCTTCTTCTCAGCTGCATACAGTCACAAAGGTTGTGATCAACTGTCTGAGAGATTATAGCCTATGCTCAATGGCACTGTTCAAACGATATCTCCACTCAGTGTTGTTGCTATTACATGCCCCTAAAATAAAGTGTACCATCTGGGTTAACTTGGTTGAGCTGGTAAAAACAGACCAGTAGATCAACCTCACTGACTGGAATCTAATATTGGTGGCATATGTGGTAAAATACAGTATTTCAAAGTATAGTGCATGTAATGTTTGGCTAAGAACAATGTCATTACTAGTTGTTACACAGGATTTAGCTCATTAAAATGAAGTGTATCTTGAGGAGCACTTACTTGTAATTAATGTTTACCTATACAGTACATTACRCTTCCTGACAAATTGGCCCTCATTTGAAAGGTTCTGGAAGTTTCACTTAAGTTCTGTACCTTATTGTAAAATTAAATTGTCAGTGTTAACAAAAATAGTGACTAAAATATTCGTCAAGCACCTATTTTTCAGTGGCAATTGACAAGACTATAACTGACTAAATGGACCCAGAAAAAACTATAACTAAACGATCCATAATACCGGTGGTATGTTTTTTCCCCTTCTATCGTGCATTGGCAGGCTGCATTTTACATTCAGAAAGTATAGAAAAACTTGGCTACTTACGGACCCCTTCCGTTAACCATTTGTTTAGGATACAACTTGTTCAGTCATGTTACCTCATTAGCCAGCTATAGCTAACAACCTGGGACACGTTCAGCAGGACGCAATGTTTTGGAACGTTCAGATATAAATATGCTATGTAGAACAGACATGCCTCTCTGACATGTTAAATAAGGAATAACGTCGGCTCTATTCATGGAATTTCTATCTGCAACATTATAAAACGTTTTGCAACTGAACGTGGCCCTGGTAACATTACCAGTAGCCTGTATGCAAATATTTGGTGACACAAAAAGAAAGGAAAAGGGAGAGGAAACAATTTATTGATTAAATTCCTCTTGCCACTATATCTGACTGGGTAAATAACTTTAGATTGAGTTAATGTGGACCCAGTGACTCAGACTTGAGAGCTTGGACTCAGACTTGAGCACTGGGACTCTGACTTCAGCCATAGGGACTTATGACTCGTGACTGGACGATTGGTAACTTGGACTTCGAGCACAGGGAACTTTTACATTTAAAAACATTTTTACTAGGAAAGTCAGTTAAGAACAAATTCTTATTTACAATGACGGCCTACCGGTGAACAGTGGGTTAACTGCCTTGTTCAGGGGCAGAACGACAGATTTTGACCTTGTCAGCTCGGGGATTCGATCCAGCAACCATTCGGTTACTGGCTCTATCTACTAGGCTACCTGCCGCCCCAAACTTGGGACTCGATTTGGACTCGAGGTTTAGTCACTCGACAATGTCAGTGGGCAAAACAGTCTTTAGCTCCCTGTCAAAGTCATTAGCCCCCGTTCTACTTTTGGACATAAATGTGGTTGTGGCGTCTGGAACGTTGATAACAATGGAAATGATGTGACTGGGTGATGGAGGTGCAACCCATACTACTTTGATGAACCATCTGGTGATTACATGGAAGTCAGTGATTTATGTTACTAAAGGTTAATGAGGCAATACAAATGTGATGTGGCTAAAATGATATGGCATTTAGTTGACTAAAATGGACAACTGTTTAGATAATTTTGACAACAACTAGTCAAAATCATTATTTAAATGACAAAAATGTGACTTAATATATTTTAGTCCAAATTACTAAGACTAGACTAAATCTAAAAAAAGAGTGCCAAAATAAACACACACACACACACACACCAGTGTTAAACTTCTTACAGTGCAGAGATCCAGTCGTCCTCTGGGCAGTTTATCACTCAGCAGAAACTTCATCTTAGTGACATTCTCCTGAGTTACATCTACCGAGACCTTATACAACATCCTCCTAAGAGAACGAGAGAGAGAGAGAGATGTAATGCAATCAGTGAATTACAAAATATTCTAGAAATATCAGTTGTTCACTGTTGCTGTTCTATGTGGCCTATTGCTGTGACAATACACAAACACACACACACACACACACACACACTCACACCCCCACAGAGCTCTGTGCTCACCTGTACTGTGAAAGGGCAGGGCTTGCGTCAGCCTGGGTGTGGGCCGTTCACTCCGGCTACAGGAGGTGGAGCAGGTCCATTCGACCAATGACACTGAGAAGCTAGGACAGGAAGTAGTGGTCATCCAGCAGGCCTTTCTCTTGCAGCCTCAGGAACAGGCCACAGCCATCCTTCACCTGGAGCCAGACCACGAGGATTAGATAGGGACTGGGTTCCAATTCTCTACCCTTCTTCATGAAGTGTGCACTTACACTGATATAAAAGAATGGACTGATATGAAACATGATAGAAACTCCCAACTCCCTATAGCCCAAGCTTACACCCCTTTCCATTCGGCTCATCTGAAAGGATTGGTCATCAATATGGTGTTAACTTACTCCACCCCTAACCTGTCTGAGGGCCAGGTGGAGTTATTACCACATTACTAATACCAAACCTAGCATCCAATGTTTTCAGACGTACATTAATGTGTAGGGAGGCGTTAGGGTTGGACCTTATTAATCTCTGTATGTGGTCCCTGTCCCTCACCGTCTCCAGGCGTTTTTCTATAGGGAGGCGTTAGGGTTGGACCTTATTAAACTCTGCATGTGGTCCCTGTCCCTCACCATCTCCAGGTGTTTTCAATTGAGCAAGTCTCTGCACAGGAAGCACAGGGCAGACATCAGAAGACTCCAGCTCCTCATCAATACGGGACAGCAGGCACAGGTCCATCACACACACACAAAGTCCCTCGACCAAACCGCACTGCAACTACCACCTGCACAGAGCTATGAAAGAGAGAAGAGGGTTCGGGAAAATGTGGGCCTTTTCTAAACGCATTTCATGCAATTCTACATCATTTTAGATGACTGAAGACTTCTGAAGAATTGTTTTAAATACCTCACAAATGATCAAAATGACAATCTACTTTGACACTGACAAACTGAGAATCTGAGATCAATAAAAATGACTTTGTCTTGAATCCATCAATAGTCTAAGCCAAGGTGTGTGGAGACACATATTGTAGGCTGCAATGAGAAGGAAATTAGAATCCTAAAAAAGCTTTCCAGTTTCACTGACTGACCCAATGATGCACAGCTCACTCAGATGTCTGATGCCCTTGTGTCAAAAGCCTCTCTTTTGTTTTACTTTAGAAAACCATGCAGTTTGCTCAATAGGCCTATTTGGAAGTTGATAACATATTTAGTAGCCTACAAGCCTACAGATTAGTATTCTCTTTTCAGCAGGAGCCATTTACTTTCCAAACTGTGTTTTTCCGCAATTCTATTTGAAAAATTGCAAAAGGCCCGTTTTGGCTGCATGCTGTTCACTGGCAGATTTGCCAAACTTTCCCGACTGTAGGCATGTCTTGTGATTGGGCAACACACAATTTTTTTAATAAGCTATTGAACCTCTGTGGCTAAATTATAGTCCTACTCCTGGTGTAGTATTCTGAATTAATTCATTTCTTTCTGAACAGACAGCAGTAATTCTATAACTTTGGCAAATGTATATACAGTTGAAGTCCGAAGTTTACATACCTCTTAGCCAAAAACATTTAAACTCAGTTTTTCACAATTCCTGACATTTAATCCTAGGAGAAATTCCCAGTCTTAGGTCAGTTAGGATCAGCACTTTATTTTAAGAATGTGACATGTCAGAATAGTAGAGAGAATGATTTATTTCAGCTTTTATTTCTTTCATCACATTCCCAGTGGGTCAGAAGTTTACATACACTCAATTAGTATTTGGTAACATTGCCTTTAAATTGTTTAACTTGTGTCAAACGTTTCAGGCAGCCTTCCACAAGCTTCCCACAATAAGTTGGGTAAAACAGAACAGGGCTCCGGGCAGCCGAGCGGAAATGGAGGAAAACTCGCCTTCCCTTTCGGGACCTGGCATCCTTTCACTCCCTCCTCTCTACTTTCTCCTCTTCTGTCTCCTGCTGCTAAGCCACTTCTACCACTCTAAATTCCAAGCATCTGCCTCTAACCCTAGGAAGCTCTTTGCCACCTTCTCCTCCCTCCTGAATCCTCCTCCCCCTCCTCCCCCCTCCTCCCTCTCTGCGGATGACTTCGTCAACCATTTTGAAAAGAAGGTCGACGACATCGATCCTCGTTTGCTAAGTCAAACGACACCGCTGGTTCTGCTCACACTGCCCTACCCTGTGCTTTGACCTCTTTCTCCCCTCTCTCTCCAGATGAAATCTCGCGTCTTGTGACGGCCGGCGCCCAACACCCTGCCCGCTTGACCCTATCCCTCCTCTCTTCCCAGACCATTTCCGGAGACCTTTCCCTTACCTCACCTCGCTCATCAACTCATCCTTGACCGCTGGCTACGTCCCTTCCGTCTTCAAGAGAGCGAGAGTTGCACCCCTTCTGAAAAAACCTACACTCGATCCCTCCGATGTCAACAACTACAGACCAGTATCCCTTCTTTTTTTTCTCTCCAAAACTCTTGAACGTGCCGTCCTTGCCAGCTCTCCTGCTACTCTCCCTCAGAATGACCTTCTTGATCCAAATCAGTCAGGTTTCAAGACTAGTCATTCAACTGAGACTGCTCTTCTCTGTGTCACGAGGCGCTCCGCACTGCTAAAGCTAACTCTCTCTCCTCTGCTCTCATCCTTCTAGACCTATCGGCTGCCTTTGATACTGTGAACCATCAGATCCTCCTCTCACCCTCTCCGAGCTGGGCATCTCGGCGCGCCCACGCTTGGATTGCGTCCTACCTGACAGGTCGCTCCTACCAGGTGGGCGTGGCGAGAATCTGTCTCCGCACCACGTGCTCTCACCACTGGTGTCCCCAGGGCTCTGTTCTAGGCCCTCTCCTATTCTCGCTATACACCAAGTCACTTGGCTCTGTCATATCCTCACATGCCTCTTCCTATCATTGCTATGCAGACGACACACAATTAATCTTCTCTTTTCCCCTCTGATAACCAGGTGGCGAATCGCATCTCTGCATGTCTGCAGACATATCAGTGTGGATGACGGATCACCACCTCAAGCTGAACCTCGGCAAGACGGAGCTGCTCTTCCTCCCGGGAAGGACTGCCCGTTCCATGATCTCGCCATCACGGTTGACACACTCCATTGTGTCCTCCTCCCAGAGCGCTAAGAACCTTGGCGTGATCCTGGACAACACCCTGTCGTTCTCAACTCACATCAAGGCGGTGACCCGTTCCTGTAGGTTCATGCTCTACAAACATTCGCAGAGTACGACCCTGCCTCACACAGGAAGCGGCGCAGGTCCTAATCCAGGCACTTGTCATCTCCCGTCTGGATTATTGCAACTCGCTGTTGCTGGGCTCCCTGCCGTGTGCCATTAAACCCCTACAACTCATCCAGAACGCCGCAGCCCGTCTGGTGTTCACCTTCCAAGTTCTCTCACGTCACCCCGCTCCTCCGCTCTCCACTGGCTTCCAGTTGAAGCTCGCATCCGCTACAAGACCATGGTGCTTGCCTACGGAGCTGTGAGGGGAACGCACCTCCGTACCTTCAGGCTCTGATCAGCCCTACACCCAAACAAGGGCACTGCGTTCATCCACCTCTGGCCTGCTCGCCTCCCTACCTCTGAGGAAGTACAGTTCCCGCTCAGCCCAGTCAAAACTGTTCGCTGCTCTGGCACCCCAATGGTGGAACAAAACTCCCTCACGACGCCAGGTCAGCGGAGTCAATCACCACCTTCCGGAAACACCTGAAACCCACCTCTTTAAGGAATACCTAGGATAAAGTAATCCTCCTAACCCCACCCCTCCCCCTTAAAAGAGTTAGATGCACTATTGTAAAGTGGTTGTTCCACTGGATTTCATAAGGTGAATGCACCAATTTGTAAGTCGCTCTGGATAAGAGCGTCTGCTAAATGACTAAATGTAAATGTAAATGTAAATTTTGTCCCATTCCTCCTGACAGAGCTGGTGTAACTGAGTCAGGTGTGTTTGGCCTCCTTGCTCGCACAATAATTTTCAGTTTCTGCCCACACATTTTCTTATAGGATTGAGGTCAAGGCTTTGTGATGGCCACTCCAATACCTTGACTTTGTTGTTCTTAAGCCATTTTGCCACAACTTTGGAAGTATGCTTGGGGTCATTGTCCATTTGGAAGACCAATTTTAACATTTTCACCACCCAGCTTTAACTTCCTGACTGATATCTTGAGATGTTGCTTCAATATATCCACATAATTTTTGTTCCTTATGATGCCATCTTTTTGTGAAGTGCACCAGTCCCTCCTGCAGCAAAGCACCCCCACAACATGATGCTACCACCCCCGTGCTTCACGGTTGGGATGGTGTTCTTTGGCTTGCAAGCATCCCCCTTTTTCCTCCAAAGGTAACGATGGTCATTAAGGCCAAACAGTTCTATTTTTATTTCATCAGACCAGAGGACATTTCTCCAAAAAGTACAATATTTGTCCCCATGTGCAGTTGCAAACCATAGTCTGGCTATTTTATGGCAGTGGCTTCTTCCTTGCTGAGTGGCCTTTCAGGTTATGTCGATATAGGACTCATTTTACTGTGGATAGAGATACTTTTGAACCTGTTTCCTCCAGTATCCTCACAAGGTCCTTTGCTGTTTTTCTGGGATTGATTTGCACTTTTCGCACCAAAGTACGTTAATCTCTAGGAGACAGAAAGGGTCTCCTTCCTGAGCGGTATGACAGCTGCGTGGTCCCATGGTGTTTACACTTGTGTACTATTGTTTGTACAGATGAACGTGGTACCTTCAGGCATTTGGAAATTGCTCCCAAGGATGAACCAGACTTATGGAGGTCTACAAATTTCTTTCTGAGGTCTTGGCTGATTTCTTTTCATTTTCCCATGATGTCAAGCAAAGAGGCACTGAGTTTGAAGGTTGGCCTTGAAATACATCCACAGGTACACCTCCACTTGACTCAAATTATGTCAATTAGCCTTTCAGACGCTTCTAAAGCCATGACATAATTTCTGGAATTTTCCAAGCTGTTTAAAGGCACAGTCAACTTAGTGTATGTAAACTTCTGACCCACTGGAATTGTGATACTGTGAATTATAAGTGAAATAATCTGTCTGTAAACAATTGTTGGAAGAATGACTTGTGTCATGCACAAAGTAGATGTCCTAACCGACTTGCCAAAACTATAGTTTGGTTAACAAGAAATTTGTGGAGTGGTTGAAAAACGAATTTTAATGACACCAACCTAAGTGCATGTAAACTTCCAACTTCAACTGTACATTTATCAGGGGTGCTGCGGCACCTCCAGCTCCCTTCCTGCGACTATGATTCTATAAGGAAACAAATGATGAAGTGCAACGCTGGATAGATGACAGTTGCAGGCTCATGTCTATCAGAGCAGAGAGAGAGAACGAGATCATAGAAAGTGAATGTCATTCTAGTTCTGTGAGAGATACAGGCACACTTCTCTCTCTCACCACAGCAATGGCCATGCATTGGTCTATAGGCGCTACAATGTTGCGCAAGCCATAAACACGGGCCGGCCCAACTCTAATCAATTCTTAATGTAGAATATCAGGCATGTTTTCCCATTAACTTTTTAGGGGGCTGGAGAATTACAGAGGAGGCAACTTGAATTAACTCTGATTGCAATGTAAAGAATTCTAATAAAAGCAAACTGTGAGAGAAAAAAGGTCATGCCAAGAAAAGGTACCGGATCCTGGCAAATGGGTTCTGGAACGAAACAGTCCAAAACTGAGAGGTGCCAGATCCTGTTCCGGCAGGGTCAGTCTCAAATTAAGCACTGGCTATAAGACTATGACAAGTAGGTACCCTCTTCTGCATGACAGGACGATAAACCTGCACAGTCCACAGATTTTATATKTTTTTTTACTTTTCTTTTCGTTAGTAAATGCAGATATCTAGTTTAGCCTACTCAAACACCCAGCTCAAACATAGAGGGATGCTATGCTACCTAGCTAGCTATGGCTATCCAACACTGGAACTCTTCCAAGTCAAGGTAAGCTTCTGGTTTTATTAATTTATTGTCACCTGGGCCCGCCGGTGTGACTGCTAAACTTCTTACTAACTTTACACTGTACTGCATGATTGTAGCGGATTTACTAATGCGTTAGTTGTAGTAGCTATGTTGACTTGAAGTTAGCTAATATGGTGACAACAATGTAGGCTGTATGTAGCGGTTAGCGGTTACGATATGAAGGTTTGGGTTGGAAAGGTATTTTCTTCTTGTCAGACAGCTGATGTGTTGTGCACTAAAGTCCACAAGCGAAGGGAAAAGGGTAGAGGAGGAGAGCGAGTAAATGCAAGAAGGAATTATCCAACAATCAAAAGGATCATGATGTTTATATGTGGTTGTTATGAAAGTGAACTGTGTTTGTGTGGGATCAGGGGTGTATTCAGTTCGCCGATTCTGTTGAAAAACTTTTCTTAAACGGAAGCAAACGGAACAAAATGGGGATAAACATACCTGAATTTGTCCAACAGAAACTTGTTTGCAACTGTTGGACAGATTACACCCTAGATAAGCTAGATGCAGGCAAGATTGTGCAAGGCGGTATTGAATGTGTCAATGTCTGTCACCTTGATTACTTAAATTTCTTTCGAACTAGGTTGTAAACTTTCATTCATAGGCTAGGTTGTAGCAACTTCATGATGGGTACAGGGAACATTTGAGTTTGACTGTTGTCATGAGAAGTGACATAAAATAACATTTTTAAAAGAGCGGACAAAACTCACCTTGGGTCGATTTCTACTAATGTACAAACCACCACGTACGTTAGTCAGTAGACGAGACACTGACAGAACATACCTAATAAGAAAACAGCTGCGTCAATTCACACAACCGTCGCAATATACCGTATGTAGGCTATATATTTTTTMGGGGGCGAAATATCGCTGCCACCGCACTCCTTGGACGGGCTGTCCTGTTTTCTTTCGGTTTGAAGATTGGAGTATCAGTATGTCATTATAATGCGCGCTCATTAGTTCTACAGTAACATGACGCATTGAAAAAAATGTACACTCAAATTGTCAAGTCATCTCTCTTCCGGGTACAAAGAATATAGGGCCTTTTTTATGTTAAATTTAATTAACGCAACGCACATTTTGCTTAAATAAAACATTACGCTTTATTGAAATTTAAAATGACAACACACACACACACTGAAGCTGAAAATGAGCTCCTAGAATTCCTTATGTCCCTATAATCTACAAGTGCTCCCTTTCCTCATCTTATTTACTTCATAACCACTGCTCTGCCTTATTGCAAAAAACACTAATAAATAGTTCAGTTGTCCCTCGAGTTGAAAGACGGAGGGCCTCCCAGCGGTCTAAGGCTTTGAAGCTGTGCACAATCGCGTCACCATCGCGCTTTAGTGACTCCTGTGGCGGGTTGTGCGCATGTACGTTGACACAGTCGCCAGGTGTACGTGGTTTCCTCCGACACATTGGTGTGGCTGGCTTCCAGGTTAAGCGGGCATTGTGTCATGAAGCAGTACGGCTTTGCGGGGTTGTGTTTCGGAGGACACATGGCTCTAGACCTTCGCCTCTCCCGAGTCTGTACGGGAGTTGCAGGGATGGGACAAGACTGTAACTACCAATTGGGGAGAAAAAGGGCTAAAAAGAAAGAGAAAAAAAAGATGAAAGACAGAACCTATTAAAGAGAACTGGGCTAAATCTCAAAAGAGGCTTCTTCTCTTCATTCCCTTTCCTCCATCTGAACTGTGCATCCTCAGGGTGAGGAGGTGTTGAAGGTGCTCCCCGGGGGTTGGAGGGAGGCGAATGGGGAGAAGTACTCGCGGGCAAACACAAATACGTCGCTCGGTTTCCGTAGTAACAAAAACTGCAGGAAGTCGGCCATCATAGTGCGGAGCTCCGGGTGCTGCCGCAGGTACGAGGCATGCTCCGCCTTCAACTCCTCCTGTAACACACACACGTCAGGTCATGTTGGAAACTTAGGGGTCAGTGGTTTAAGAGTAAGGGGCTTGGGCAGTGTTTCCCTAGCTCAGTCCTGGGGACCCCAAGGGGTGCATATTTTGGTTTTTGCCCTAGCACTACACAGCTGATTCAAATAATCAAAGCCTGATGCTGAGTTGATTATTTGAATCAGCTGTGTAGTGTTACGGGAAAGAAACTAAATGTGCACCCCTTGGGGTCCCCAGGACCGAGTTTGGGAAACGCTGGGCTAGGGTGAGAGTAGGAGTGAGGGATAGGGGGTAGGAAAATACTAATATGTCACCTTTCTGTCCAGGAACATGGAGTGCATCTGCATGTCCTCCTCCCAGACCAGAGACCTCTTCTCAAACACAGGCTTATCATCCCTCACCTCTGAGACACAACACAGATACACAAACACATGTAAAATAGGGCTGTCCACAAGCGGCTCATAGCCTGTGACAAAAATGAGGGGACACGAACAACAGGTATAGGCCAATTTAAAGTGTTCTTTATTATAAACAAACTATACTTAAACTAGAAAAAAAGGAATGAGGTGTGGAAGTATCATGATGTAAGGTGTATGTAAAGTGCATGGATGCGTGAATATGTGTGTGTGAACATGACTGAGTGAAAACTATGCAAAACTACAAAGGAACAAACAAATCATGAGCATACCTGGAGGAGCAGAGAGAGAGAGAGAGAAGTGATTAGTGACAGCTTTATACCCTGAGCCCAGGTGGCTCCAATCACTAACGACCCTCCTCTGCCTGCAGGAGGAACCGCCCCCTGCAACTGCAGAGGAGGAGCGCGTGGACCAAGGGGAACAATGATTTCTTGCACAAAAGATTTGACAAAATGCAATTATTAGAAGTCATGTCTCTGAATGTCTGTTAATGTCTCATTGCCTTGTCACATATAAATGATGTCCTGAATTATTATTATTTTTTTTTTTTTAATCGCCTGGTGTTCTATTATTTAATTTTTTCATTGTATTCACAGGAATGTCCCTGTATTGATGTGTACTGTTGTTATTATTGTTGCAATAAAAGATTGTTGCAATTTAAATATAATTATATTTAAATAGGGGAACACTCCTAATACTGTGTTTGTATGTGTGCATATGTGTGTTTTGGTGTTCATGTACCTGTGTGTGTTTGGAGCGGGAGTAGCAAGAGCCTCATGGTCACAGGAGAGCCCACCTGCACTCGGCTAGCCAG
The DNA here is from genome assembly GCF_002910315.2 of Salvelinus sp. IW2-2015. Lineage (NCBI taxonomy): Eukaryota > Metazoa > Chordata > Actinopteri > Salmoniformes > Salmonidae > Salvelinus > Salvelinus sp. IW2-2015. Next base: position 32,871,519 of record NC_036871.1, on the reverse strand, counting down.
ATGCCTAAACAGGTGCAGGATATGACATCACACAGGTAGAAAGTGATGAGAGAGGCGGTCAGAGACGGAAGAGGAAGCGACACAACCCACTCCCTCCTTTTTTGTGTTTCAATGGAAGTCAATGAACTAAGTAGACCAGACCCAGCTGCTATCACATTGGAGTCTATGGGAGAGCCACTCCCCTAAGTAGACAGGAACTGACAATTTTTTTCAATAGTAAACAGTCTGAGTGAACTATTTTCATTTATCCACCATCTTTGGGGTGGTGCCCTGTATGTCCTGTGTCTCTTTGGTCTGGTGGAAGTGATGTCATCTTACCCGTCAGGCAGGAAGTAGCAGTGCCACATGGCTGGGATGTCCTCCACCGAGTTGACCGTCCTCTCCATCCCAAACACCTCCACCACCTCCTCTCCCACCGTCTGCTGCCTGCACCCCAGCTCCCTCTGACCACAAATAGACCACTCATTAACCAAAAACTGTGGCCAATACAAGGTCAAATCAAACAAAAATGAGAACACAAATAAAAAGTTATAGTACTGTAAACAAACTCATGCACACTTTCCACAAATAAGACACTCATTGCTACTGTATAAGTAGGCTCACACACACACATGCACGGACACACTCACGTATGTGGAGGTGGATATGTGTGTGTCCTGGTCGAAGGAGAGGAATGTCATGTTTTCCGGGACGTTCTTCCTCAGAGCGAATACCCTCAGCAGCAGCAGGTTAGAGCCCTCGGACACTAACCCCTTCACAGAGGACAGAGGGTACGACAAGGTCTGCCTCCTTATCTCCTACACACACACACCCACCCACACACACAACAGGTTAGAAATCTCAGATAGAAATCCTTCTCAAAGAGCACAATGGAAAACACACACTCTGCCCTCCTACCTTACACATACATTCACCTCCTTCCCCTTTTCTCTCTCACCTCTCCCACAGTGGTGGTTTTGTTCACCACCAGCTGTCCATCATGCTGGACCATGTGACACCTCCTGTCCAATCGGTGGTCTTGAAGCTGAGAGCAGAGAATTAGCCTATGTGGAGTCGCCAGAAAACGCTAACGTCTGGTTTTCAGGGATACTGTGTTTTCAACCTGACTTCTGTTTTCCATGAAAAACTGAAGTGTGAACTCTGCTCAGGCGTATTCCTACACCTGCCACGTTAGGTTAGCAGAGAATTGGTGGGAATGTTATATTGCAGAGTTTTATGTTTTAGTCTTATAAGGTTTTGTAAATGGTCTAGATGGGTCTAGCCTGTGTAGACCAGTTTCAGGCAGTTTTACCTTGACATACTCGTGGTGGTTTTGCTCCAGGGTCTCCAGGTTCAAAGAAAGGTAGGCTGATTGGAAATAGAGACAGAAATAGTAATCGCAGACTGAGAAAGACCAACACTCACACTCTCCCCACCTCACACTTTCTCCTCCCCCTCTGTGTCCTGCCTCCCTTTCCCTATCTCCTCCCTCCTCTCTTCCTCCCCCCTGTCGTACCAGTGATGGCTGTACCACAGGGAGTGTTGTCAATAGATCCATGGCTGTGTGCGTGCAGCAGCAGGCAAGGCTGCTCCCTGCAAATGGTCCTCTCCACAGTCACCTTAAACTCTCCCAGCTCTCTGCCCCCCTCGGACACTGTCACCAGAGAGTCTTCAAACAGACAACGCTGCATCTCCGCAGCCCCTACACACACACACACAATGAAAACAAGCTACAGCTATAGCAGGGCTACGATGAAAGAGGAACTTGAGAGTGCAGGTGCCAACACTCAGCTAACGTTAGCTCTACTTAACTCACTTATGCTGGACAGAAAGGCGATGGCCTCGCTAGAGGCTTTTAACTCCTCGGCTTCCTCCGTTGTAGCAGTCTCCTCCATATCAGACTTTCAGTTTGGAGCTTCAGATACACGAAAAAATGAATATGGGCAGTTTGCCAAAGCAGCTTACTACAACAACATCAACCAACACCACCACAGACTAGAGTTGGCAAACTAATGCTGAGCTTGCTGGCTGAAGTTCATGTGATTGCAAATCATTCTATAAAGAAAATGTTGATAGAATCATTCAGTGAGCTCGCACCTTATTTAGCTAGAAGTCTGGCAGAAGGTTAGACCGATCTTTTTTCGCTGTTGCTGTCTGTCTGTCTCAAGAGCATAAAAAACCCTCACAATATGGGTTGTCATGGCAACAAAAATATCTTGTAAACGCGCAAAAAAAATATGTGGTGGTTCTTGCGTAGGGATGACCAGGGATGTTCTCTTGACAAGTGCGTGAATTGGAAAATGTTCCTGTCCTGTTAAGCATTCAACATGTTAATAGTACTTTTTGGTGTCAGGGTAAATGTATGGAGTAAAAAGTTCATTATTTTCTTTAGGAATGTAGTGGAGTAAAATTTGTCAAAAATATTAATATTAAAGTTAAGTACAGCTACCCAAAAAAACAACTTAAATAGGACTAAAGTATTTTTAATGACTCCACAATACTGGTTTTGATGAATAAACAAGTTGTGGGTGTGTCGAACGTGCTCCATGGCTAAATATTTGGTTGCTTCAAGTTGTGTAATTACGGTATTTTATGTATTGCCTTGGAATCAACTATTAGTCCGTTATAGTTTGTTAAACAGCTTACAGAAACAAAATAACAAAATGTAGACCTATCCCATCTTTGTTAAATATGTTAACTTGAACTTGTTTGCAGTCCACATTGTTCTAGGTAATTGCATGGCTTCAATGTGGAAATGTTGAAGTTAACTGACTTGCCTAGTTAAATAAAATAAAAATATATATACATAGCGTTCGCACTGATATAACGTTAGTGGCTAGGCCTACTGTAAATTGCATTATGCCTGATCATGGACATGCCAAATGTTGTCAATAAGCAATATTACATTCATTATTGATAAAGCCTAAAAAAAGAGCGAATAATTCTAATCAAATTCTAAACAAAACGTGCCACTGACGTTCTCACCATAAAACCAGGACAATTAATCATTCTAATAAGTTCGTTTTTTTTTTAAATACGAAAAACAAGCAATCTGTTCGTTTTTTTCAACAACAGTTGAAAAAACAACATATAAAATGTAATGATATCATAAAATCGCCAGCAAAAAAAGACTATGCATTGCTGTTGAACCAGCCTTCGTTATAGTAGACCTAAGGTCAGGGTAGCCTACGGAATGAGGCGACACATATTTTAAAAAACAAGTCTTCACTCCCAGAGGACCTGTGGCCCTGGTCTGAGACCCTGGTCGTGCTGTCGTTCCGACTGCAGCTGCAGCTGGCGTTCTACCTTGTCCCTGAACCCTGCTTGTCAAGTTCACCCAGGTAGTCACTGTGCTAGGCATCTGTAAGGCACTTTGTCACTGTTGATCAGGGCTGTGCTGACTCATGTGAGACAATAGTCATGCATTTGTAACAAGAACAGTGAGTGTTGTGTTGGGGCTGTATATCCTTATTTTGCAAATGTGAACGTTTAGCTGATCTGCAGTGGACTACATTTGTATTCGCTAGGATGACTAAGATCCATCATTATTAATGACTACCACCTAATGACTACCACCCACACCCAATCTACCACCACTTTTCTAATGAACACTCCTCCTCAATCTATTGTACATGGAACAACAACGTGTTCTATGTATTTATGATTCATATTACATTTTGTCAATAACAACTTCTACACATAATGGCAACATGCTTGAGTGAAAAAATATTTAAACATTTCTTCAGTCTTAATGGTGGTTACAGGGGTGATGCTGTTTCCCATCAGATTTCATAATATGCAAATATGTAAAAGTTATCAATTAGGAAGATGGTGCTGTTCAGAATGACAAGTTTATGACTGTTGAGGTCACAGGAGGATGGTGGTACCTTAATTTGGGAGGACAGGCTCATGGTAACGGCTAGAGCGGTATAGTTGGAATGGTATCAAATACATCAAACACGTGGTTTCCTTGTGTTTGATGCCATTCCATTCGCTCCGTTCCAGCCATTATTATGAGGTGTCCTCCCCTCAGCAGCCTCCACTGGTTGATGTTCACAGGACTCTCCTAATGCTATATTGAACGAGCACCATGGATGAAGAGAGGAAAACAGACAGCTTCTCTTGACCACACCTTCACCAAGTCATCCAATGTTTGCTTCATGAATAATTGTTGCATCTTCTAAAATAAATATAGAAACATTCTGAGACATATTTAACACAGATTCAACCACAAAGACCAGGGAGGTTTTCATTTCGAGAGTGTCTCCCATTCTTCTCTGCAGATCCTCTCAAGCTCTGTCAGGTTGGATGGGGACCATTGCTGCACAGCTATTTCCAGAGATGTTCAATTGGGTTCAAATCCAGGCTCTGGCTCAGCCAATCAAGGGACATTCAGAGACTTGTCCCGAACCCACTCCTGTGTTGTCTTGGCTATGTGCTTAGGGTCGTTGTCCTGTTGGAAGGTGAACATTTCATAGATGAGAAATGTTGCTGAATTTCTGACAAAATCCATCTCGCTCCATCTTCTCCCACTGCTATTCAACCAGATGCGTCACATGTATACATCCAGTGAAATATCTGTCTCATTGTTCTATGGTAAAGGATTTGCATTCATTTTTAAATTGAGTTGCATGCTTGAAAATCTTATTTAATTTATTCACATATCAAGTTAGATGTTTGCAAGTGTTGCATTTATTCACACATCACGTGTGTTGTTGCATTTATTCAAAAAATAAATTACATGTTAGAAAATATTTTGTGCGACTATAAAGCTGATTATACAGGTGCAACTCATATTTTACATGTACAAATCATACTTTACATGGTTGCACACTTATGTCTTTATTTTACCTCCATGAGTTCCATTGACTCCACCCACTAACAAGTAACAACTCTTCTAAAATTCCAGGAAATGTTCTACGGCTCGAGCTGACATCTGTCTGCCTGCTGCGGGAGGAAACAAGGCGGGGTCAGAAAGAGTGAAAAGGGACCAGAGAGAGAGAGAGAAGCTAACAGTTTCAAAACTCGACGGAATTAGAGTTTCAAACTTCAATAATTTGATCATCTGTCGTTTAGAGATTGGGTGGTTATAGCCGTGTTATAAGACTGGTCGCCTTTTATATCGTTTTTTTGTCTTGTTATTGTTTGCGTTCTTGTTTTTCCTGGATTCATTGCGTGGTGAGTCAAACTATTTTTATACTTCCGGCACACCATACACTCACGGTGATCGTTTTAAAGAAAAAAGCATATGAATTGAATATGAGCTGAAGTTGATAGTCATTGGGTTACACCTGAATAGGCCTATTGTACACGTTACCTTGTGAGGCGGTTGTCTAAACCACCATTGAGTGAGGGGAGTTGGCCATTCTACCTTTTGCCTGCGACTTAACTTAAACACGTGTGTGTGTTTGTGTTTGCGTGTGTTGGCTATGGCCAAACATGGATACTTTGGTTGGGCTGTACGGACACGGGCCTTAGATCAGTGGGCTAAAGCGGTTTTGAATCGTGCAGACTACTTGGGTTAGAAACCTACCCAACCAGTTAATGTTACACAACCACATTCTCACTTCAAACTCTCCCATGACTTACGGCTGAAGAAGTTACACAGTGTTTAGTCATAAGCCTGTGTGTCCCTACACACCCAACACACACGCAGGGATTGTTTTATGGGCGGCAAGCAGCTGAAGCATTTTTTCCAGCTGATATTTTTCACTGTTGCTTAGTACTGGAGATGTGACGTAATGGCATGTTGTAAAGGTGGAGGCCTACACCCAAACTATCCCTGTTTGTGGAAGTTGAGGCGTAATCCCTAACTGGGAACTCCCATAATGATCACTCCAAGTTAAATTGTATATATAAACTCTACTCTCTAAACTCTCTGTCTTTAAGCTCGTGTTCAGTGTATGTGATAATGTGTGGTGTATGTAATAGTATAATAGTGGTTATTAGAAATTGAAATATCTGTCAGGAGCATGGTTGTGATGTGTGGTTGTGCTGCAGTGTGTGTGTGAACCACAGATATACAGTACCAGTCCAAAGTTTGTAAACACCTACTCCTTCAAGGGTTTTTCTTTATTTTGACTATTTTCTACATTGTAGAATAATAGTGAAGACATAAACTATGAAATAACACATTTGGCATCATGTATTAACTAAAAATGTGTTAAACAAATCAAAATATATATATATATATATATATATATATATTTTGTTTGTTGAATTTTACCCCCTTTTTCTCCCCAATTTCGTGGTATCCAATTGTTAGTAGTTACTATCTTGTCTCATCGCTACAACTCCCGTACGGGCTCGAGAGAGACGAAGGTCGAATGCCATGCGTCCTCCGAAACACAACCCAACCAAGCCGCACTGCTTAACACAACGCGCATCCAACCCGGAAGCCAGCCGCACCAATGTGTCGGAGGAAACACCGTGCACCTGGCGACCTTGGTTAGCGCGCACTGCGCCCGGCCCGCCACAGGAGTGCGATGAGACAAGGATATCCCTACCGGCCAAACCCGGACGATGCTAGGCCAATTGTGCGTCGCCCCACGGACCTCCCGGTCGCCGCCAACTGCGACAGAGCCTGGGCACGAACCCAGAATCTCCGGTGGCACAGCTAGCGCTGCGATGCAGTGCCCTAGACCACTGCGCCACCCGGGAGGCCATCAAAATATATTTTATATTCTTCAAAGTAGCCACCCTTTGCCTTGATGAAAGCTTTGCACACTCTTGGCATTCTCTCAACCAGCTTCACCTGGAATGCTTTTCCAACAGTCTTGAAGGAGTTCCCACATATCCTGAGCACTTGTTGGCTGCTTTTCCTTCACTCTGCGATCCAACTCATCCCAAACCATCTCAATTGGGTTGAGGTCGGGGGATTATGGAGGCCAGGTCATCTGATGCAGCACTSCATCACTCTCCTTCTTGGTCAAATAGCCCTTACACAGCCTGGAGGTGTGTTTTGGATCATTGTCCTGTTGAAAAACAAATGAGAGTCCCACTAAGCGCAAACCAGATTGGATGGCGTATCGCTGCAGAATGCTGTTGTAGCCATGCTGGTTAAGTTTGCCTTAAATTTTAAATAAATCACTGACAGTGTCATCAGAAAAGCACCATCACACCTCCATGCTTCACGGTGGGAACCACACATGCAGATATCATCCGTACACCTACTCTGCGTCTCACAAAGACACACGATTGGACCCAAAAATCTAAAATTTGGACTCATCAGACCAAGGGACAGATTTCCACCGGTCTAATGTCCATTGCTCGTGTTTCTTGGCCCAAGCAAGTCTCTTATTATTCGTGTCCTTTAGTAGTGGTTTCTTTGCAGCAATTTGACCATGAAGGCRTGATCCACACAGTCTCCTCAGAACAGTCGATGTTGAGATGTGTCTGTTACTTGAACTCTGTGAAGCATTTATTTGTGCTGCAATTTCTGAGGCTGGTAACTCTAATGAACGTATCCTCTGCAACAGAGGTAACCCTGGGTCTTCCTTTCCTGTGGCGGTCCTCATGAGAGACAGTTTCATCATAACGCTTGATGGTTTTTGCGAAATGCACTTGAAGAAACTTTTAATGTTCTTGAAATTTTCCAGACTGACTGACCTTCATGTCTTAAAGTAATGATGGACTGTCGTTTCTCTTTGCTTATTTGAGCTGTTCTTGTCATAATATGGCCTTGGTCTTTTACCAAAATAGGGCTATCTTCTGTATACCACCCATACCTTGTCACAACACAGCTGATTGGCTCAAACGCATTAAGAAGGAAATAAATTACCTTTTAACAAGGCACACCTGTTAATTGAAATGCATTCCAGATGACTACCTCATGAAGCTGGTTGAGAGAATTCCAAMAGTGTGCAAAGCTTTCATCAAGGCAAAGGGTGGCTACTTTGAAGAATCTCAAATATAAAATATATTTTGATTTGTTTAACACTTTTTTGGTTACTACATGATTCCATGTGTTATTTCATAGTTTTGATGTCTTCAATATTATTCTACAATGTAGAAAATAGTAATAATGAAGAAAAACCCTTGAATGAGTAGGTGTGTAGAAATGTTTGACTTGTACTGTAAGCAGAAACATATGGAAACACTCCACTTCAACTTAATCTGCCTCTAGAGATACAACTAATATAAACCCCTAAGAGCCCTTGACTACAAGATCAATTTCAGTGTGTGTGAGTGTGCGTATAATCAGTGAGAGTAAAGGCTAAATATTTCAGAATTTACAATGAGATGTTTTTAAACTCCTTGTATACTTAATATTCCTTGTTTTAGAGAGGGAAAGTAGCCTAACTCATAAAGGCTTTGGCTTTAGCTGGCGCTTAGCCAAACTCGGCTAACAAAATAGTGTACCCTTAATAGATCTTCGCTTGAAAAACGAGAAAAAGCGGCTATAGTACTGTTTGTCCATCTTGAGACGCTGTGGCCAGTAATACTTCCTCAAATTTTTCTGAATTAATTTATCATAACTCAATAAATCTGTCATTCATTTTGATATTTTTGCAGAGGAGATCTTAGTCGTGCAATTTTACGTCTGAGATGTTTAGTGCAGTATTTCTCAAGTTAAAACATTTGCATGAAAATGAGTCATCTATCATTGAATGACAACAAACACTTAATTGAAGAATCCCTACTGTTGACYAATGACTGACGAAGGGGTGGCTGACCACGAGGATTTTTGTGTGTGTGCACGAACAGACCAAAAACACTTGCCAAAGATCAAAACTAATATATTCACATACTGTTCTGAACTGTTTCGGGTGGGAAGCATGTTGACGCCTTAAGACTTCTGTCTTAGTTCTGGGTAGAATGGGCCATAACTACTTATCGCTCTCCCTCCTCCCCTCTCTCTCTCTCTTTTCTCATCCTCTCTCTCTTTTCTCATCCTCTCTCTCTCAGACAGTATGTCTCGGTCTGACTTCCCCCTGGGTTACGATGACTCTCATTCCCCCCTCTATGGCCCCCAAGGTGGTAACTACCCCCCTCCCCCTGCCTATGGCTTCCCTGCCAATGGAGGTCCCCCATCAGGCCAGCCCTCGTCCTTCTACCCCTCTGGTCCCCATGGACCTCCATATCCTGGCCAGCCTGCCGGATACCCTGCTGGGCCCTACCCAGGCCAGCCTCACCCCGGGGGTCCAGGGTACAACAACCAGCCTATGATGCCACCCATGCCACCTATAATCCCCCCTACGATGCCTAGCAGTGCACTGAGCGGTAAGCCTGAACCCTCCTCTCTCACCTGTCTGGGGCTTACTCTGAGTGTTCTGTTACTACTGAATAAGCTCCTTCACACAGTTAAAATAAATACTTGATACTATAGGTTCTACTTTAGTAGTTGATTACCAGGCATGTGTTCTGATGTGAACTGACATATGACTCTAATGATGTCTCTGCTGATGTCACAGGCGATGGAGAGGGGTTTGCGGCAGGCAGCTTTGATAGTCTGAAAGTGCGACATTCCTTCATACGAAAGGTGAGAACACAGCACGCACACACACACACACAGTTAACACACAAACACACAAGAAGTGTATAATATACTCTCTCTCCATTTTTCTCTTAGGTGTATATGATCCTGGCATCTCAGCTACTCGTCACTGTCGCAATCGTGGCCGTCTTCACATTTGTGTGAGTGTGTGTGTGTTACTATGACTGTGTATTAGTGGTTTTGTGTTCCTGCACAAATGTGTGTTTGTATAACTGAGTTTCTCTTCTTTGCAGTGACTCTGTCAAGAAGTTTGTGATCGCAAACCCAGCTGTCTACTGGGCATCATTGTAAGTACTATTCCTTACTACTGACCTATGGGTTTACAGTACTGTTGGATTGACAGCTATACTGGCCTATGTTTTGCATGTCCTGTTTGATTGACAGCTGTGTTGACCTATGTCTTTGCAGCGCTGTGTATTTCGTCACTCACATTGTGCTGGTCTGCTGTAAAGGACCCAGGTGAGTCTCTTTCTTAAAGAATTCCTTTAGAAAATGATGACAATATAGTTGACAACAATGTTTTATTGTATTGAAGTGCTGTCCTAATGTGGCCACTCCCCTGTCTTTAGGAGGAAATTCCCATGGAATGTCATCCTGCTGGCCATCTTTGTAAGTAACTATTACTAGTCTGTACAGATCTGTTGAAAAAATGTCTAGTTGGAGCTCGTCAGAGCAGTCGGCTGTGAATGCCCTCACTTGCTACTACTTAATGCTGATTGTTAAGGTTCTGACTCACTACAGGCTGTCCAGCAAGAACAAGGCAGATGTGTCCATACGCAGAGTTGTATTTATCTTTGTCACCAACACACATAGTATGAACACACAAACTTTTCAGTGATTTACCTGAAAGGTAAGAACAATTATAAACTGGCTTGTTCGAGCTCTGAATGCTGAAAGCCATATACCACGGGTATGACAGAACATTTATTTTTACTCTTCTAATTATATTGGTAACCAGTTTATAATAGCAATAAGGCACCTCGGGTGTTAGTGGTATATGGCCAATATACCACGGCTAAGAGCTGTATCCAGGCACTCCTCGTTGCGTCGTGCATAAGAACAGCCGTTAGCTGTGGTATATTGGCCATATACCACACCCCCTCGTGCCTTATTGCTTAAATATAAAATGTTGTAAGCTATGCAATAGGAATATCTACACAGGAAAGAATGGCATAGCATCTATACAGGGATATTCACATAACAGCACATATTAACAACAGTGTATGTTTAAACATCTTGCAGGAGAGAGAGAGAATTAATTACATAGACAGGCAAGATTTATGGCCCTCTCTGGACTAGTGGAGATCTTATCTGATCTGTGTCCGGTACCAAATCTTACTGCTCGTACGGGAGCGCTGACGATAATCTCTGAAACTTCTAGAATCTCTCACCATGGCTTAACAGTAGCGCGAACTATGAAAGCGCAGCGGTAAAGTGTGCATACAGACTATAGGAATTAACCATCTTGAAACAATAACGTCTACTGCGCAACACTCATGCATTAAACCCAGTACAGACACTTATAAATGACATGCACATGGAGTATCTGAAATAAACTGTACATAAGCTGCAGCAGTACTATACAGCTACATATGTAACAAGGTAATTAGGCCTAAATGTAATTGCTTGCAGTCAATCATCATAATGTATCATTAACCCTCCTGACAATAAACCCCACAACTCACTTCTTGGATGCACGCACAATCTTCCTAAACACAACTTGCTTCTTCATCTTACAACTGAAAACACTGACCTGGAGTGGGAGGGGTCAGAGTCGAAATGTCCATTCGGGCACACTGATTGGTGGAAACCAGGGGGCTGTGATAGACAGCTGAGAAGGGGAGAAATCACTCTAACAGGACTGTGGGGAAAGTCAGTGCACAGGCGTGATCTTTTTTTACCCCTGCACTGGGCCACGTTAGTCTGTCATACTGCTCTATGAGGAACTTTATTGGTTGGTGCTGGCCTGCAGTGGTCTATATTGATCGGTATATTCTGTGTTCTACAGACACTGGCCATGTCCTACATGACGGGCACCATATCCAGGTGAGAGAGAGAGACACACACACACACACAAACACACACACACACCTGAGCGTGGTAGTAATGTCTGTCTGTCTGTGTGTCTCTGCTCTGTAGTTACTATGATACTAAGGCAGTGTTTCTGGCTCTGGGCATCACCGTCATTGTGTGTATCATCACCACTGTCTTCTGCTTCCAGACCAAGGTAAGAGACACCTGACGTGTGTGTGTGTGTGTGTGTGTGTGTGTGTGTGTGTGTGTGTGTGTGTGTGTGTGTGTGTGTGTGTGTGTGTGTGTGTGTGGTGTGTGTGAGCAAGTGTTTGAAACTTCATAATGTATCTCTTCAGGTGGACCTCACTTCATGCACAGGCCTATTCTGTGTCCTGGGGATCGTTGTCATGGTGGCAGGCATCATCACAGCCATTGTGCTCTCCTTCAAATATGTGAGTTGGCATATTACGCACGCGCGCACACATACACAAACACTCACACGCTAGTGGTGCGCGGGGTCAGCTGTTTGTTCACCCGCACCCGCCCGCAATTGCTAATAACCCACCCACAACCTCCAGACTATATGTGATGAAGTTAAAATCTGGGGCCCACACCGCAAATACTTTTTCTTTATTTAACCAGGCAAGTCAGTTAAGAACAAATTCTTATTTACAATGATGGCCTAGGAACAGTGGGGTAACTGCCTTGTTCAGGGGCAGAACGACAGATTTTTACCTTGTCAGCTCGGGGATTCTATCCACCAACCTTTCGGTTGCTGGCCCAACACTCTAACCATTAGGCTACCTGCTGCCCCAAAATATAGAAAATGCGCTATAGGCTAGAGTCAAAGACGGCAGAACGATTTTTTGACAGGGGTAAAAGCAATTTTTTTTGCCTGATTTTAGATATGTTTCTGCGTATAATTTAAAACACTTTGGAAGGCTCTTTGTTAGTCAACTTGTCTATAATTTGATTCATGCAGCTTCTCTTTTGTCATTATATGTTGCCCTAGAAGACTAAGTAAACCCTTGCTCAACAGAATAATGTCATAATTCGATCGAATGAATGCTTCAATGTAGTTAACAGAGAACTTTACCTGTCATCTTCTTTCACGGAGCACAGATGTTTAGGAACCGGGAAAAAATGCTATAACAAAATGATTTTCTGTGCAAAATTTCAGGAAATAAGGAAGTAAGAAGTAAGGAAATAGAAAGCTGTGAAAACGAACCAACATGTTTCTTAAGTTTTCAGTTTGGCTTGGATGCAAATTTTGTGTGTTTGAAATAGTATCAGCTTTTATGATGCTGATAAAGACAGCAACTCTACAGATGGTATCTAACTAAGCATTCACATTCTCTCAAGATGCTGAAAGAAATAAATCATATTTCTCCTCCTGTTCCCAAGTCAAAATGTTGCCTACAGTTTTTTTGTTTTTTTACCAGGAAAAGCCCATTGAGACCCAGAGTCTCTTTTTCAATGGAGAATTGGCCAGTTTGGTGTGTAATTTTACTGTGAGAGGTTATAGACCTACAGTCATTGTCCTAATTTCAGTTTCCATTTAACCCATCTGAACAGTAGGCTACAGTTCCGTTGACGTGCCGTAGGCCTGTTTGAAGTCCCCAATTTGTGTAGCGCCTCAGAATCATCACGCATAACATAGAAAAGTAATTTTTGGGAAATATTTGGTGAAGTGGCAAAATAACTTCAAATCTTTCCCAAATATGACTTTTCTGGCTCTCCCTTTTCTTTATTTTCTACTGTCCTTTCGCAGCTTTTCTCTTATTGAATTAAACTCGCATTGTACTTTTTGCCTCCGTGGATTGACATGAACTTTTTCTGCCCGTTCCCAAAAGCATTTGGTCATTAGCGCGTAGGCACATACATTTGAACCCTAAAGTTTAGGCTTATGCACTAATGCCAGATAGCCCAAAATAATGAAAGAAAAACCTTAATGTAGACAATAGATATAAATTGCACAAGAATAAAACATTCATGGATTTTTTTAAAGGTATTTTGTCTTTATTCAACCCGCTCGCCACCCCCCTTGCCCTTCATCCACACAATATTGAATTACCCTAAACCCGTCCGCCCCTCGGATATAACCCACGCATCACTAACACACACACACCTTTTAGCCATACCTAGTCATGTTTGTTTTCCATGTCTATTGTATTACAGTAATGGTTCAGTGTTTTCTAATGGTGTCGTCTCCTCCTGGCCAGATTCCTTGGCTTCACATGGTGTATGCGGCCGTTGGCGCAATAGTCTACACACTGGTGAGTACAATACACAAGTAGATGTAGTACAGACAGAACCACTTTCACTGTATACATTTGTTTCTTCCTACAACATATATGTATAATATATTGTGCTTTGTAGTGATGATATTCTGACACATTTTGTAGTTGTGTTGCTAGTGTTATCTATGTTTTCTTGTCTGCATTGACTTATTGCTGGTACATTACTAATATATTGCTCATATATTTTCTGACATTTTGCTGGTGTATTTCTGTGTGTAGTTTCTGGCGTACCACACACAGCTGTTGATCGGCAAGGGGAAGAACTCTATCAGTCCAGAGGAGTATGTGTTCGCAGCGCTCTCCATCTACGTCGACATCGTCCAGATCTTCCTGTGCCTGCTGCAGCTTATTGGTGCAGCCAACAGATGAATCCCCGGAAACAACGTTCCTTCCCATCCCCTCCCCCCCTGAGACAGGCAGACTCAGCTCACCAGAGTGCAACTGTACTCACTATAGAATTAGAATGAGTAGAATGGAAATACTGGTGTACCTACCACAGAACGTTGTTTTGAATGGGAACGTTCTTTCTACTAATCCTAATTCTATGGATTTGACTTCGCTAACACACATATTTAGCCATTTTCATGAAGTCTACTCTTCTGCTAAAATGCATCTGCTTGAAAAGACATATGTAGTAATATATCAGTATAGACACCAGTGGTGTAAAGTAACTAAGTAAAAAATACTTTGAAGTACTACCTAAGTAGTTTTTGGGGTATCTGTACTTTACTTTTTCTATTTTTGACAACATTCACTTTTACTCCACTACACTCTTAAAGAAAATATATAAGTTTTACTCCCGTACATTTTCCCTGAAACCTAAGAGTACTTGTTACATTTCGAATGCTTAGCAGGACAGGAAAATTTTCCAATTCACACACTTATAAAGAGAACACGTGGTCATCCCTACTGCCTCTGATATGGCGGACTCACTAAACACAAATGCTTCGTTTGTAAATTATGTTGGAGTGTGCCCATAGCTATCCGTAAAAAAAAATAAAACAAGAAAATAGTGCTTTTGCTTAATATAAGGAATTTTAAATGACTCATAGCATTTACTATACCTTTATTTTAACTAGGCAAGTCAATTAAGAACAAATTATTATTTACAATGACAGCCTCCCTGGCCAACTGTGCACCACCCTATGGGACTCCCAATCACGGTTGGATGTGATACAGCCTGGATTTGAACCAGGGACTGTAGTGACATCTCTTACATTGAGATGCGGTGCCTTAGACCGCTGCACCACTCGGGAGCCCCTTTGGATAGTTAAGTATATTTTAAACCAAACACTTTTACACTTTTAATCAAGTAGTATTTTACTGGGTGACTTTCACTTGAGTCATTTGCTATTAAGGTACAGGATCTTGACTTTTACCAAAGTATGACAACTGGGTACTTTTTCCACCACTGATAGACACACTGAATACAAAGCTGTAACTTTAATCTAACTATCTTTATATGAAGATTTTTTTTATTTGATATTTTTTGTTTATAAAGTAAAAATGTGTGTTATGAGCTGGGAGCAGCAAGATACTTTCTGAACTAGTCCAATAGGTTTGTGCCTGCTGAAGGCAACCCTGAGGTGTATTCACTAGGAGCCAAACGGAGGCAAACAAAAGCAACAGGAACCAAACGTGGAGGGATATTCCTGAAATTGTTCACTAGAAACTCTCGTTTTGTTGCAATGCGAAACGTTTAACTACGGTTTGCACTAATAAATACACCCCCCAATATCAGTATTCCTCTGAGACACAGAGAAGAAGGAAATGTTTTCTTTTACTCTGTATGTCTGATGCGTTTCTATGATCGTAACATTTGTAATTGGGTAATCATGAGCGAAAGCTCAGTGGTGATTGGCTTGATTTTTATGCACTTTTTGGTAACGAGTGTCACCTTAGGCTGCGTTTAGACTGGCAGCCCAATTCTAATATTTTTTTCACTCTGAAAAAGATCTGATTAGTGGAAAAAATATCAGAATTGACTGCCTGTCTAAACGCAGCAATAGTGATGCCATTTTTAAGAGATGCTTTTATGTAAATGCAATGTCTGTTTCTGATGTACTTGTTAACACATATAGGAGTATACCTAATATAGTATTGTGAAATTCTGTTAGCTGTATTGTTATGTACTGGTTTGAACATACCAGGCTCAAATGTGTGTTTAGAACCCTCAGAACAGAACATTCCAATTGATCACTTGGCAAACTGCTGCCAACTCCAAATATTAGAGTAGAACACTGAGAGCCATAGCCGCAGGAAGCTGTTTGGTGGTCGGGGAGCTGTGCTTTTTCCACCGACGGGTGGGTAGTGGCGCTACAGACCTGCTATATCGGCTAATACAGGACTAGTAAATGCATAGTGCACTACTTTTGTGAGAATTTCTATTGTTACATTCAGATTCTTCAGGGGGTGCAGCACCCCTACTTTCCGTGGCTATAGAGTACCACAGTATGAGTCATAATACCCATGAAACCTAGCGGTCAAACAAGGAAATGGTTCCAATCATTTTTTCACCATTCATTTTTCCCACAGGGGATTTTAGAAACACTTAAATACTTAATAAGGGCTGTGTTTCGTATAGGCTTACCATGGTGTGATGTTTTGATAACCATGTAAATCTCTCTCGGACAAGGTGACTTTTATCAATATATTCGTCTTTATTTACTCTCAGATTCGAAAATTCTAATTAGCATCAAAGCAGACCATGCAAAACTACAAATCGCTGTAAGTTCCTGCACGTCATCTCTAGCTGACTGACACCTTTGCTAACAGATATTGTGTGAATTGAAAAAAGTTCACAGAATTGTGAATTGTCCATCGAATTTGGCAGTTTCGTCCAGATCATCATGGCATTTGTAGTTCTTTATGATAGCCACAATAGCAGCTAATTACCATTTCATTTTTGTGGGGTAAATACATGCAAATATATTGACAAAAGTCACCTTGTCCTAAAGAGATTTACGCGGTTATCAAAATGTCATGCCAGGGTAAGCCTACAAGAAACACAACCCGCATGGATTCTAAAATCCCCTATGGGGAAAATGAATGGTGGGAAAACGATTAGAACCATCACCACTGTGTGACTATGCTGGGAACAGTCCAAAATGTACACATCAAAGCATTAACATCTGATGTTCTTTTCTACATGATGAGAAGAAAGGAAGCCACTTTATATTGAGATTAAATTATTGATTGTTGAGCTAAATCAAAAGGGAACACGCCTCAAAGGGTGTACTTACTTAGCTGACACCCTTGAGTTGAGTAATGAGGGAAGTGCAGGTAGACTGCCCCTAAGTGCTGACCTAAGGTCAATTTTATAGTGGTTGATGTTGGAACTGGGTGTGTTGAGCTAATTCTATAACTGAGTTTAGGGGCATCTCTAGACTCGTTTTGAGATGTATGCCTGAAACCTATGGCGCCAACTTGCTGTCCAGACAGTAACGATTACAATCATTACAGTCCACTGAGATCACTAATTAGAATGTGGTTGCCATGGAATGTTTGGTGCTAGCTTGGAGGACAGTTTGCCAAAGTCTATAGGAGCATGCTAATGAGAAAAATATGGACACATCTATATTGATTTTCATATCAAATAAAATATTTTATTGCCACGTGTGTAATTGAATCTGTGTGCAAATCAAAACAGTTCAAATCACATTTGATAAGATTATAAATATCCAGGAGGACGCAACTGTTTTTTATATACAGAACATACACCATGTGGGGCATATTTTAACTGGGGCATTCTATACATAGAAATAGAACATAATGGTATATCTATAATTCTACTATGGACTTTTAAAGAGATAGTCAAGCTATTTCATCAACACATAAGATGGTAAGACCACAGACAAGTCTGGAAAATCTGGATAGATGGGATCTGTTGAATGAAGCAGTGACATACTGTAGCAAGCCATGACATCAGTCTGTTCAGGAAAGACTGGGCCCTATACTGATCCAGCCAGATATAACTTCTTGAGGCTGAGCGTGTGCTCATCATGGACTAAGGAGAGTTGATTAAAATAAACTCTTGTGGGTGCGAACATAATTACTGAATCAAGTATCGGTGTCTCTCAAACTAACTGTTTTCATTTGATCAGTTAGTCTCTTTCAGTCCAGCAGAGGCAGTGCATACACACACATGCTGCAGACACACATTCACTCAGTTTCTCAAGCTCACACAACTTCTCAGTTCAGTTGGTATCAGTCCAGTCTGTTGTTGCGGTAGCGACTGCCCTCGAACTCTCCCTCGTTGAATCTGTTCATCCGCTGATGAGTCCTCAGCTGCTTCAGGCAGTTCTTATCCACCTCTCTCTTCGTCAGGATGAACCCTATTATACTTGTAAGGGGACCTATCATCCTGCAGAGAGAAAGAGGGGAAAGTGAGAGAGAATGGGAACTTACCAAGGTTATTCAACTGAATACAACATCAAATTGTCAGCCGTTTCTTTACAACCGAAATCTGAATATTAACCATGTTAGAGAACAGACCCACTGGGCACAGTCTACAATTCAAGTTTTATTCCACGTTGGTTCAACATAGTTTCATTGAAATGATGTGGAGACAATGTTGATTCAACCAGTGTGCACAGAGGGGAGAGTCTCACCAGGTATATGCGATATTTGTCATGGGGTTCTTGGACTTTTTCGTGTGGGATGTACTCTGGTCGCTCATCCTCTTCCTGTCGCTTTCTTCTGATCTTTCTGCATGTCAGTCACTTTCTGCTGATCAGCGGTTCTCTGCTGTTCTGTTTTGGTGCTGATCAGTGGCCAGTAGAGTTGGGTGAGACACCAGAGAGGAACGCACCTCAGCGACAGAGCCTGTAACTTGACTGGGCACTGCTGTGTCCATAGTGACTGGCCTGGGATCTGACACAAACCTGAAACAGTGAGAGTATATGTCAGGTCAAAGCAATTACTAGCCACCATATTGTTTTCACCTGACCTGTGTTTTCAGACTTGTGTACAAGATGAAGAAGAGCAGACAAGGAGAGGAACACCCATTACATAAGTGCCCCAAAAACTGCTGTCACCCTCTGTTTATGTGTTGTATTGAAATAAAGACGGTTCAAATCAAATGTTATTTGTCACATGCGCCGAATACAACAGGTGTAGACCTTACAGTGAAATGCTTACTTGTACCAGTTCAGAGTAAACATACAGTACCTTTCACAATCACAGAACTCACAACCTTCCTACAGGGCGCCGCCATCCTTGCTGTGTAAAAGTGGTCGGTTTGGGTATGTGCAAAGCTCTTCATGCTTTCTACAGCCCTCTGCTACTAACTAGCAGACAATTGACAGCCAGTATCAGTTTTGGGTAGCTTTATCAGAGGAAGAAGATGCAAAGCCTGGTAATATTTGACTGTTGTGATCTATACCTCAATGGTCGTGACATTTGTGTGAATGTATTGACTAGGTTTGCCTAATAAAGTTGTCTGTTCTTTCAGTGGTGTCTCATCTATTGACTACATGGTTTCAGTAGTAGAAAAATCAGACAAAACGGTAAGATTTGTCTGCTTTTTAAAGTTTTCGAAGTTCTTGCCCATGACAACAGTTAAAAGCTGTATTACTGTTGAATAAGAAGTTGATTATCCTCATCATGCTGTATAGACCGAGGTAAAGTTAGTTTTATTTTAGATATTCAGTGGACATTCGATTTTCTCGCATAAAGCTATTGAACCAAGCATGCCATGACTATAAAGATGGCATATTCTGAATCAGTGGTAGATGGAGAACAATCCATACTTTCTTTTGTATTTAAAAAATATATATTTAAAATTTCAATCTTCAGTAGCTCTTGCAATGTGTCACGTAGAGTAGGCCAGAAGGCTAAACTGGAAAACCTAACCTTTTGTGGAAAACCACAAAACTTCTTCTGTGCAAAGGCGTTTATTTACAAAGTGATTCCGGGAAGAAGGGAAAAAAAACAGTACTGCCATCAAACATATACCTTATGGGCCAGCTAAAAACAATGCTACACCCATCCACAGCTCAATCCAAAATGCCTCTCCATGAACTGAAAGAGAGGCTCCTTTTGTAGGGCTAGCCCCTCCCCTCAGAACAATTAACACTAATTAATTAAGCAATTACCTATACAAACCTACATTTTCCATTTAACTAAACATACTAAACTATATACATTGCAACACGTTTATTAAACAATATCACAACATAACATTTACAAAATTACATCACTACTGACAGTGTCTTTCAATAAGCCCATTTACATTAATGAGCCATTCGGGACAGGCACTACAAAGTCAGCCCATTCCCTTAGCTCGGGTCCTTATCCAGCATACCCGGAAGCTACAGAGATGGAGAGAGAGAGGAACAGAACAAACAAACGCGCTAATCCATAACATCATTAGTAAAATACATATTGCTTATATTAAATATGAACATTGACATAAGTGTGAAATGTATGTACTAAGATAGAGAAGTTAACTTGTGTGTCGACCCACATTGTTAACTTATCTGATAACGGAGCAGGGAGGAGTGATGAATGTGTGCGTGCGTTAAAGTACCAAATGCTGCCCGCGGCCAGTAACGGACTTCTACGTCACACAATGACTATGAAAATGAAATATTCTGATTCTTGATATGATGGACAAAATTCCACATCTTTTCTGGGGTTTAAATTTAATTGTTTATAATTGTTTTAACTTTCAATCTTGAATAGCGCTTACAAAAAGTGCAATGACTATGAAAATGATATATTCTGAGTTGAGGGAGGATGGCAAAAAATCCACAGTAAAAATGTAAATATATATAATATTTGTGTTGATTTTTGTACATCCTCCCCTAATTTTGAATGTATCAGTTAACTTTTTCCGACGCAACACTTTTTCTCTGTGTCGGGAAACACTGGACAAACAAGAAACTTCAAAGATGTAAACTATTCTAAGGCATTCTGACAACCTCTAAAGTTGATTTCCAAACTTTATCAAGGGTCGATAGAGGCTTTTCCCGATGACACACATGTTAAAAAAAAATGTGAGGAAGACCTGGGAGACGCTATTGATGATGATAAATGGATACAGATACAGTGCATTCGGAAAGTATTCAGACCCCTTGACTTTTTCCACTTTTTGTTACGTTACAGTTTATTCTGACACCCAAAAGTACTCGTTACATTTTAAATGCTTAGCAGGACAGGAAATTGGTCCAATTCACAGACTTATCAAGAGAACATTCCTGGTCTTCCCTACTGCATCTGATCTGGCGGAATCACTAAACACAAATGCTTTGTTTGTAAATTATATCTGAGTATTGGAGTGTGCCCCTGGCTATCCTTAAATTAAAAAAAGAAGAGAATTGTGCCAGCTGGTTTGCTTAATATAAGGAATATTAAATTATTTATACTTTTACTTTTGATTCTTAAGTACATTTTAGCAATTCAATTTACTGTTGATACTTAAGTATATTTAAAACCAAATACTTTTAGACTTTTACTCAAGCAGTACTTTACTGGTTGACTTTCACTTTTATTTGATTCATTTTCTATTAAGGTATCTGTACTTTTACTCAAGTATGACAATTGGGTACTTTTTCCACCACTGAATACCATCCATATAATGTACTATATGCCAGTGAAACTGAATATCATGCACTCGGAAATGGTTTTATTCTGCTGGAGATGTAAAGCACAAAGGGGGACATATTTGCTTATCTGTCCATTCCTTATATATTACTTAGGGGAATGAGCAAGTGCACTCATCATGGAGAAGGGTAGAGAATCTGAAGCAGACCGTCTAATCCTTAATGGTCTAGGCTTCAGGTGCAGGATGGGCGTGTCTTGTTTCTGAGGCTGCAGGAGAAAGGCGGTCGCCACTAGTTAACACAGCCACAAAGTCATTAACTTTGCCTATTTCTACAATTTATCTTCTTAAAACCTAACCCTAACCTTAACCACACTGCTAACATTATACCTAACCCTTACCATAAATGAACACCAAAAAGCACATTTTGTTTTCATGAATTTTTACGATGTAGTCTATTGGAGGACCACTACTTCCTGTACCAGCTCCTCGATATCATTGGTCGACTAGACCTGCTCCGCCACCTGGAGACGGCAGCCGGAGTGAATGGAACACACTCAGACTGATGCAAGCCCCGCCCTCTCACAGTACAGGTGAGCACAGAGCTGTGTGTGTATGTGTGTAACTGCATTGTCACAACAATGGACCACATAGAGAGGCAACACTGAATAGATGGTCATTCTGGTAATTCCCTGGTTGCTTTACATCTTTCTTTCTTTTTTTCTTTCACTCTCTCTCTCAATTCAATTGCGAGAGAGAGAGTGAGAGAGATGATGCTGTATAGGATCTCAGAAGATGTAACTCAAGAGAATGTCACTAAGATTAAGTTTCTGCTGAGCGACAAACTCGTCCAGAGGACGACTGGATCTTTTCACTGTAAGAAGTATATCACACACACTCCCACAATCATGCGCGCACACACACACACACACAAATACATTATCTCTCTCTCTTTTTCTCTCTCTCCCCTGTCGGCCCTGGAGGTGCTGTGTGAGATGGAGAGGCAGGGGCTTCTGACAGAGGACAGACTGGACGAGTTACAGAGGACACTGGAGGAGTGTGACACACAGCTGGCCCACACTGTCCGGCAGCATAGAGGTAATGTACATATTGACACTCCTCCACTGTCCTCTGTAGCTCGTCCAGTCTGTTCTGTCAGAAGCTGATGTGTGTGAATCTTGAGGTCAGCAGATGACAGGAGACTCCAAACGAGCCCAAAGCACATCCTCACCAAGAAACTCTTCCTTCCCTACCTCTGAAACATCTTCCATACCCGGACTGAGAAACTTCAGATAGGCTGTTATGATTTAACAGTGAATTCTCGCCTGCTTATTTAATGTAAGTAAGCTGTCACTCTCAGAGACCCTACCACAGCTTCCTGTACCTTGGCACATCTCCCATCAGAGAGTGTGTTGTAACCTTGGTTGGAATGTCTGTTTTCCTAAAAGATGTTTCAAGCTCTTTTTTTTTCTTCCATTAAATGGTAACAATTGAGGAATGTTTACTTTGTCTGTGTAACAGCACTATTATAAATGTGTGTTTTACCACCGCTGGTTCTGGAGATCTGGTCTGTAAAATGGATGTCTATTTTTCTAATAACCATGTTTCACGTTTTATATTCAACAGGATGTCCCTCTAATTCTGAGGAGTGTGAGGTAAAAACACTTCAGCAATCCAACTGTTGATAAAATATAAAATATTTATTTTGAAGTATAACATATTTTAAGATGCCAGGAAAGGCATGTAAGAAAACATGATTGTATAAAAATTCCCAAATAAAGAAAGTAGATGAAATCACATAAAAAAATATTTAAAGTAAAGCTGAAACAGTGTGCCAAGATATCAATAACCAGTTGTTCTTGCTATGAAACTTTACATGGAATGCTGATTCTGAGTATCTTCAGATATCAAATTAATAGTTTGGTTAAAAGGTCAATGTAGTCTCACCTAGTTCACTTGGTTGAGCTGCAGCAGTGCCACAGGACTTTTGGTATATACGCTGGTGGAATTCTGTATCATTAATATAAAATGTATATTTGTCCAAGTCCTGTAAAATTTAACAACATTAAATACATGTAGCAGTCAGGCAAATAAAGACACCCGCAGTGATGGTGGCTCCTCTCCCACCATGTAAAAGTAATAAAATAAGAATGCCACCACAGGAATGTTGGTAGTGTCATGATTATGGCCTATTCAACCTTTCATATCAAAACTGGACTTGAAAGAGCATATGGACGGTTGATGATGAAGGGTACCATGGTAACATCAAGAGATCATCAGGAAGAATGCGTGGCCTCAGCAGGAAAGATGAGTGTCTTGGTCAGGGTGTTTCTGGAATCTGGTGATTGCTTAACATTCTCATAGCCGATACGTTTCCCATCTTTATCCTTAACAGGAAGTTTGCCGTCCATCTTGCTCACTTCAGCATTGACCAGGGTGATGATCGCATGGATGTCTTTCCCGCTGTAGAGAACAAGAGACAAACACACATAACATAAAATAAGTCAACACAACCATTCCATAGAGACGATATGAATAAGATCTGAAGTGAATTTCAAGCTGATGTTACCCGGTGCAGCCTTTTTCCAGCTGGCCACACAGAGACTGGATGAACCAGGACCCCGTGTACACGTTCCTGATAGAGACATACTGCTCTACGTTGGCCATGAAAACCAGGTAGTCGGAGTATAGTGGAAGTGTGTAGTCTTGGACTTGGACTTGGCCGTCGTCTGTGTTCAGTTCCCTGTCCGTCCCTTCAACTTTAGGCTTCTTGTTCACCGGCACACCCCCCTGCACGTCAGTCCCTCGACAGGCTTGGATGAAGAACAGTTTGGGCTTTTCAACAAGGATGCTACAGTTTGTTCCGTTGAAAGGTGAGAGGATATCAATGGTGGGGACGACTGTTCCATCTGTGCCACAGACGCCCTCCTTTTCTCCGTGACTCAGAATGCAGCAGACGAAGGCATCGCCATGCTTAGGAAGATCCTTTAGATCAGTGAACTGACCGCTGACCCACTCCTTCACACCGCACTGTTGCAGGTCAGATAACTGCTTCAGCTCAGAGAAGACCTTCAGCACAATGGGAATCTCCACTGCAGTCTTGTCCTTGCACATCACCACCCTGAACTTCATCCGACTGAATATGTTGGCCAGATCCTCTGTAGTAGAAGACAAGACACTTAACAACCAGGCCTCTCACTTCTCTCTATTCTCATTCTATGACATCATGATAATCAACTGAATGAGCAAAATGGCAAGCAGGTCAGATGCTGTAATAGAGAAATGAGACTTGAGATGTTTTTGAGGATAAAACGTTGACATACCAACATCCTTGTTTGATCCTGTTCTTTCACGCAGTTTATCAAATATCTCGTTGTTGATGATCAAACAGAGACCACGGGGTACACTGGTCATCTCATACAGACTGAACTGGAAACAGAGGAAACCAGGGGTCATTTACACACAAAGATATTTCACATCAAACTGACAGTGTAAAAAAAAAAATCTTCCTAGTATTATGTTTGGCTTGAATGGCTTCATTGGAAAGGAAAGTTGAAGGAGAGTTGTGCTGCAATGAGAAGACAGGTTAAGTTTTGTGTCTGTATTATTGTATATTGTTGACTTGTGTATTTGCTCTGAACTATATGATCAGTTGTCAGGTGTAATATATGTAGTTAATAAACACTTTAAATGTAGATAGAGGGGTTATCACCTCATCGCCACCTGTGACCACTGTTTCCAGGTCCGAATTATCTACAAAACACAGAAAACACAGTTAGATACCTGATACCAGCTATCTAATACAGTAGAACAGTAGCACTGGTGTCAGTTGACTGATCTGTAAATGAGTCTTGTCATGTAGTGTGTTATATGTACTGTCTGGTGGTTGTGTCAGTAAACAATGACAGAGTCGTGGTGCAAAGCTAGTAGTACTAGTAGTCAGTGTGTMTGGTACCTGTACAGGGAATTGGGATTGTTGGGGCTGGGTTGAAGGTGTGGTCACTGGGTTCTGTGTGGTTGTTGAATATTTCCTCCAGTCTAGGGTAGTTTTTTATAATATGTGGTTTCTGTAGCAGGTTCACGAGTTCACAGCATTTTGTGTCTCCTTTATTCATCACTTTATCCAGCAGGTTGATGACAGTCTTCTCATCGGACTGATTGGGGATGTTTAGGTTGTTGTAGTCACGATTAGTCACTATTTCCTCCTGCTGCACATGTTGAAGGATGTAGCTGGATTCCGCAGACAGGATCTCCGTTAACAAAGTCTTCTTCTCTCTCAGCATCTGCATGATGGACCTTAGAGGGAGAAAGAGAAAAAGGAGAGTGTGTTCATTATATAAAACATATAATGCCACAGATGCATGTCAATGGCCAAGCCAAATGATGCTGATGTGACCTGAGTCATCCTCATAACTGAATTAACAAAACCTGCCATGTTCCTAAGAAGTTTTTCGATATTTCAAGAATGGGTTAAGTTCAAAATGCAATGACTGATGCAAGTTATGCTAACCTATTTGTGGATGATTGAATTACCATTCTCCTAGCTGCAGGATATTATTGTGGCCTGGCAGCTCAATCACCGATTTTTCTTTTCAGAATCCCCCTGCAAAGGCATGCTAAGCTTTTGGAATATCAAAGAAAAAGTTGCAGTCAGCATTCCTGCAGTCAGCATACAAATTGTACACTCCATTAAAACTTGAGACATCTGTGGCTTTGTGTTGTGTGACAAAACTGCACATTGTGTGGTCTTTTACTGTCCCCAGCACAAGGTGCACCTGTGTAATGATCATGCTGTTTAATGAGCCTCTTGATATGCCACACCTGTTAGGTGGATAGATTATCTTGGCAAATGAGAAATGATCACCAGCAGAGATGTAAACAAATGTGTGCACAAAATTTGAGAGAAATAAGCTTTTTGTGTATATGGAACATTTCTGGGATATTTTATTTCAGCTCATGAAACATGGGACCAACACTTCACATGTTGCGTTGATATTTTTGTTCAGTATATATATTTTTCTACAGCCCAATATTGTGAACATACCAGTGTCAACATTGCATTTTTCAATAGTGGTCTTAATTCTTATTTATTATAAGCATATTTCCCCCTTGCACTTATTTTGACTCCCTCCAGGGGTCTCGCGCCCCACACACAATCATACATACCRCTTGGATACGTTACCAACAAAGACAAGGCTAAAAGGTTACTAGCTCACTTAACTGAACAATGTCATGTGCAAATGCAGGCTAGTCTTTGGGTGCTGAAGTTTGATATCAGAGCGCCAATTTGCCCACACTAGTCACCACTCAACTCCATTGTAAACCACAGAGTTGAGTTTATTCGGTTGAAGGTAACAACACATAGTAACAAGCGTTCCTCAAGTCCCCAACAGCTAGAGACAGTGARGACTGAATAGTTAGGATGCTAGCTGTTAATAGTTTTTWWAATTTAACTAGGCAAGTCGGTTAAGAACAAATTCTTATTTACAATGACAGCCTACACCGGCCAAACCTAGACGACACTGGACCAATTGTGCACTGCCCTATGGGACTGCCAATCACAGCCGGTTGTGATACAGCCTGGAATCAAACCAGGGTCTCTGTAGTGACGCCTCAAGCACTAAGATGCAGTGCCTTAGACCACTGCGCCACTCGGGAGCCCAAGTCAAGTAGATAGCTATAACCAACAGCTAATAAGTTTAGTGTAAAAGTACAGTAGCTATCAAGGAGTGTTGGGGAGTACAGTAGTGAACTACATGTAGTTCAACTAGTAATTTAACGACATTTTGCAGTAGTTTGGCAACTCAATATTAGCAAGGTGTCCTCAATATTTTGTACACTGAGTGCATATTTAGAATTRGTGAATTATRTTGATGTGATATGAATGTCAAGGGCTTTATGTTTCCAGAACCAGAACCGTAATGCATTTGAGAATCGATTCCCATTTAGATGGAGTATTTGGTTGTTTTGGCTGCCAGAGCCAGTCTACCTCTGAAAATAACATATAAGGTTCTCGGACGGTAAGCTCCTTAAGAGTACATCTGGGGCAAGTAGCTGTGGAGCTTACTACAGGCACTGAACACAACTTTTTTTTTGRAAAAATAAGAATAAAATCTGGGTTAATTTCCTTTTCGGCATCAGACCTGCCTAATTCTCACATGAAACATATTTTTTGTGTTCAATCGTCAGTAAATGTTACCATCTGTTAACATCTGACTCCAGAGTGATCTGTTGTAGTCTACGACATTTCWTTTATTTCAACGTTTATTTTAACCAGGTAGGCCAGTTGAGAACAAGTTCTCATTTACAACTGCGACCTGGCCAAGATAAAGCAAAGCATTGTGACACAAACAACAACACAGAGTTACACATGTAATAAACAAACATACAGTCAATAATACAATAGAAAAAAGTCTATATACAGTGTTTGCAAATGAGGTAGGATAAGGGAGGTAAGGCAATAAATAGGCCATAGTGTCGAAATAATTACAATATAGCAATTAAACACTGGAGTGATAAATGTGCAGAAGATGAGTGTGCAAGTAGAGATACTGGGGTGCAAAGGAGCAAAATAAATACAGTTGGGGATGAGGTAGTTGAATGGGCTATTTACAGATGGGCTCTGTACAGCTGGTGCTTAAAGCTAGTGAGGGAGATATGAGTCTCCAGCTTCAGTGATTTTTGCAGTCGTTCCAGTCATTGGCAGCAGAGAACTGGAAGGAAAGGCGGCTGGAATGTGCTTTGGGGTGACCAGTGAAATATACCTACTGGGGCGCGTGCTACAGGTGGGTGCTGCTATGATGAGGCGGGACTTTACCTAGCAAAGACTTAGAGATGACCTGGACCTGGAGCCAGTAGTTTTGGCGACGAATATAAAGCGAGGGCCAGCCAACGAGAGCATACAGGTCGCAGTGGTGGGTAGTATATGGGGCTTTGGTGACAAACCGGATGGCACTGTGATAGACTGCATCCAATTTGCTGAGTAGAGTGTTGGAGGCTATTTTGTAAATGACATCACCGAAGTCAAGGATCGGTAGGATAGTCAGTTTTATGAGGATATGTTTGGCAGCATGAGTGAAGGATGCTTTGTTGCAAAATAGGAAGCCGATTCTTGATTTAATTTTGATTGGAGATGCTTAATGTGATCTGGAAGGAGTTTACAGTCTAACCAGACACCTAGGTATTTGTAGTTGTCCACATATTCTAAGTCAGAACCGTCCAGAGTAGTGATGCTGGACGGGCAGGGCAGGTGTGGGCAGCGATCGGTTGAAGAGCATGCATTTAGTTTTACTTGCATTTAAGAGCAGTTGGAGGCCACGGAAGGAGAGTTGTATGGCATTGAAGCTCGTCTGGAGGTTAGTTAACACAGTGTCCAAAAAGGMCCATAAGTATACAGAATGTTGACATCTCAGATTTAGATTTGATAATTTATCACGAAGTAGTTTGGATGTAGGGAACTACTTTTTCAACGTTTTTCTTATGGGTAGCTTTACTGTTGCGTCGCTTCTTCCAATGTGAAGTAGTTGGTAGCTTGGTAAACMACATTTTCACAGTAGCTTCCCGTCTTCTATAATGCAACGTGTGAGCATCTGTAGCAGCACAGAGTTTCTAAACCCAGAGGCGCAACATCGCGAGACTTCCGGGAACGATTGCGAAACAGAAAAAACAGAACAGGCCAGGGTTTGGGGTTTGAGAAGTCAATGGGAGAAGTGAAACGTTCTTCCTTAGTTGTTCATTTTCTCGAACTCTAAAGGCACAACCTAGATTCGAGACAATATCTTAAGTAGTGGAACATATCATTACTCCAACCTCGTGAAAGTGACAAACTGACACGCTTTCATGTTCGTCAAAAGCAACTTTATATCGAAGGAGTGTCTTTGAYTTGACGGCATGCACATGCGCAGTACAACGTGTACAACGCATGAGCTTAGCGAACCTACAAGTGTGATCGGGGATTTCTATTGGAGAAGCAGTTTTAGCTTGATACTCTACTGTCTTTGGTAGCAGCCTAGCTCGCTAGCTAGCTACCGAATGCTACTTTAGATTCAACTAGCAGTGAGCATGTTTTGCCAAAGTGGTCATCGTG
The DNA here is from genome assembly GCF_002910315.2 of Salvelinus sp. IW2-2015. Lineage (NCBI taxonomy): Eukaryota > Metazoa > Chordata > Actinopteri > Salmoniformes > Salmonidae > Salvelinus > Salvelinus sp. IW2-2015. The sequence continues at coordinate 32,842,102 of NC_036871.1, read as the reverse complement.
ATATCTTGACACTAAATGACGAGTTGATAGCATAGCAAAATTACTTACCGGTACGACTAAAAACTGATTCGCTCGGCAAGTTGATGAAATAATTCAGTGGTCGATATGCGTTCCACTCTTCCCTCGCAAATGTGAAGTTTTACTTTCATTTAGCTATTGTCCAATCGGAGTAGGTTCAAAGGAGTCGCCACACGACCAATAACTTCACTTTTCGTGAAGGAATTGGTTTCCCTGGTGGTCTAGTGGTTAGGATTCGGCGCTCTCACCGCCGCGGCCCGGGTTCGATTCCCGGTCAGSGAACTTKTTTTTTAACCACTGCAAATTCAATCTAAAGTAGAGTTTTTGCCTGCTTGGAAGTATAAAAACTGAGTGAACAACTTTTGGTTCCAAGTCATTTTCAGTGTTTTTCATAACCAAACCAAGTATATTGTATACCTATAATACTACTTGGGGCTCCCGAGTGTTGCAGGGGTCTAATCACCACAGACCCTGGTTAAATTCCAGGCTGTATCACAACCAGCGGTGATTGGAAGTCTCARATGGTGGTGCCCAGTGCTGTCTGGGGTAGGCTGTCATTGTAAATCATAATTTGCTCTTAACTGACTTGAATTAGAAACAAGCATTGTTCATATCTGACTGAATTCCCCTTTAATTCTTATGGCTGCAATCCCGTTAACGGGATGATATGACAACAACCAGTGAAAGTGCAGGGCGCCAAATTCAAACAACAGAAATCTCATAATTACAATTCCTCAAACATACATGTATTTTATACAATTTTAAAGGTAATCTTGTTGTTAATCCCACCAAAGTGTRCGATTTCAAATAGGCTTTACAGCGAAAGCACCACAAACMATTATGTTAGGTCACCGCAAAATCACAGAAAAACACAGTCATTTTTCCAGCCAAAGACAGGAGTCACAAAAAGCAGAAATAGAGAMAAAATTAATCACTAACCTTTGATGATCTTCATTAGATGACACTCATAGGACTTCATGTTACACAATACATATATGTTTTGTTCGATAAAGCTCATATTTATATCCAATAACCTCCGTTTACATTGGCGCCATGTTCAGAAATGCCTCCAAAATATCCAGAGAAATTGCAGAGAGCCACGTCAAATAACATAAATACTCATCATAAACTTTGATGAAAGATACATGTTTTACATAGAATTAAAGATACACTTGTTCTTAATGCAACCGCTGTGTCAGATTTCAAAAAGCTTTACGGCAAAAACACAATATTCAATAATCTGAGAACAGCGTTCAGCCACAAAAGGAAGCCATACAGTTACCCGCCAAATTGTGCAGTCAACAAAACTCATAAAAAGCATTATAAATCTTCACTTACCTTTGCTGATCTTCGTCGGAATGCACTGCCAGGACTCCCACTTCCACAAGYAATGTTCGTTTTGTTCGGTAATGTTCATCATTTATGTCCAAATAGCTATTTTTGTTAGCGTGTTTGGTAAACAAATCCAAAGTCAGGAAGCGCGTTTACTAAAAGCAGACGAAATGTCCAAAAGTTCCGTTACAGTAGAAACATGTCAAACGATGTATTGAATCAATCTTTGGAATGATTTTAACATAAATCTTGAATAACGTTCCAACCGGAGAATACCATTGACTTCAGATGTGCGATGGAACAGACCTCCCTCTCATGTGAACGTGCATTGTCAGAGCATGGTCAGGTCATGGTAGACCTGACTAATTCCTGTCTCCTTCGGCCCCACTTCACAGTAGAGGCATCAGACAAGGTTCTACAGACTGTTGACATCTAGTGGAAGCCGTAGGAAGTGCAAACAGATCCATATCCCACTGTGTATTCAATAGGGGCTGGGTTGAAAATCGACCAACCTCAGATTTCCCACTTCCTGTTTGGATTTCTTCTCAGGTTTGTGCCTGCCATATGAGTTCTGTTATACTCACAGACATCATTCAAARAGTTTTAGAAACTTCAGAGTGTTTTCTATCCAATACGAATAATAATATGCATATATTAGCAACTGGGACTGAGGAGCAGGCAGTTTACTATGGGCACCTCTGGGCACCTTTCATCCAAGCTACTCAATACTGCCCCTGCAGCCATAAGAGGTTTTAAGGCCCTTTTGCATCCTTGTTCATCCCTTCCTGGAATTAGCCACATGTCACTGACCTGACATGGTTGGATAGCTGAAAGCAAAGGGCTCGATTCCAGGCCAATGCCAGATGGGCTGGWCCATTTTTAGCCCAGTTTTACATGGGAGTTTTGCACAAATTCATCATGATCTGGATAATAATGGGGGCCTCAAGGAAAAAAATGGGCCWGTGTGTTAGAAATGCCAGGGATGATTTCTGGTACTTGTCCGCCCCTGGTTGTAGATGTGTTTGATCAGGGCCTGCTGAGTGGCTGTTGTAGTTTTCCGTCTGTCATCCTTCCAGTCAACTTTGGTCTTAGAAGTGGGGGGGACATAACTTGGCAGGGGGTCTCCTATTTTTGGGGGGCATCTAAAGCACGTTTCCTGAGAGACTGAAAAACAGCTTCTATCTCAAGGCCATCAGACTGTTAAATAGCCATCACTAGCACATTAGAGGCTGCTGCCCTATACATAGACTTGAAATCACTGGCCACTTTAATAATTGGAATACTAGTCACTTTAATAATGTTTACATATCTTGCATTACTAATTTCATATGTATAAGGGCAAGACCCAGATGCAGACACGGGAGGCAGATGGTTTGAGTCTTGATATTTATTAAACAATCCAAAAGGGGTAGGCAAGAGAATGGTTGTGGACAGGAAAAAGGTCAAAACCAGTTCAGAGTCCAGGAGGTACAGAGTGGCAGSCAGGCTCGAGGTCAGGGCAGGCAGAATGGTCAGGCAGGCGGGTACGGAGGCCAGAAAACAGGCAAGYGTCAAAAACCGGGAGGACTATTAAAGAGAATAGAAGCAGGAGTACGGGAAAACCGCTGGTTGACTTGAAAAACATACAAGACGAACTGGCACAGAGAGACAGGAAACACAAGGATATATACACCAGGGATAATAAGCAACACCTGGAGGGGGTGGAGACAATCACAAGACAGGTGAAACAGATCAGGGTGTGACAATATGTATATACTGTATTCTGTCCTATTCTACTTTATCTTAGTCTCATCCAAATATTTATATATTCTTAATTCCATTTCCTTTACTTTAGATTGTATGTTTTGTTAGATTTTACTTGTTAGATATTACTGCACTGTTGGAGCTAGAAACACAAGCATTTCGCTACACCCGCCATAACATCTGCTAAACAAGTGTATGTGACAAATAGGTTTGGAAAACAAAAGTTGAATGAAAACACAAACACACCTACACATTAGCACACAGAAACAGTACATCCTCCATATAATTCATACCATAGGTCTAATAGTACTGTAGAGCTCTTTTTTACTTGCACACAATATAGCTGGTTCACCCCATGCTGCTCCTAGGGTTCCACGGCCCTGTAGCACCCCAACCCAACACACCCCACTCAGCTTTAGGATCTTATTGAAACATTAATTATTGGTTTCAAGTGTTAGGCCAAGGCCAGAGTGACAACAATTCAGCAGACCTCCAGGGCCAGGACTGAGAAGCCTAGCAACTAGGGCTTGCCTAAATGGGTATCTCCCCTGACGTAGGCATGTTTTCAATACAGACACCTTTTGTCGTACAGTTTTCCATATAAGGCATCCAGACCTTATGAAAGTTGCACAGTATACCCTTAATCAAATCTAGTGATACTGTACATAACTTGACATTTCTTCCATAGATTGTGGGAGGATAACCAACCTTCCAATTAATGCAATTCAAGCAAACAAAAGCAGGGAGAAGGTTGAATCTGGAGACATGCTGAGATAAAATAACATACTATTTYCAGAATAATACAATTTCTGAGTGCATGGTATTCAGTTTCACTGGCATATAGTACTTTCTATAGATGGTCTTAAACTGCAGTACTTTTACAGTATGCCTGATATTATATGAACATGACTGGGCGTTCTAACATATCTGTATCCATTCATCATCATTAATTAATAGTGTCATCACATTTTTGTTTTACATGTTTTGTGTCATCGGGAAAAGCCTCTATCGACCCTTGATAAAGTTTGGAAATCAACTTTAGAGGTTGTTAGACTGCCTTAAAATAGTTTACATCTTTGAAGTTTCTTGTTTGGCCAGTGTTGGCTGCACAGAGAGAAAAAAGTGTTGTATTGGCAAAAGTTAACTTCTGCACTGTCACAGACTGGTCTTCCCTGACTGCCTGAACCTAGTGAGACCCCTGTCACCATATGATCTTGCTCAGATGAGGCATGACAAATAATTACCATGGTGTACATTAATATATTATATTAGCAATGAATACCATCATTGGTTCAATAATTGAAATGACATTATTCCCAATCCAGACTGTAGCCTACCCATCAACTCAAGATGGAACTTTGTAGCCATTCACTGATTGTTATAATATACTGCAAAAATCATCTGAGGTCTGTAGACTGGTCTTCCCTGGCTGTCTGACCCTGCAGGGACACCTGTCACCATCTGATCCTGCTAAGACATGATGAGCATGTCCCATTGYGGCGACTGCATGTAGGCAATCTGTCCCGTGGAAGGGACAGGGAGCCTGCCAGGCCTGGTGGCCGGACAAGGATGCCCTAAAAAGGTTGATTGTTTTGCGTAGGGACATTCTGAACCATCCCCCTCGGCCCGTGGGCCTGGATGTGATGGGAACTCTATCTGAGAACTGAACTTGGGGAACAGTGGTGTTGACCTGCCACAAACAGTCTGGTGGGATCGATCTGTCCATTCAGGATATTTCCCTTCACCCTCTCAGACACCTTTGCATTGTTCAACAAGAGGGCTCTCTGGCCGACGGTCGCTTGCGCCATGACCCTCCCAGAAGTCTCAGCGGTACACTTGAAGGTCCGGGTGGTATGGTCGGCAAGATAGACTTAGCTCCATAAACTTCTCCCAGTTGACAGTGCCACCGTTCGCCAGGGAGTTGCACAGCTCCTTAGCCTGCACCGCCATGTAGACTGAGAGGAGGGAAACTGCGTTTACAGAGCGCCCTGCAGATCGGTAGATCCTCTCACACTCAGACGCAGTGTCATTGGGATGAGCGAACTTGGGGTCAAAGGAAGATGAGCTCAAAGCCTTCGGTTCGAGGTGCTCAGCCAGGGCAGGTTCCACGGGAGGTGGGCTGAGCCATCCCAATGACTCCATGCTGTGCATATCCAAGTGAGGGTAGCCAATCACAGGAGAAGGTGACTTGAATGGCTCCACCCAGGAGGACTCCAACAATGCCAGACAGTCTGGGAAGGCTTATACAAGCTGTCGACGGATGTAGAATTACTCTGAGAGGAGATTCCATCCATCCTAGTCTTCTTGGGCTATACAACATCTCTCTGGTGTAACGGACGCAGTCCCTACACTTTGCATTGGAGCAAAAACACTCTTTTGTGTGATGATGTAGGCTAATCTTTATAGTTGCTGCCATATCATAGGCATTAGCCAGAGTTCCTGAAAAAGAACGCTTGGCCTGCTACTTTGTTTGCATAGTCTGAACATGTCGACCATAAAAAATTGGCATTACATTTTTTTTTTTMWACTTAACCTACGTTTAATAACTAGGCAAGTCAGTTTAGAACACATTTATATTTACAATGATGGCCTACCGGGGAACAGTGGGAACTGCCTTGCTCAGGGGCAGAACGACAGATTTTTACCTTGTTAGCTCGGGGATTCGATCCAGCAACCTTTCGGTATTCAGTGTACAACATGAAGTTTCCCCTCCATGTCAAGGAGGAGGAAGTGGCAGAGAAGCTACGTAGGCAGCGGAATGGGTAGCAGCTAGATAAAAAATTATCCTACACATGCGCAGAAATCTCTGTATCATTAGCCATGGCAAGTCGTTTTCCAGTAAATCTGGAAACGCAGCTACTCCAAACTAAGAAATGTGTGGCCCTCTGTTGAATTTTGACGTCCTGATGTGCCTCATAATGTTGCCCATCCCTGATGTACTGTAGGTGTCCATGACCATATAAACTCATCGGGTCTGAGGGAGTCTGCTGAAGTGGTCATTTCTCTATTAGTGTTATATCTATGTGTGTGTGTGCGTCTGGGTTTCTCTCCCTCACAGGTTTGCTATTGTGCTATGTCCAGTGTTCACACTGCTCTGGGTCTGTGCTGTGGCACTGCATGCCCTTGGGAGCCCAGAGAGAGGTGAGTGATGAATATGTGTTGTATGTSTATCTTCCTTCCTTTCATGTGTTTACCATATTTTATAGAAAATATTTTTGCATCTTCAAAGTGGTACATGTTGTGTATATCAAATGATACAACCACCCCAAAAATCTATTTTAATTTCAGGTTGTAAGGCAACAAAATAGGAAAAATGCCAAGGGGGCYAATACTTTCGCAAGCCACTGTAACTGCTGGGACAGTTACTATAAGGTGGGACGAGACCCAAAGCCCTGATACACACACCCACCAGACCTAGAACCAGAGCCACTATTGCATCAAGCTGCTTCTTCTACCAGATACAGATCAACAACCAGGTAATACTATACCAGAGATAGTTTTACTGTCTTGTGTGTGTTTAGCGGTGGCCCTGTTTGTTAAGAGGCTGTGTGTATATGTGTATTGTGACTTTAAGGGGGAAGTGACATACAATGAGACCAACACAGACCCCACACATTCATATGATGTGAAGATGAGGGTGAGGAAGATTAGTGATTGTAGAGGACCTCAACACTGGAGCAGCTGGAGAAACACCATAATTGAGTCAGCAGCAATGGCGGTCAGTGCCGTTTAAGATGAGGGAGGGCAATTTATTTTTGAATGAGTATGGCCTTAGTTCTATTACAGCATATTGGATGACTGTCATTCATATTCCATTCACCCAGCTCAATGTAACATCGATAGGTTTAGGCTACTACATGATACTCATATTGTGAATCACCCAATCAGCTGAACTCGCTTTGGGAATACCCATGATCCTCCTGTCTCTGCTGCTGCTGATCTGACTCCAGAGGTATTCTGAGGTTTAGTTGAGAGGGAGAGAAATGGAGAGATGAAGATAGAGATGGAGAGAAACAGAGAACGGGAGAGCAGAAAGAAACACAAATACATTTACAAAAGACAGAAACAGAGAAAGAAACCAAAAGAAACAAGACAATGTATTAATGGAATAACCATTAATGGAATAATCAAATCAAACTGTATGTCACATGCGCTTACTGTGAAATGCTTACTTACAAGCCCTTAGCCAACAATGCAGTTCAATAAAGAGTTAAGTGCTGATGTGCTTGGTTTTAGTCTCTGACCACAGACAACACACATTTTCTCTGTGAAACTGAACTTCCGTTAAACGAGTGGCGGAAAACACCTTTTATTCTTAGAAAACAGAATGGGGGAAAACACAAATGCCTGGGTGATTGCACAGTAACTAGCAAGAACAAAATAACAGATGGCTAGTTTGGCTATATTCATTCATGTCAATCATATTAACTCCAACTAGGTGTAAATGGGATCTCATTCCACRCAGGTTAATAACTTCACTATTTTAGTTAAATGTTTACTGTAGATTCTCAAGGACCCCTTACTTCTTGTTTTAGTGTGTGTAAACATCAGTTGAGAAACAGACAGGTGTGTGTGAATCACATGGAGAAGACAGTCCTTTATTAAATGACTAGACCAGCGCAGTATAAACACAGTACAGCCATTCACACAGCAGCTATGATTCAGAGACATATCTATCAAGGTCAGTGAAAAAAACAACGACCACAGGGAGGGCATTAACAGCATCAAACATTTGATTATTCTTCTCTTTGTTTTTCTCACTTATTTGTATTTTTTATATAAAACATATGCATCAAAGGTAGACTTTCATTTGTGTGTATTTTGTTGTATGCATACATTTAACATGGGAAGTACAGTCAGGATTAACATTAAGTTAACTGAGGACACGCACAAACTTCAACAGCCATAAGCCAGCAAACGCTCTGGAGAAATCAGGGCAACATATTTACATTACTCACCTGGCTACAATAATACAAATAAACATTTTTAAACAGGCTAGTTGTGAAAAAGTCTACAAAGCAGGAATGAAATGAAACCTTACCACAAGTTTAAAATGTCATTACACAGATCAATGTTCAATACAAACAGCTTCAAGAGTCTTGAATTGSAGTCTGACATAAACCCATGGAAAGAGGAGGGAGTTAGAGGGGAGGAAGGAGGGATGAGATGAGTCTAGTCCTCCAGAGTGTAGTTGGGGTTAACGACCAGAACTTCTTCCTGTGTCTCTGTCTCTGACCCTTTCAGCCCTCCCTGAGACAGCTCAATCAGGATATGATCCTAGAGATGGAGAGAGAGAGAGAGAGTTAGTCAGGTTTGTAAAGGTGTTATTACTCCGACTCAATGGTGCAATGGAGTGTGTACTTACATAGTGCACTAGTCTGTGCAGGACCTTCTCTATGAGGCTCTTTCTGTTGATGAGTTCCTCTTCTGAGTCAATKTCTGACTCCATCTCCTTCAGATACCAGTTGATCACTGCACTCTTCTTCAACTCCTCCTCCTCTTCAGCTGCACACACAGGTAAACAACAGTTAACCACTGCAATACACACTTTGCACATGTAGAGTGTAGTGTGTGTGTCTTACCCTCCTCGGCCCTGCGGAGGTGCAGCACCAGCAGGTTGGAGATGCGGCGGTACTCTGGGAAGGTGAGACGCAGCGAGGGCTTGGAGCTGCTGTCAGTGTGACCATTCACACCGTTGGTTTGGCCGGTAACTCCGTCGGTGTGGCCGTTCACCTGCCCATTATCCTGGTCATTCACTCCGTTAGGAACGTCATGACCTGCAGAGATAGGAAAGCACCACACCTGTTGTATGACATAGAAATAACTAAAATAAAGCAGTAGTAGCAGTAGCAGTAGTAGTAGCAGCAGCAGCAGCAGCAGTAGTAGCAGTAGAAGTAGTAGCAGCAGTAGTAGTAGCAGCATCAGTAGCAGCACGTGTGTACCGTTCTCTCCCTCCTCTTCCTCCTCCATCTCCTGGTCCTGGTCCAGGTTGATGTCAGGTGTCTCCACTCTGATGATGGATTTATTGAGCAGGCGGAACGCCTCCTTGACGTGCTTCGGCTGGACCTGCAGGGTTGCACACACCGTATGACAGAACATCCAACACACTTCACCAGCACACAATCTAAACACAGGTTTTGAGAGCAGAGTTCAGTTGTGATAGAGTTGTGTGTGTATAAGTTGTGTGTAATTTGTTTGACCTCTTACCTCATCACAGCAGTGCATGCGTGCCATGCCCTCAGAAAGGCGGATCATGCTCTCCAGCTGCCTCACCGTGATTCGCCAGGCCGATGTGGCCACGCCCCCAGAGCTGTCGCGCTGACGCAGCCGTTTGTACTGCTCCACGATGAACTCCTCTGACTCACCAGAGATCTAGACACAAACACAAATTAACAGACATGTTAGTACTGGTCCACGATGAACTCCTCTGATCACCAGAAATCTACGCACAAACCCAAATTAACAGACATGTTAGTACTGGTCCACTGGACTCACAGCACAGAAACACAAAGACACTGAACCCTTGAAACACACACACACACACACATAGCTCTGACCTTGGGTTTGAACTGCCGGGCGAAGAGCAGGTATCTTCTGATCTCATCCAGAGAGTAGAGTCTGTCTACTGAGTTCTCAATGCGAGAGTGCAGATCCACAATACGTCTGGCTATGGCATAGTCTGTCACCTACACACACACACACACACATATAATTCCATTAGTACACACACACACACACACACACACACACACACACACACTACACGCCTCACTGTGGCATAGATTGTCACATCTTTCATTTAAACACACACACACACATTTTCTTTCTCTCTTACACACTCACCTCGTTGCAGTCGTCCACTAGGATGAAGAAGAGGTCGAAGCGGCTCATGATGGGAGCGGATAGGTTGACGTTCTGTTTCAGACTCTTGCTGCGGTCGTAGCGACCACCGACTGGGTTAGCAGCCGCCAGGATGGACGTACGGGCATTCAGAGTGGCCTGGAGGAGAGGGAGGATTAGTGTGTTCCATTCTGCTTTACCAATGGCGCTGCATGTGTGTGTGTGTACCTTAACTCCAGCTTTAGTGATGGAGATGGTGTGTGTTGTGTGTGTGTGTGTGTGTGGTACCTTGATCCAGCTTTAGTGGATGGAGATGGTGTGTGTGTGTGTTGACTTTGACTCCAGCTTTAGTGGAGGAGATGGTTGTTTGCTCCATGGCCTCGTGCGATGGCCACCTGGTCTCTGGTCTCCATCTTCAAACTCATCGATACAAGACCCCGCTGTCGATACAAGAGAAATACACCCGCTTTAAGCCACAAAACACACACTACACCACAAACAAACACGCACCATATCTCAGCTCACAACAGAACACAACACATCACGTTGTCAGGAGCATGACGCGCGCCGGCCTCGATGACGAACTCATGGGCTCCTCGTCTCGAACCACAGGCTCTGTTACACCTGCTGCACTGCTGGCCTTTCCCACTGGATATCACAGCCTTGGGACTGAACCTCCTCCACAATGCCTGAGGACAGAGGGGACAGGTGTTGTGGTTACACGTGGTGGGTAGGATACAGTGACAGGTGTGTTAGGGACAGTGTGTAAGGCTAGGAGCACATAGAGTGTACAGGTGTAGTGTGGGTATAGGGGGACAGTGTGTAGCTAGGAAGACAGAGTTACAGGTGTAGTTGTGGTATATGGGAGGTGTAAGGCTAGGAGGCCAGAGTGTGACAAGTGTAGTGTGGGTATAGGGAACAGTGTGTTAAGGCTAGGAGACACGATGTTACAGTTGTAGTGTGGGTATAGGGGGAGGTGTAAGGCTAGTGAAGGCTGAGAGTCGTACAAGTGTGGTATTCGTATAGGGAACCCGTGTGTAAGGCTGGAGACAGGTGTACAGTGTGTAGTGTGGGTTAGCTGGGGGAGGTGTAAGGCTAGGAGGCTGAGAGTGTACGGGTGTGGGTATAATGGGGATGTGTCGGTGGTTTTGTGTGAGGGTAGATGGGTAATGCTCAAGTGAGTAGAGGCACAAGTGTGGAGGCTAAAGGGTGGAGGGATTCACTTGAGGAATGATTTTTGACAGAGGAGTCTCATACAGTGCCTTCAGAAAGTATTCACACCCCTTGACTTTTCACACATATTGCTGTGTTACAGCCTGAATTTGAAATGTTTTAACTTGAGATATTTGGTCACATACATCAAAGTGGAATTGTGTTTTCCCCCCAAAAATGTAACTCATCACAAATGAAAAGCTGAAATGTCTTGAGTCAGTAAGTATTCAACCCCTTTGCTGTGGCAAGACTAAACAAAGTTCAGGAGTAAGTCACATAATAAGTTGCATGGACTCTTTGTGTGTGCAAAACTAGTGCTTAATATGATTTTTGAATGACTACCTCATCTCTGTACCACACACATACAATTATATGTAAGGTCCCTCAGCCAGGAATTGAATTTCAAACACAGATTCAGCCACAAAGACCAGGGTGCTTTTCCAATGCCTCGTAAAGAAGGGCACCTATTGGTAGATGGGTCAAAATAGAAAAAGCAGACATTGAATATCTCTTTGAGCGTGGTGAAGTTATTAATTACACTTTGGATGGTGTATCAATACACCTCGTCACTACAGGCGTCCTTCCTAAATCAGTTGCTGGAGAGGAAGGAAACCGCTCAGGGATTTCACCAAGAGACCATTGGTGGCTTTAAAACAGTTTAATGGCTGTGATAGGAGAAAATTGAGGATGGATCAACAACATTGCAGTTACTCCACAATACTAACCTAATTGACAGAGGGAAAAGAAGGAAGCCTGTACAGAATACAAATATTCCAAAACATGCATCCTGTTTGCAACAAAGCACTAAAGTAATACCTCAAAAWATATGGCAAAGAAATTACCCTTTTGTCCTGWWAGTATTACGTTTGGGGCAAATCCAATACAACACATTACTGAGTACCAGTCTCCATATGTTCAAGCATAGTGATGGCTGCATCATGTTATGGGTATGCTTGTAACCGTTAAGGATTGGGGAGTTTTTCATCATAAAAACCCCCAGAATGGAGCTAGATATTTCTGTATTTCATAAATAAATAAAAAATGTCTAATAACATGATTTCAATTTGTGATTGTGTGTAAGATGGGTGAGGGAAAAATACAATATTTAATCAATTTTGAATTCAGGTTATAACACAACAAAATGTAGAATAGCCTAAGTCAAGGCCCTGTACATGTAGGTAGACAGTGTGGAGTGTATAGTGTGCAGGGTGTAGAGGTCTTACTTGAGGAACTGGCTCTTAGCGGTAGAGGGGTCTCCGACAATGCAGACGTTGACATCTCCTCTGAGAGACGTTCCCTCCATGGTGGTCTTAGGAACACCCCCAAACAACATCAACAGGATACCACGCTTCACCTCATCGTTACCTACACAAACACACATTACACACACACACGTTATACACACACACACAGAATATCACATGCAAAGGCTATGGTAATAACATAGTAGTAGTAACAGTGTAGTACTGACCGTGTAAAGTTGGGAACAGGCTGGTGCTGAGATTGTTGTAGTAATATGGTAGTGGTGTAGTAGTATAGTAGTAGTAACAGTGTAGTACTGACCGTGTATAGTTGGGAAACAGGGCTGGTGTCCGAGGATATATGTTGCTAATAAGTATGGTCAGTGGTTGTAGTAGTATAGAGTTGAGTAACAGTTTTAAGTACTGACCGTGTATAGTTGGAACAGGCTGGTGCTGAGTTGTTGTAGTAATATGGTAGTCGGTATTGTAGTAGTATTTGTAGTAGGAAAATTTAGTATGACCGTGTATAGTTGGGAAACCAGGCTGTGCTAAGGTTGTTGTAGTAATATGGTAGTGCGATGTATAGTATAGTAGTAGTAACAGTGTAGACTGAGCGTTAGTTTGGGACAGGCTGTCTGTGGTAGTGGTATTTAGTTGAATGTGTAACAGTAGACTGATCCCGATATGAGGCTGTGCTGAGGTTGTTGTAGTAATGATGGTAGATGGTGTAGTAGTATAGTAAAGTAGTAACAGTTGTAGTACTGACCGTGTATAGTTGGAACAGGCTGGTGCCGAGGTTGTGGTGGTAAGCCAGGTTCTTGTCTTGGCTCATCTCCAACAACCTTCTCCCACTCCTGACTTGAACATCTGGCTTTTGATTTCCCTCTCTGCTTGTCTAGAATCCTCATCAAACGCAGCTCCTTCCCTCCCAAACTACACACACACACATTCACGATTACAAACTCCCTTCCAAACAAATGTCGTAAATGCATGCGTATAAAGACTCCAGAAAACTATGCCTCATAAATGGATATCAAATCATCAATGAGATATATACTGAGCAGCCACACCATGCACCCACACCCCCCCCCAACCCACACTCACCAGCCAACACCCCACCCCCACACATCAGCCCACCACTCACACGCACACAACACCCCCCCCAATCCCCTACACCCCCGACTAAGCAACCCCTCACCCCCCACCACCCCCCGACTCCCCCACCGCCAGCCCCCACCGACACCCCAATCACGACCCACACACCCCCAACACACCTATCCTCATTATGTGGCAAGTTTGGGAAAGCCCTTTCCTGTTTCAGCATGACAATGCCCCTGTGCACAAAGCGACGTCCATACAGAAAGGTTTGTCGAGATCGATGTGGAAGAACTGACTGACCTGCAAAGAGCCCTGACCATTCAAACCCCATCGGACACCTTGGATGGATGGAACGCAACTGCGAAGCCAGGCCTAATCGCCAAATCACTGCCTGACCTCACCAAGCGTCTTGTGGCTGAATGGAAAGCAAGTCCCTGCAGCAAATGTTCCAACATCTAGTGGACTCGCCTCCAGAAGAGTGGGGTTGTTGCTAGCAGCAAAGGGGGACCAATTCCATATTAATGGCAATTTGATTTAGAATGAGATGTTCGATGAGCAGTTTGTCCACATACTTTTTTGTCATTTAGTGGTATGAGCGTTTGGGATACTTTTATTTTATTATAACCTAACAAGTAAACCTTTTCTAATAACATAAATGGCACAGAATACTCGATTAAACGGGTGATGTTGTCAGGACTGCAACGGCCAGTCAGTGCAAGTCTAGGCATGTGGCAGTGAGGCTGATTCAAACCCCTTTCAGCAAGTTTGCTCACCGCGCGCCTGCTATTTGGTAACCAAGGAGGCAGTCCCACACGTGAGCAGCTGAAAGCAACAAGGATTACTATTAAACACGTGAGCGCTCCAAGCGAACTTCAATCAACTGACTTTACATGGAGAATAGACCGAAAATCACAATTCAATACCCCCCGGCTTTCGGTCTCTGACACGGGTGGAATGATATTATGTCTGAGAGCGATAGCGTAGTCGAGCGAAAGTTTCTATAGCAAATCACATCGAGCGACAAAAAAAGATACGCGTCGGTGCCAGCCTTGAAAGTCGAATTCATCAAGGAAAGGAACTCCTTAAGTAAAGCTCTTTCTGGAAATCTAGCAGTTGTATTTCATCAGATATATGTACGTATAAATAATGGCTTATTATAAACTGTCAGTTAATTCTGGTGACTTTTATAGGCCTTTTTTCAACTTTAGCCTAAAGACTCAGGTTTTGACCATTCCAAGCGGTGTAGATATTAATGTAGCTGATGCAGCCATATATCTACTGTGTAGCCGACTGCTCATGAACTTCAGTTGATGGTCTGTTCTTGAAAGTTCATGAATTAAACAGACTCTGTCTCGTTTAAAAAGTGGCTAATACCATTGCCTTATTTTGACGATCAATGTAAAAAAAAAAATGTGCACAATAGATAAGAATAGTCTGTTACAATGCAGGCAACGCTTTTTGAATAGTAGGCCTAAGTGGAATAGTATAGGCCTTACCAAATGTCTGTAATACAAAGTAATAGGCGGTACAACTTCAACTCATGGTTCTATCAGGCAATATATTGATAATTAACAGACTCTTTTCAGTCTTAGACTCTGAAATTGACTCTTGACTGTCGAGGAAGAATTACTCCAGGCAGGACATGATCAGGCCAGATCGAGAGTTGTCTCTCTGAAGCTAAAAGAAATCGAATCTGCGGGCGGCCGATGGGTGCTTACCAGCTTCCCTCCCTCGACTGTATCTCGTCGAATAGCGTGCCCGGGACGTGGTGCGTTCCTCTCAGAGTATGTGAGAAACGCGGTGTGGGGTCTCGCGCGGAGGCCTTCATACAGGTATATTTGGAGACAAAAACAGGGCCTTCAGCTGGCAGACGCTGGGCACTATATCCGCCCGACCCGACCGTCACTCCTACCTTCGAGCTGATCCGTAGTGTTCAAGCTGACAAAGACGGTTGGCCTCCTCTCAAGCACATATTCGTTACCGACAAGTTGTTGGAAAACTAGACCCCAATACCGGCTGCGTCAAGAAGAAATTGTATTTCCTCCGCGAGCCCGGTCATACACGAGTTTTGCTGAGAGATCGATTTCTGATCAGGGAACAACAGTGTGGAGCATTGGTTGTGCTACATTCCTTTATAGTCGTGCAGAAATAAAGGCTCTGCCATCTAGAGCTTTGATGTTTTTTTTTGTGTACTTAAAATGTATGTCAATTATACATCTGTATTAGAGTTTTAAAAATTTCTAATGAAAGTTTCGCCACTGTATATGCAGTGTGAAGAAATTGGGACTGAACAGTCAGCCTCCAATGTGAATACAATCAGATGTTTATTTATATGTGTAGGTTAAGAGAATGTGAGGAATGGTTACCTAAAAGTTTTGTATGGCTTGAGTGGATTTGAAGTTTTGATTCCTTAGTTTAAAAAAAAAAAAGCACAGAATGCTATGTTACCTGCTGCGTCCGTAGCAGGAGTGGGGTTGTCTAGATGTGTTAAAGTTCTTTGGACTACAAATTGTGATCTTCATTGTGTGAGCCAGTTAGCTCAACAGGGAAAATGTGTTTAGTGGGTATGTTGCAATTAAATTTAATGGACAGTTGTAAGGCATGATATAATTTTCGTAAGAGGAAATCATGATTCTAAAATTTCGAAAGTGGGAATAAATAACTTCTGAAGCCTATTTTAACCTCAAATACAAGTAAAAGTCATTTTGCTGCGATTTGCGATGTTCTCAAAATAAAGATCCTAGCATCTGTACAATAACAGCCATAGTTTTTTTTTGCACATATTTTGTTTAAACCATGGAAAACTCATGTTGGATGTGAAAGCAGAGGGAAGGCAGCTGTATTGCCCCTTAACCCTGTGTGCAAATGTTTTTCTTGCAGTTGTTAAAGTGAAATCTCTTTTTGTTGCACAGTATTCGTTTTCAGTGTTTGCCATACTCTTTTAATTCATTACAGCTGTCAAACATCAATGTCTACACTTTATACCCAAGACCTGAAGGGCTCAACTTGGGTCTGTCAAAATATAGACTGACATGACCATTGTTTCAATTCTCCTAATCTCTAAATAAACAGTTGAGCAAAAACACAACTGAAATGAGAAACTAAACACTTACATAAAGTTCAACACTCAGTTACTACTCTATTGTACTCCCACTAACAGTACCAGTAGACATCCCACTGGCACACCATGTCATGTCAACGTGGAAATGGGTCATTTTTGGTGAGATCAAGGAGATTTCAACCTTTTATTAACCCACTCCAGACAGCCAGAAGGTTGTTTGCAATTCCCCAATGTTATCACTGCTTTCAACCTATCTAAAAGCACAACCAAATTCCAATGGAAAAAAACTTCTGATTAGTTCTCATCTAAATATATTATCAACTGCACTTCCAAGATTTAAAGCACAACGTTTCAAATGGAATACAATGTCAGATTTTTATTTAAATAACCAAATACCTGGATAACAGTTTGGTTGAATTACATTAATAGTGCAAGTGATCAATGCGGTTGAGATTCTGCACAGATGTTAATATTATGAAGCATCTCTACAGCCTGCGACCTTCGCATGCCCTCTGGAACATTAAGGCTCTCTCGAGTGATCTACGTTAAACGTTGAATAGTTTTATTTCAACCTCAAGAGTGTGGCATGGCAGTTCCTACTCATTTAAGGTTGAATATTTTTTTACATTAGTTTTGTAAGAGCCTTAGCTTTAGGGCGTATTTACAGTATTACAACAAGTCATATCGCATTGTGTGTCGTTTTGACAACTTGCTAAAGCAATAAGTTCATGCAGCAGCATTTATAAATGAGAGAGATTTACTGCTGGATAGTTTAATCTGTCACTGTTTAATCCTCATTAATTTAACTTGAGTTTTTTGGTTAATTTGGGAGAAAATTGCCAGTGCTGTACTTGGTATAACTGCTTCATAAGTAGGGCCTGTTTTTCTGTATCTTGTATTGCCAAAATGATATTTAGATTAAGGTTATGGTTCGTCACAGCAAAATCCAAGATAGAACATGTGAAGGAGAGGGATGTATATATTGTGCCCAGTCTCACAGCGTAAAAACATTAATAGTAATAGTACCTAAAGTCAAACATATTAACCTTAGTTTAAAAATCTGAGCGCACAAATGCAATTTTAAGTATCCAGCGTAAAAGGTCTTCCTCAGTTTCTCCATCTAAATCACTAGCTCGTCACTTCTCCTTCTATGCATGACATAGACGACATGAATCCGAGGAACAATCATGTTCTCATTACTACTACACTCGCGCAAACACCTTAGAGGACGATGATGAGACATATTATCGAAATCAACAAAGCTTGAAACCCAAAACCTATGTGTATGTTTATTTTGAGTTGAACCCTGGGGTTAATTGAAAAAATACTTTGATGGACTTTGCAAAGGCATATATAGGACAAACATTATATTGATATTACTGGTTTTCTAAGCCTTTGGGTTGAATTTCAAATCCATCTTCCCAAAGGGTATGCCTCCCATTGGTGTGTGTGCTCTCGTATTACTCTGTTGAC
>NC_036871.1:32812164-32824059 GCF_002910315.2 Salvelinus sp. IW2-2015 | reverse complement strand
TGTTGTAGTAATATGGTAGTGGTGTAGTAGTATAGTAGTAGTAACAGTGTAGTACTGACCGTGTATAGTTGGGAACAGGCTGGTGCCGAGGTTGTGGTAGAGGTTCTTGTCTTGGCTCATCTCAAACACCTTCTCCCACTCCTGAACTGACATCTGGCTTTTGATGCTCTCTGCTGTCTGATCCTCATCACGCAGCTCCTTCCCTCCAAACTACACACACACACACACACACGATTACAACTCCCTTCAAACAAATGTTGTACATGCATGCATTACATGTATACTAGTTTGTAGCCTGAAGTAGTGTGAGTGTGTATGTCTCGATGGTTGGGTGAGTGTGTCGATGTTTGGGTGTGTGTGTATGTGTGTGTCTCGATGGTTGGGTGAGTGTGTGTCGATGTTTGGGTGTGTGTGTCTCGATGGTTGGGTGAGTGTGTGTGTCGAAGTTTGTGTGTGTGTGTGTCGAGGTTTGGGTGAGTGTGTGTCGTACCCTGGGGTTGGTAGGAGCCACATGGCAGGCGAGGAAGGCCAGTCTGTAGGACAGCTCTCTGACACCCAATGCTTTAAGACCGCGAAGGCCCTCGTTCTCATAACCCTGTCTCCCTCCTACACGGGAACTGGTCTCTGCTCGCACACCTAGAGAGATGGGAAATTAGTCCTGTTGTGTGTCTGTATGACCTGTGTACGTGTCATGCCAGTGTGTGTTTGTTTGTGTGTGTACATACCTGCGGTGCTGAGCTGGGAGACGTCGGGAACCACTATGAGTGAGCCAGTGATATCACAGCGGTCTCCGGCCTGGGCCGTCTCCACAGCCTCAGCCCTCAGAATCACCTCTAGAGAGCGGGGGATGGACCCTCTGGGCAGCTCTGCCTGGGTCTCCTGGATACGCACCTACACACACACACACACACACACACACACACACACACACACACACACACACACAGAGGTTAGACATACACACGCATAACACACACAAGTTTCAGACTCAGACACACACGTAACATTACTGACACACAAACAATCACACGCGTGCCTTCCTACTATTCTGAAGAGGACCAAGTTGTTGAGGCGACAAAGTTATTTAGATGATATCTGACAGAATCCTCGAGCCGACTAGGTGAAAAATCAGACGTTGTTCCCTTGAGCAAGGCACTTAACCCTAATTGCTGTAAGTCGCAAAATGACAAAAAATGTAAACGTCTACCTTCTGGAAGTCGATGAATTTGGAGCGGTGTGTGTCTAGGTGGAAGCGAGCGCGGTTGCTGCAGACGGGGTTCCTGCAGACGGTGGGCGGTGCGTACTTGAACTGCTGGGGCACGTCCGGACACACCCCCTGGCAGTCCAGACACAGGAACGTCCCGCTCACCTGATGGAGGCAAAACAGAGAGGATCAGACACAGATGTCATACATCTCAAGAGTTTTTAGGAAGCATTATTTGGCCTCACTCACAAGCTGTGGGTATACGGTGTGTGACTCACCAGTTCTGGGTGTACGGGGTGCGTCCTCACTACCTGTGCACTGATCCGCACCAGAGAGCCGATACGCAGGGAGGACAGCTCACGGATCCTATAACACAAAACAAATACTGTCAGATCACACACAAAACATCTTAGAGAACAGAACACCATTTGTGTGACTTGAAACATTTGTCTTCAGGTATGTGTCTCTTACTTGTGTCTGGTGGGCAGGTCCTGAATGGCCAAGTAGAACTCCTTATTCACTGGGACATTCCCATGATCCCTAGCAAAGTTCCTCACCGCACGGCAAAGGAAGGGATACACTCTGAAGTGGAGGAGAGGTAGAAGCAGAAAGAAGAATAGAGAGCTTGTTAGGTGGACATAGTAACGCTAAGATCTTCAATTGCCAGCAGCATACCACCCTGCATACCACTGCTGGCTTGCTTCTGAAGCTAAGCAGGGTTGGTCCTGGTCAGTCCCTGGATGGGAGACCAAGGTGCTGCTGGAGTGGTGTTGGAGGGCCAGTAGGAGGCACTCTTTCCTCTGGTCTAAACAAAGATCCCAATGCCCCAGGGCAGTGATTGGGGACACTGCTCTGTGTAGGGTGCCGTCTTTCGGATGGGACGTTAAACGGGTGTCCTGACTCTCTGAGGTCATTAAAGATCCCATGGCACTTATCGTAAGAGTAGGGGTGTTAACCCCGGTGTCCTGGCTAAATTCCCAATCTGGCCCTCAACCATCACGGTCACCTAATAATCCCCAGTTTACAATTGGCTCATTCATCCCCCTCCTCTCCCCTGTAACTATTCCCCAGGCCGTTGCTGCAAATGAGAACGTGTTCTCAGTCAACTTACCTGGTTAAATAAAAAAAAATAAAAAAAATAACATGAACACACAAAGGTTCTAAGTAGAGGTCGACAAATCGGTATGGTCGATTAATTAGGGTCGATTTCAAGTTTTCATAACAATCGGTAATCGCCATTTTTGGACACCGATTATGGTCGATTACATTGCACTCCACGAGGAGACTGGGTGGCAGGCTGACCACCTGTTACGCAAGTGCAGCAAGGAGCCAAGGTAAGTTGCTAGCTAGCATTAAACTTATCTTATAAAAAACAATCAATCTTACCATAATCACTAGTTAACTACACATGGTTGATGATATTACTAGTTTAACTAGCTTGTCCTGCGTTGCATATAATCAATGCGGTGCCTGTTAATTAATCATCGAATCACCTAAACGGGTGATGACTTAACAAGCGCATTTGCGAAAAAAGCACTGTCGTTGCACCAATGTACCTAACCATAAACATCAATGCTTTTCTTAAAATCAATACACAAGTATCTTTTCTTAAACCTGCATATTTAGTTAAAATAAATCAATGTTAGCAGGCAATATTAACTAGGGAAATTGTGTCACTTCTCTTGTGTTCTGTGCAAGTAAAGTCAGGGTATATGCAGCAGTTTGGGCCGCCTGGCTCYTTGCYAACTGTGTAAAGACCATTTCTTCCTAACAAAGACTGTACTTAATTTGCCAGAATTTTACATAATTATGACATAACATTGAAGGTTGTGCAATGTAACAGCAATATTTAGACTTAGGGWTMRCACCCGTTCGATAAAATACGGAACGGTTCAGTATTTCACTGAAAGAATAAACGTTTTGTTTTCGAAATAATAGTTTCCGGATTTGACCATATTAATGACCTATGGCTCGTATTTCTGTGTGTTTATTATAGTTTATTATATTATAGTTAAGTCTATGATTTGATATTGATAGAGCAGTCTGACTGAGCGGTGGTAGGCAGCAGCAGGCTCATAAGCATTCATTCAAACAGCACTTTCCTGCGTTTTCCAGCAGCTCTTTGCAATGCTTGAAGCACAGCTCTGTTTATGACTTCAAGCCTATTAACTCCCGAGATTAGGCTAGCAATACTATACTATAAGAACATCCAATAGTCAAAGGTAAATGAAATACAAATGGTATAGAGAGAAATAGTCCTATAATAACTACAACCTAAAGACTCATACTAAAAGGAACCACCAGCTTTCATATGTTCTCATGTTCTGAGTAAGGAACTTAAACGTTAGCTTTTTTACATGGCACATATTGCACGTTTACTTTCTTCTCCAACACTGTTTTTGCATTATTTAAACCAAATTGAACATGTTTCATTATTTATTTGAGACTAAATTTATTTTATTTATGTATTATATTAAGTTAAAATAAAAGTGTTCATTCAGTATTGTTGTAATTGTCATTATTACAAATATATATATAAAAATCGGCCGATTAATCGGTATCAGATTTTTTGGGGTCCTGGTGTTGAAAAATCATAACCGGTCGACCTCTAGTTCTAAGTGTTCTGTTAGAGTTTGGGGAGGGCCTTATAAAGGTCTATGACTAAAACATCACACTGTTCTATTTTATGGAGTGTAGTGCCCCTCCTAAGATTGATTGAGGGATTTAAATATGATCCTAGATCTGTAGCTACCTGTAGAACTCCTCCTGGACGGTGGTTGCCAGTTCCTGATTAAATCCTTCCAGATCAGTGAAGGAGACCAGCAGAGTGTTTCTCTCTGGCCTGATCAGCTCCTCAGCATCACGGACATACTTCACCTCACCGTCTGCTGTCTGGTACCTACACACAGACACACACATAAATATAACATTTTTATTAGTTGTATGCATCCCATTTTGATGTATAACTGATGTATAACTGTGGTTATAGAAGACTCGTATGAAGCTAGACTGGATATGTTAGACATGCACATCGTGTTAGCCAACTCCAACTAGCTTGTAAGCTAAGTTAGCCAGCTAGCTAGGTTTCAACAGTTCCAAAAACTTGGTAAAATACGATTAAAATAGTTAGTTAGCACACTATTAATAAAGTAAATCCAGCCATAACATTGACGTTTAGCTATATGATACAGTTTTGATAGCTATCCAATAGCTATTAGCTAGCTAGCTAACAATGTACCAAGAACAATAACATTATCATGTCATTATTTCACTTACTCTTCTAAGAAAGCCTGGAAAAGCTTCTGGCATTTCTCTGCCAACTCGTCRTTCACCATCTGTCCCGCATTTTCCTGAGTCGGCTGTACAAGATCCATATTTTCACTGGATTAAAACTAAAATATTAATATATGAAATAGTTTCTAAAGTCTCTCCCGTCTCCTTTCGACTGTACAACGCACGCTGTGGGAAAGAAAGTGCATTTTCCGCGCGAAAACCAGGACCATGTGACATTTGGCGCGACATAGTCGACCAATTACATCGTTGTATCTTGAACCATGCAAACGTATGAAGAATTATAGCCAATCAAAAGTTGGTATGCAAATGTAGAACGACCTTTCTCCTTCSCCATGGCTTCCATGCTAGAAAAATGTATGCGTTATGACCATTTGCGGTTGTCACTAGTTACCGCAGACACAAAGTCAAAATGGTCTATATCGTAAAAATTCATGAAAACAAAAATGTGCTTTTTGGTCTTAATTTAAGGTTGGGGTTAGGAATAAGATTATCCGTGTGGTTAAAGTGTGGATTAAGGTTAGGGTTAGGTTTAAAATCAGAGTTTAAGAAGATAACTTGTAGAAATAGGTGGGGTTTAGCCATAARCATAACTTTGTGGGTGTGGTAACTAGTGATGACCGGACTGCGTGGACAGACCTAGGACCAGCTTCCCTTCCCACTCCTTGTATAAAGGTGGAACGCGCAAAACGGACCTTAGACAGTTAATAAAGTGTAATATCGTTACCGTGATGGAAGCAACTTTGTGTATTTTCCCATAAAATGAAAGAGCGTACTAGTGGTAGCTACATCCAGAATGTTGGTGGGGTGCAGTTCTGCGGTTTCTCCACTGGATGTAGCTGTTGAACTGACAGAGCATGTTCTCAAGTGCAGCATTGTCATATTCTTGTAGTGATAAGGTTTTGTAAAAACTGGGATTTTGTGGTTTTAACAGGGGAAGGACAAGGACCATAGTTTGCCAGTTCTCCCTGGCAAGTGCCCTTCTCCCATCTCTTCTTCATAAACAGTAGCCAACACGAATATGGAGGATGTCTACCTGTCATTCACCAATCCTGGTCTTTCATATAATTGGTGCAGTTGAAGGGAGAGGAGACAGTATTGGGATGTCATGTACACCTTTTCCCATGTCCTTCATGTACACTGTTCTGAAATCACCGGACCGGTGATAAGCAATATGGTGGATGCTTACCAGGTGCTTGTTTGCTTTTACCTGCTCAGTTCTTTCACACCAGAGCATATAAAGGAGAGGAAGCCCCTTTATACTGTTAAGATGAAGCCCATTTCTTTCTGACTTTCCCACGATTGTTCAGTCTCACCAACAGGAAACTATCGGTCTTGACTTGACCAGACCATCTGTAGGCAGTAGCCTACCACACACACACACACACACACACACACACACACACACACACACACACACACACACACACACACACACACACACACACACACACACACACACACACACACACACACACACACACTTTGTTACATTACAGCCTTATTTATTTATGTTTTTTCCCTCATCAATCTACATACACACAATACTCCATAATGACAAAGAAAAAAAGTTGTTTATTTTTTTTTGCAAATGTATCAATAAAAAACAACTGAAATATCACATTTAAATAAGTATTCAGACCCTTTACTCAGTACTTTGTTGAAGCACCTTTGGCAGCGATTACAGCGTCGAGTCTTCTTGGGTTTGACACTACAAGCTTGGCATACCTGTATTTGGGGAGTTTCTCTCATTCTTCTCTGCAGATCCTCTCAAGCTCTATCCGGTTGGATGGGGAGCGTCGCTGCTCAGCTATATTCAAGTCTTTCCAGAGATGTTTTATCGGATTCAAGTCCGGGCTCTGGCTGGACCACTTAAGGACATTCAGAGACTTGTCCCGAAGCCACTCCTTCGTTGTCTTAGCTGTGTGCTTAGAGTCGTTGTCCTGTTGGAAGACCCCAGTCTGAGGTCCTGAGCACTCTGGAGCAGGTTTTCATCTAGGATCTCTGCCACTGAAAAACATCCACACAGCATGATGCTGCCACTATCATGCTTCACCGTAGGGATGGTGGCAGGTTTCCTCCAGACATGACGCTGTGCATTCAGGCCAAAAAGTTCAATCTTGGTTTCATCAGACCAGAAAATCTTGTTCCTCATGTTCTGAGAGTCTTTTAGGTGCCTTTTAGCAAACAAGCAGGCTGTCATGTGCCTTTTACTGAGGAGTGGCTTCCGTCTGGCCCCTCGACCATAAAMCCCTGATTGGTGGAGTGCTGCAGAGATGGTTGTCCTTCTGGAAGTTTCTCCCATCTCCACAGAGGAACTCTGGGGCTCTGTCAGAGTGACCATCGGGTTCATGGTCACCTCCCTGACCAAAGCCCTTCACCCCCGTTTGCTCAGCTCTAGGAAGAGTCTTGGTGGTTCCAAACTTCTTCCATTTAAGAARGATGGAGGKCARTGTGTTCTTGGGGACCTTCAATGCTGCAGAAATGTTTTGGTAACCTTCTCTAGATCTGTGCCTCYACACAATCCTGTCTTGGAGCTCTACGGACAATTGCTTCGACCTCATGGCTTGGTTTATGCTCAGACATGCACTGTGAACTGTGGGACCTTATGTAGACAGGTGTGTGCCTTTCCAGATCATGTTCAATCAATTGAATTTACCACAAGTGGACCCCCAATCAAGTTGTAGAAACATCTCAAGGATGATCAATGGAAACAGGATGCACCTAAGCTCAATTTTGAGTCTAATAGCAAAGGACCTGAATATTTATGTTTTCGCTTTGTCATTATTGGGTATTGTGTGCAGATTGATGAGATAAATAAATACTTTCATCAATTTTAGAATTAGGCTGTAACATAACAAGATGTGGAAAAAGTCAAGAGGTCTGAATACRTTCTGAATGCACTGTAGAGGAGTGATGAGAAGAATGAGGGATAAACAGAGGGCATTTGTGCCTGTGTTTCAACACTGGTAGACATATCTTTACATGTGTGTGTATGTCTGCGTGTGTACAGGAGTGTTTGTGTGAGAAATCTTTCCCAGCTGTTTGCTTTTCCTAAATAGTGAGGAAGTCCTTCCTGTTTTGAATACTCTATGAATAGAGGAGAATAATGTGTGTTTGTGTGTTTATGTGTATCACCAAACCCCTGTTCGTGCCACTGACCCATTAGCAGCTGCATGGGTTTGGAAGTGGGACGMTTTTGATGTGGGGTATGCCAATTGCATCTCTGTGTGTGTGTGTGTGTGTATGTTTGTTTGTATAAGAGTGTGTGTGGGTGAGGGGTGAGTTTGGGGTATGGGTACTTTTGAGGAGTGTTGATTTGCCTTCTCTCTTCTCTCTGTTTCCTTCGCTCTTCATCCTCCTCTTCCTCCCTCTCTTCGTCAGGAAGCGGAGACAAACAGGCTCTGTTTTAATGCTGGGAGAGGCAGTTAACTTCCTACTTCTGTTTCTGCCACTTCCGTGTGTGTGTTTTGTTGTGTGTGTGTGTGTGTTGTGTGTGTGTGTGTGTGTGTGTGGTGTGTGTGTGGTGTGTGTGTGTGTGTGTGTGTGGTGTGGTGTGTGTGTGTGTGTGTGTGTGTGTGTGTGTGTGTGTGTGTGTGTGTGTGTGTGTATGGGGAGTGCTTGAAAGGGCCTGGGAAAATGGACTCTTCTTGTCACCCACACCGACCACTCTCTCCAAAAAAATAACATACTTGGGTCAAAGTTCAAACTGTTTGAGACTGCAATAGCAGCAGCAGCGGTAGTAGCAGTACTGTGAGACCTATTGTTCCCTACTGTGTTTCTTTCTATCTTTATTTTACACCAACATCCTGCTAATGCGCAGAAAGACTATTTTCTTGCTCCTCTGTTCTGTTCTGCTGGTGTGTGTGTGTGTGTGTGTGTGTGTGTGTGTTTTGTTTTGGGGGGGGTGTCTTTAATTAACACAGCTGAAAGGATGGAGCTAAACCAGCTGGTCCCCAGCACTGTCGTGGGAACAGGATCCATGGTAACCCTGTTTGACCAGAAACACCTGCTCGCCTCTGAGTGTGTGTTTTGCTGCATTTGACTGTTTATGCCCCTATACTGTAAGTTTTGTTGGCCTGAGTCCTTACTATGGTGGCTTTCATAGCTGTGTAATAAGGCCTGATAACTATCAAACAGTGGAGGCTCCTCAMAGGAGGAAGGGGAGGACCATCCTCCTCAGAGAATTTCATAAAAATTAAAATAGTGAAACAAAAAGTTATAATTTTTTGATAAAACTATACTATATTCACATGACACCAAATCATTTATTAAAACACTGTTTTGCGATGAAGGTCTACAGTAGTCTCAACAACACTCTGTAAGGTAGCACCATACTGTAGCTGGAGGACAGATACACTACATGGTTCAAAAGTATGTGGACACCCCTTCAAATTAGTYGATTCGGCTATTTCAGCCACACCCGTTGCTGACAGGTGTATAAAACCGAGAACAAAGCAATGCAACAAACATTGGCAGTAGAATGGCCTGTACTGAAGATCTCAGTGACTTACAACGTGGCCTGTCATAGGATGCCACCTTTCCAACAAGTCAGTTCATAACATTTCTGCCCTGCTAGAGCTTCCCCAGTCAACTGTAAGTGCTGTTATTGTGAAGTGGCAACGTCTAGGAGCAGCAACGTCTCAGCCGCGAAGTGGTAGGCCACACAAGCTCACAGAACGGGAGCACTGAGTGCCGAAGCACGTAGCGCGTAAAAATCGTCTGTCCTTGGTTGCAACAKTCACTACCGAGTTCCAAACTGGAAGCAACGTCAGCACACGAWCTGTTCATCAGGAGCTTCATGAAGTGGGTTTCCATGGCCGAACAGCGCACAAAAGCCTAAGATCACGATGCGCAATGCAAAGTGTCTGCTGGAGTGGTGTAAAGCTCGCCGCCATTGGACTCTGGAGCAGTGGAAATGTGTTCTCCGGAGTGATGAATCACTCTTCCCCATCTGGCAGTCCGATGGACGAGTCTGGGTTTGGCGGATGCCAGGAGAACGCTACCTTCCCCAATGCATAGTGCCAACTTTAAAGTTTGGTGGGGGAGGAATAATGGTCTTGGGCTGTTTTTCATGGTTCGGGCTTGGCCCCGAAATAATCTTAATGCTACAGCATACAATGACATTCTAGACGATTCCGTGTTTCTACTTTGTGCAAGGCCCTTTCGTGTTTCAGCATGACAATGCCCCCGTGCACAAAACAAGGTCRATACAGAAATGGTTTGTCAAGATCGGTGTGGAAGAACTTGACTGGCCTGCACAGAGCCCTGACCTCAACCCCATCGAACACCTTTGGGATGAATTGGATGGCCGACTGCAAGCCAGGCCTAATCGCCCAACATCAGTGCCCGACCTCACTAATGTTCTTGTGGCTGAATGGAGGCAAATCAAATCAAATTTGATTTGTCACATGCGCCGAATACAATAGGTGTAGACCTTACTTACAAGCCCTTAACCAACAATTCAGTTTTAAGAAAAATACCAACAAAAAATAAATAAATAAAAGTAACAAATAATTAAGAGCASCAGTAAAATAACAATAGRGAGGCTATATACAGGGGGTACCGGAACAGAGTCAATGTGCGGGGGAACCGGTTAGTCAAGGTAATTGAGGTAATATGTACATGTACGTAGAGTTATTAAAGTGACTATGCATAGATAATAACAGAGAGTAGCAGCAGTGTAAAAGAGCAATCCAATAGTCTGGGCAGCCATTTGGTTAGATGTCAGGAGTCTTAATGGCTTGGGTAGAACCTGTTAAGACGTCTTGGACCTAGACTTGGCCGTTCCAGTACCGCTTGCCATGAGGTAGCAGAGAGAACAGTCTATGACTAGGTGGCTGGAGTCTATGAACCATTTTTAGGGCCTTCCTCTGACACCGCCTGGTATAGAGGTCCTGGATGGCAGGAAGCCTGGCCCAGTCATGTACTGGGCCGTACACACTACCCTTTGTAGTGCCTTGCGGTCAGAGGACGAGCAGTTGCCGTACCAGGCTGTGATGCAACCCGTCACGATGCTCTCGATGGTGCAGCTGCAGAACATTTTGAGGATCTGAGGACCCATGCCAAGTCTCCTGAGGGGTATTAGGTTTTGTTGTGKCCTCTTCACGAATGTCTTGGTGTGCTTGGACCATGTTAGTTTGTTGGTGATGTGGACGCCAAGGAACTTGAAGCTCTCAACCTGCTCCTCTACAGCCCTGTCGATGAGAATGGGGACGTGCTCGGTCCTCCTTTTCCTGTAGTCCACAATCATCTTCTTTGTCTTGATCACGTTGAGGGAGAGTTTGTTGTCCTTGCAGCACACGGTCAGGTCTCTGACCTCCTCCCTATAGGCTGTCTCGTCGTTGTCGGTGATCAGGCCTACCACTGTTGTGTCATCTGCAAACTTAATGATGGTGTTGGAGTCATGCCTGGCCGTGCAGTCATGAGTGAACAGGGAGTACAGGAGGGCACTAAGCACACACCCCTGAGGGGCCCCCATGTTGAGGATCAGCGTGGCGGATGTGTTGTTACCTACCCTTACCACCTGGGGGTGGCCGTCAGGAAGTCCAGGATCCAGTTGCAGAGGGAGGTGCTGAGTCCCAGGGTCCTTAGCTTAGTGATGAGCTTTGAGGGCACTAGGGTGATGAAAGCTGAGCTGTAGTCAATGAATAGCATTCTCACATAGCTGTTCCTTTTGTCCAGGTGTGAAAGGGCAGTGTGGTGTGCAATAGAGATTGCATCATCTGTGGATCTGATGGGGCGGTATGCAAATTGGAGTGGGTCTAGGGTTTCTGGGATAATGGTGTTGATGTGAGCCATGACCAGCCTTTCAAAGCACTTCATGGCTACAGACGTGAGTGCTACGGGTCGTTAGTCATTTAGGCAGGTTACCTTAGTGTTCTTCGGGAGGGGACTATGGTGGTCTGCTTGAAACATGTTGGTATTACAGACTCAGACAGGGAGAGGTTGAAAATGTCAGTGAAGACACTTGGGGCCGACGTCATCGATGACTTATGATGAAGTCAGTGGACTGATGTGATGTACTCCTCAATGCCATCAGAGGAATCCCAAACATCATTCCAGTTGTGTAGCAACATTCATCTAGCTTATGCTGTTCATCTGACCACTTTTTTATAGACCGAGTCATTGGTGCTTCCTGCTGTATTTTGCTTGTGAGCGGAATCAGGGAGTAGATTATGGTCAGATTTGTCAAATGGAGGCGGGGAGCTTTGTACGTGTCTCTGTGTGTGGAGTAAAGGTGGTCTAGAGTTTTTTTCCCCTCTGGTTGCACATTTAACATGCCGTAGAAAAGGTTAGATTTAAGTTCCCTGCATTAAAATCCGGCCATGGAGTGCCGACTCTGGATTAGCGTTTTCCTGTTTGCTCTATGGGTAACAGCTCATTGAGATGCAAGTTTC
>NC_036871.1:32801923-32811713 GCF_002910315.2 Salvelinus sp. IW2-2015 | reverse complement strand
AGTGCCAGCATCGGTTTGTGGTGGTAAATAGACAGCTACGAAGAATATTGATGAAAACTCTCTCGGTATATAGTGTGGTCTACAGCTTGTCATGAGATACTCTATCACAGGCTAGCAAAACCTTGAGACTTCCTTAGATATTGTTAACCAGCTGTTTTTTTTTTACAAATATACATAAACCTGCCACTCCTTGTCTTACCAGAGGCTGCTGTTCTATCCTGCCGATACAGTGTATAACCCGCCAGCTGTATGTTATTCATGTCATCGTTCAGCCATGTCTCGGTGAAACATAAGATATTACAGTTTTTAATGTCCCGTTGGTAGGATATATGTGCTTGTAGTTCATCCACTTTATTATCAATCGATTGTACATTGGCCAATAGTTACGATGGCAAAGGACGATTAGCCACTTGTCGCCGGATCCTCACAAGGCACCCCGATCGCCTTCTGCGAAACCTCCGTCTCTTTCTCCTGCAAATGACAGGGATGAGGGCCTGTTCAGGTGTCTTGAGTAAATCCCTCTCGGCCGACTCATTAAAGAATTATTCGTCCAGTTCAAGGTGAGTAATRGSTGTTCTGATGTCCAGAAGATCTTTTCAGTCATAAGAGACGGTAGCAGCAACATTATGTACAAAGTAAGTTAAAAACATCGCGAAAAAACAAACAAAATAGCACGGTTGGTTAAGACCCCATAAAACTGCAACCATCCCCTCCTGCGCCATCTTTCAAGCAAGTCCCCACAGCAATGTTCAAACTTCTCGTGGAAATCTTTCCCAAAAGAGTGGAGGCTGTTATAGCAGCAAAGGGGGTACCAACTCCATATTAACGCCCATGATTTTGGAATGAGATGTTCAACGAGCAGTTGTCGACATACTTTTGTACATGTTGTGTAATTTCCTTCCTCCTCTGGGTACATTAACRTCAACACAAAACATAGGAGGCTCATGGTTCTCACCCCCTTCCATAGTCAAAGTAATTATGACAACTCCCGGAGGATATCCTCATACCTATCAGAGCTCTTGCAACATGAACTGACATTTTGTCCACCCAATCAAAGGATCAGAGAATGAATCTGGTACTGAAAGCATAATCTCCAGCTAGCTAGCACTGCAGTCCATAAAATGTGGTGAGTACTTMACTCAAAGAGAGACAAAGACAATAGTTGAAAAGTTGTGAACAAACACATTTCTTCAAAAATGAAGGAGAAGCAAGAGCGAGAGAGAGAGAAAGAGATAGTTATATTTCATAGTATTTTTTTCACTTTCACTTACTTACCTAGCCAATGCAGCTAGCTAGTTTAGCCTACTAAACACCCGGCTCAAACAGAGGGATGCAATGTTAGCTAGCTGGATATGGCTATCCAAAACTGGAATTCTTCCAAGTCAAGGTAGGCTTTTGTCTTTATTKATTTTTTGCCACCAGGGCCCGCCGATGTAACTCCTAACCCGTTAGCTGATTGTACGCTGTACTGCATCGTTGTAGCGGGTTTACTAATGCGTTAGTTCTTTTTGCTATGTTGACTATGATGTTAGCTAGCTAATATAGGGACAACGATATAAGCTGTGTGTAGCGGTTAGCGGTTATGATATGAAGGTTTGGTTTGTGCACTGAAGTCCACAAGCGAAGGGAAAAGGTGAGAGAGGAGGAGAGCGCATAGTTTTCGAAAAATAATGGAAACGAGCAAATTGATCATGCTATTTGTATGTGGCTGCTATGAAAGTGAACTGTGTTAGRGTGTGATCAGGGGTGTATTCGATGTGCTGATTCTGTTGAAATCGTTTCTTAAACGGAAGCAAACGGAACGAAACGAGGATAAACATACCTGAATTTGTCCAATAGAAACTCTTGTTTGCAATTGTTGGACTAATGATTACACCCTAGATCAGCTAGATGCAGATAAGAGTGTTGAAGGTGGTATTGAATGTGTCACTGTCTGTCACCTTGATTACAAAAAAAGATTGACCTGTGCAACTACATTGTAAACTATTAAATCCATTAAATCCATTATTAAAACATGGAAAGAATATGGCACCACAACAAACCTACAACAAACCTGCCAAAACTCACGGACCAGGCAAGGAGGGCATTAATCAGAGAGGCAACAAAGAGACCAAAGATAACCCTGAAGGAGCTGCCGAGATTGGAGTATCTGTCCATAGACCCACTTTTGTCAGGATTTGGCCAGGACTGTTCAGGTTTTGTTCACTAGATGTCCCCCTTGCACCTTTTTTTTACCTTTTTGTTTTTCTTGCCCTAATTATTGTTTGCACCTGTAAAGTCATTCCTTGTTAGTATTTAAACCCTGTGTGTTCCTCAGTTCCTTTGCTCAGTTTTGTATGTTAGCACCCAGCCCCACCTTTGTGATCATTTTTCTCTGTTGGATTTTCCAGAGGTTCTCTGGTTTTGTTCTCGTGTATTTTTGGATTGGTCTTTTGAGGTTTGTTTTTCCCTTTGCTGTTTTGACCACTTTGTGGATTTTTCTTTGTATTTTGGAAGATATCTATTTTTTATTAAACACCACCATCTCTAGCTGCTGGTGTCTGCCTCATCTTCTGGGTTCTGCCCATTATTAGTGACTGTTTCTCGCACCGGGTCCTGACAACTTTAAGCCGTACACACCACAGAGCTGGGCTTACGGAAGAGTGGCCAGAAAAAAGCCATTGCTTAAAGAAAAAAAGAAGCAAACACGTGTGGTGTTGCCAAAAGCATTGGGAGACTCCCAAACTTAGGAAGAAGGTACTCTGGTCAGATGAGACTAAAATTTATATTTTTGCCATCAAGGAAAATGCTATGTCTGGCGCAAAACCCAACACCTCCCATCACCCGAGAATACCATCCCACAGTGAAGCATGGTGGTGGCAGCATCATGCTGTGGGGATGTTTTTCATCAGCAGGACTGGGAAGCTTCAGAATTGAAGGAATGATGGATGGTGCTAAATATAGGAAATTCTTGAGGGAAACCTGTTTGTCTTCCAGATATTTGAGACTGGGACGGAGGTTCACCTTCCAGCAGGACAAATGACCCTAAGTATACTGCTACTCCTTCCGCACCTCAGGTTCCTGGAGTGGACCAGCCACCACCAGCCTGAGGAGAGACACATGGAAGGAGGGATTAATACGGTAATCTGGGGAAGCTGTAACCTGTAACCAGCATACCTCGTTCAGACTCCTCAGGACTTTGAATGGCCCCACATACCGCGGACCCAGCTTCGTGCAGGCAGGTGGAGGAGCAGGTTTTGGACTAGAGCCAGACCCAGTCCCCCAGTGCGAACACCGGGCCTCACTGCGGTGACGGTCGGCGCTCGCCTTCTGAACCGCCCACTCCCCCGGCCGGTCCTGGTAATATGACGACAGAAACTACCCACATCCTGGTTTACTCTCTCCACTGCCCGTTACTCTCGGGGTGAAAACCGAGACCCCCAGACGTTCCATGAACGCGATCCGGTGGAGACCCTGTACGTGAACTAGGACCCGATCAGAGACTATATCCTCAGCACCCCGTAGTGCCGGAAGACGTGAGTGAACAGAGCCTCCACAGTCTGTAGGGCGTAGGAAACCGGGCAAAGGGAGGAGACGGCAGGACTTAGAATCCGACCACAAAGACCAGGATTGTGGTGTTGCCTTGTGTGGGAGGAAGATCTGTCAGGAAGTCCCCTGACAGTGCGACCACGGCCGCGTGGAACGGGTATGGGTTGTGACTTCCTCTGGGCAGGTGCCTGGGAGCCTTGCACTTGGCGCACACGAGCAGGAGGAAACATAAACCCTCACGTCCCTGGCCAAGGTGGACCACCAGTACTTCCGCTAAGGACCTTCATTGGACACTGTGTTAACAACCCTCCAGACGAGCTTCAATGCCAACAACTCTCCTTCTGTGGCTCCAATTGCTCTTAAAACAAGTCAACTAAATGCATGCTCTTCAACCGATCGCTGCTGCACTGGCCGCCCGTCCAACATCACTACTCTGGACGGTTCTGACTTAGAATATGTGGACAACTATAAATACCTAGGTGTCTGGTTAGACTGTAAACTCCTTCCAGACTCACATCAAACACTCCAATCCAAAGTAAATCTAGAATCGGCTTCCTATTTCGCAACAAAGCATCCTTCACTCATGCTGCCAAACATACCCTTGTAAAACTGACCATCCTACCGATCCTCGACTTCGGCGATATTTTTTACAAATAGCCTCCAATACCTACTCAATAAATTAGGTGCAGTCTATCACAGTGCCATCCGTTTTGTCACCAAAGCCCCATATACTACCCACCACTGTACCTGTACGCTCTCCTTAGCTGGCCCTCACTTCATACTCGTCGCCAAACCCACTGGCCAGGTCATCTACAAGACCCTGCTAGGTAAAGCCCCCTTATCTCAGCTCGCTGGTCACCATAGCAGCACCCACCTGTAGCACGCTCTCCAGCAGGTATACTCTCTGGTCACCCCCAAAACCAATTCTTCCTTTGGCCGCCTCTCCTTCCAGTTCTCTGCGCAATGACTGGAATGAACTACAAAAATCTCTGAAACTGGAAACACTTATCTCCCTCAGTAGCTTTAAGCACGCAGCTGTCAGAGCAGCTCACATATTACTGCACCTGTACATACCCATCTATAATTTAGCCTAAACAACTACCTCTCCCCCTACTGTATTTATTATTTTGCTCCTTTGCACCCCATTATTTCTATCTCTACTTTGCACATTCTTCCACTGCAAATCTACCATTTCCAGTGTTTACTTGCTATATGTTATTTACTTGCCACCATGGCCCTTTTTTTGCCTTTACCTCCCTTATCTCACCTCATTTGCTCACATTGTATATAGACTGGTTTCTCTGGTGGTTTCAGCTGGTTTCTCCATGCATCGCGCCGACAGAAACAAACATCTTTCCGGTAAGAAGAGGGGCGGGGGGTATGCCTTATGATTAACGAGAAGTGTGTGACCATCATAATAACACACAAAGACTCAAGTCGTTCTGTTCACTGATCTAAACTCCTCACAATCAAATGTCGACCGCATTATCTTACCAAGGAATTCTCGTCAATCATAATCACAGCGTATACATTCCCCCCCAAGCAGACACATCGATGCCCTGAACGAACTTTATCTGACTCTTTGTAAACTGGAAACCACACACCCTGAGGCTGCATTCATCGTAGCTGGGGATTTTAAACAGGCTAATCTAAAAACAAAACTCCCTAAAATTCTATCAGCATATCGATTGTGCTACCAGGCTGGAAAAACACTGGACCATTGCTACACTAATTTCCGCGACCTTACAAGGCCCTCCCCCCCCCCTTTCGGAAAAGCTGACCACGACTCATTTGTTGATTCCTGCCTACAAACGAGAAACTCAAACAACAAGCTCCCGCTCAGTCTGTTCAACGCTGGTCCGCCAATCTGAATCCACGCTTCAAGACTGCTTCGATCACGCGGATTGAATATGTTCCGCATCCGTCCAACAACAATATTGACGAATATGCTTAATTCGGTGAGCAGTTCATTAGGAAGTGCATTGACGATGTCTACCCACAGCAACGATAAAACATTCCCAAACAGAAACCGTGGATTGACGGCAGCGATTCGCGTGAAACTGAAAGCGCGAACAACTGCTTTTAACCAGGCAAGGTGACCGGAAGCATGACCGAATACAAACAGTGTAGCTATCTCTCCGCAAGGCATCAAACAGGCTAAGTCTCAGTACAGAGACAAACGAGTCGAATTCAACAGCTCAGACACAAGAGGTATGTCAGGGTCTACAGTCAATCACGGTTACAAAAAGAAAACAGCCCCGTCGAGGACCAGATGTCTTTGCTCCCAGACAGGCTAAACAACTTTTTTGCCCGCTTTGAGGACAACACAGTGCCACTGACACGGCCCCCTACCAAAACCTGCGGGGCTCCTTCACTGCAGCCGAGGTGAGTAAAACATTTAAACGTGTTAACCCTCCAAAGGCTGCAGGCCCAGACGGCATTCCAGCCGCGTCTCAGAGCATGCGCAGACAGCTGCTGGTGTGTTTACGGACATATTCATCAATCCTTATCCAGTCTAGTTTCCCACATCGCTTCAAGAGGCCACCATTGTTCCTGTTCCCAAGAAAGCTAAGGTAATGAGCTAAAACGACTATCCCCGTAGCACTCACTTCCGTCATCATGAAGTGCTTTGAGAGACTAGTCAAGAACCATATACCTCACCCTACGGACACCCTAGACCCACTCCAATTTGCTTACCGACCAATAGGTCCACAGACGACGCAATGCGCAAACCACACTGCACACTGCCCTAACCCATCTGGACAAGAGGAATACCCATGTGAGAATGCTGTTCATCGATTACAGCTCAGCATTTAACACCATAGTACCCTCCAACATCGTCATCAAGCTCGAGACCCTGGGTCTCGACCCCGCCCTGTGCAACTGGGTCCTGACTTCCTGATCCGGCCGCCCCCAGGTGGTGAGGGTAGTAACAACATCTCCACCCGCTGATCCTCAACACTGGGCCCCACAAGGGTGCTTCTGACCCTCTCCTGTACTCCCTGTTCACCCACGACTGCGTGGCCAATGCACGCCTCCAACTCGATCATCAAGTTTGCGGATGACACTACAGTGTAGGCTTGATCACCAACAACGACGAGACGCCTACAGAGGAGGTGAGGCCTCGAGTGGTTCAGGAAATAACCTCATACTCAACGTCAACAAAACAAAGGAGATGATTGTGGACTTCAGGAAACAGCAGAGGAGCACCCCCCATCCACATCGACGGTCAGTAGTGAGAAGGTGGAAGTTTTAAGTTCCTCGGTGTACACATCACGGACAAACTGAATTGGTCCACCACACAGACAGCGTTGTGAAGAAGGCGCAGCAGCGCCTCTTCAACCTCAGGAGGCTGAAGAAATTCGGCTTGTCACCAACACTCACAAACTTCTACAGATGCACAACGAGAGCATCCTGTCGCTGTATCACCGACCTGTACGGCAACTGCTCGCCCACAACCGTAAGGCTCTCCAGAGGGGAGTGAGGTCTGCAGAACCGCAATCACCAGGGGCAAAACTACCTCCTCCAGGACACTACACCACCCGATTCACAGAACCATAAAGATCATTCAAGACAACAACCACCCAAGCCACTGCCTGTTCACCCCGCTATCATCCAGAACGGCAGTCAGTACAGGTGCATCAAAGCAGGACGAGAGACTGAAAAAACAGCTTCTATCTCAAGGCCATCAGACTGTTAAACAGCCACCACTAACATTACGCGCTGCTCCAACATACTGACTCAACTCCAGCCACTTTAAAAAATGGGAATTGATGGAAATTATGTAAAAAAATGTACCACTAGCCACTTTAAGCAATGCCACTTAATACAATGTTTACATACCCTAACATTACCCATCTCATATGTATATACTGTACTCTATATCATCTACTGCATTCTTGCCATCTTTATTCAATACATGTACCACTAGCCACTTTAAACTATGCCACTTTATGTTTACATACCCTTACAGTACTCATCTCATATGTATATTACCTACTCTATACCATCTACTGCATCTGCCATGCCTTTCTGTACCACCACTCATCCATATATCTTTATGTACATATTCTTTATCCCTTCACACTTGTGTGTGTGTTAAGGTAGTAGCGTGGAATTGTTAGGTTTAGATTACTGTTGGCTATTACTGCATTGTCGGAAACTAAAGCACAAGCATTCTCTACCTCGCATTAACATCTGCTAACCATGTGTATGTGACTAATAAAATTTGATTTGATTTTATTTGATTTGACTTATTTTTCTACTGTATTATTGACTGTATGTTTTGTTTTACTCCATGTGTAACTCTGTTGTTGTATGTGTCGAAGCTGCTTTGCTATCTTGGCCAACGTCGCCAATTGATAAATAAGAACTTGTTCTCAACTTGCCTACTGGTTAAATAAAGGTGTGAAATAAAATAAATAAATGAAACAAGGCAACGCACCGTTCACCCGATGCCAGGATGACCAGAGGACGGTGACGTGTGGGCCTAATAGCATCAAACGGTCGATGACAGCAGATGGAACGGACAGGCGCCCACTGGACACTGGGGATTGTGCTTCTGTGCGTAACGCCCGCTCGACGTCCGTGTCCAGCTCCCACACTACCGGTGCCACCAGGCAAGAGGTCGGAAGTATGGGAGTGTGATACATGGACCTCTCCTCTGTGTCATACATCCGGGACAGTGCATCTGCCTTAGCGTTCTGGGAACCTGGTCTGTAGGACAGAGTGAAAACAAAATGGGTAAAGAACATGGCCCACCTTGCCTGGCGAGGGTTCAGTCTCCTCGCCGCCCGGATGTACTTCAGATTGCGGTGGTCAGTCCAGATGAGAAAACGTTTTTTAGTCCCCTCAAGCCAATGTCTCCACGCCTTCAGAGCCTTGACAACAGCCAACAGCTCCCCCACATAATAGTTTCGCTCCGCCGGGCTGAGCTTCTTCGAAAAGAAAGCACAGGGGCGGAGCTTTGGTGGCGTGCCCGAGCGCTGAGAGAGCACGGGTCCTATCCCAGCCTCGGACGCGTCCACCTCCACTATTAATGCCAAAGAGGGATCCGGATGAGCCAGCACGGGAGCCGAGGTAAACAGAGCCTTCAGGTGACCAAAAGCCCTGTCCGCCTCAGCCGACCACTGCAGCCGCACCGGTCCCCCCTTCAGCAGTGAGGTAATGGGAGCTGCTACCTGACCAAAACCGGTAGTAGTTGGCAAACCCTAGAAACCACTGCACTTCCTTTACCGTGGTGGGAGTCGGGKCAATTACGCACGGCTGAAATGGGTCACTCTCCATCTCCACCCCTGACGTGGAAATGCGGTACCCTAGGAAGAACAGACATTTCTCAGCCTTGACGTACAGGTCATGCTCCAACAGTCGACCAAGCACTCTGCGCACCAGGGACACATGCTCGGCGCGTGTAGCGGAGTATATCAGAATGTCGTCGATATACACCACTACACCCTGCCCGTGCAGGTCCCGTAAAATCTTGTCAACAAAGGCCTGGAAGACTGATGGAGCATTCATCAACCCGTACGGCATGACGAGGTACTCATAGTGCCCTGAGGTGGTACTAAATGCCGTCTTCCACTCGTCCCCCTCCCGGATACGCACCAGGTTGTAAGCGCTCCTGAGATCCAATTTTGTGAAGAAGCGCGCCCCGTGCATTGACTCAATCGCACTGGCGATGACAGGCAGCGGATAGCTGTACCTCACAGTGATCTGATTGATACCTCGATAGTCAATACACGGGCGCAGACCCCCATCCTTCTTCTTCACAAAAAATAAACTCGAGGAGGCAGGTGAAGTGGAGGGCCGAATGTATCCCTGCCCCAGGGATACATTCGGAGACATATGTTTCCATAGCCACCGTCTCCTCCTGTGACAGAGGATACACGTGACTCCTGGGAAGTGCTGCGTCTACCAGGAGATTTATCCCACAATCCCCCCGTTGATGAGGTGGTAATTTAGTCCCCCTCTTCTTATAGAAGGCGAGAGCCAAATCGGCATATTCTGAGGGGATGTGCACGGTGGAGACCTGGTCTGGACTTTCCARCGTAGTCGCACCGATGGAAACCGCCACACACCTTCCTGAGCACTCTCGTGACCACCCCTTGAGAGCCCTCTGTTGCCACAAAACAGTAGGGTCATGACAGGCCAACCAGGGTAAGCCCAGCACCACGGGAAACGCAGGAGAATCAATAAGGAAGAGACTGATTCTCTCCTTGTGACCCTCCTGCGTAACCATGTCTAGTGGAGAGGTGGCCTCCCT
>NC_036871.1:32739898-32798048 GCF_002910315.2 Salvelinus sp. IW2-2015 | reverse complement strand
ATTAAAACTCTTTTTCAACAATTCCACAAATTTCTTGTTAACAAACTATAGTTTCTGCAAGTCGGTTAGGAAATCTACTTTGTGCATGACACAAGTAATTTTCCAACAATTGTTTACAGACAGATTATTTCACTTATATTCACTGTATCACAATTCCAGTGGGTCAGAAGTTTACATACACTAAGTTGACTGTGCCTTTAAACAGCTTGGAAAATTCAAGAAAAGGATGTCATGGTTTAGAAGCTTCTGATAGGCTAATTGACATCATTTGAGTCAATTGGAGGTGTACCTGTGGATGTATTTCAAGGTGTACCTTCAAACTCAGTGCCTCTTTGCTTGACATCATGGGAAATTCAAAGAAATCAGCCAAGACCTCAGAAAAACATTTGTAGACCTCCACAAGTCTGGTTCATCCTTGGGAGCAATTTCCTAATGCCTGACGGTACCACGTTCATCTGTACAAACAATAGTACGCAAGTATAAACACCATGTCCGTCATACCGCTCAGGAAGGAGACCCGTTCTGTCTCCTAGAGATTAACGTACTTTGGTGCGAAAAGTGCAAATCAATCCCAGAACAACAGCAAAGGACCTTGTGAGATGCTGGAGGAAACAGGTACAAAAGTATCTATATCCACAGTTAAACGAGTCCTATATCGACATAACCTGAAAGGTTGTCAGCAAGGAAGAAGCCACTGCTTCAAAACGACCATAACAAAAGCCAGACTAGGTTTGCAACTGCACATGGGGACAAAGATCGTACTTTTTGGAGAAATGTCCTCTAGTCTGATGAAACAAAAATAGAACTGTTTGGCCATAATGACCATCGTTATGTTTGGAGGAAAAAGGGGAGGCTTGCACACATCACAACCGTGAAGCATGGGGGTGGCAGCATCATGTTGTGGGGGTGTTTTGCTGCAGGAGAGACTGGTGCACTTCACAAAATAGATGGCATCATGGGACGGAAAATGATGTGGATATATTGAAGCAACATCTCAAGACATCAGTCAGGAAGTTAAAGCTTGGTCGCAAATGGGTCTTCCAAATGGACAATGAGTCCAAGCAAACTTCCAAAGTTGTGGAAAAATGGTTTAAGGGCAACAAAGTCAAGGTATTGAGTGGCCATCACAAAGCCCTGACTTCAATCCTATAGAAAATTTGTGGGCAGAACTGAAAAAGTTTGTGAGAGCAAAGAGGCCTATAAACCTGACTCAGTTACACCCAGCTCTGTCTGGAGGAATGGGCTAAAATTCACCCAACTTATTGTGGGAAGCTTGTGGAAGGCTACCTGAAACATTTGACCCAAGTTAAATAATTTAAAGACAATGCTACCAATACTAATTGAGTGTATGTAAACTTCTGACCCACTGGGAATGTGATGAAAGAAATAAAAGCTGAATATAATCATTCTCTCTACTATTATTCTGACATTTCACATTCTTAAAATAAAGTGGTGGCCCTGACTGACCTAAGACAGGTTATTTTTAATAGGATTAAATGTCAGGAATTGTGAAAAACTGAGTTTAATGTATTTGGCTAAGGTGTATGAAAACTTCCGACTTCAACTGTATGTAAATGTGATATTTCAGTTTATAATTTTTTTTTTTAATTCTAAAAATTCTAAAAACCTGTTTTTGCTTTGCCATCATAGGGTATTGTGTGTAGATTGATGAGTAAAAAAACGATTTAATCAATTTTAGAATAAGGCTGTAACGTAACAGATGTGGAAAAAGTCAAGGGGTCTGAATACTTTCAGAAGGCACTGTATCTATATAATGTATATTTTTTTCTCAGAAAACTTTGGGGATGGACAAATAAAACCACCCGTGGGCCACCAGTTGCGGAACCCTGGTGTGTGTTTGCGGTGTAAGCAGTGTGTGTGTGTGTGTGACGTTCGTTACAGGGGAGCCATATCCTGTACAGACATAGACTCAGACAACACTGACTGATGTCACCTTACTGTTCTCTCTCACCCTTAACCCCACTCTCTCTAACTTTCTACACCCTCACACATCTTTCCTTTCCTCATCCTATATATCTCTCTCTCTCTCTCTTTCTCTCTCTCTCTCGTCTCTCTCTCGCTCTCTTCTCCTCTCCCTTTCATCACCCATACTGACTCTCACTCTCCTCTCCTCCTCAGAGGCCTAATTAAAGACCTTCTGTACTTATCTTCCCACTTTGCAGCTACTCTCATTTCTCATGTACAGTGGCTTGCGAAATTAACCCCCTTGGCGTTTTTCCTATTTTGTTGCCTTACAACCTGTAATAAAAAAATTTTTTTGGGGGGTTTGTATCATTTGATTTACACAACATGCCTACCATTTTTTGTGAAACAAACAAGAAATAAGACAAAAAAACAGAAAACTTGAGCGTGCATAACTATTCATCCCCCCAAAAGTCAATACTTTGTAGAGCCACATTTTGCAGCAATTACAGCTGAAAGTCTCTTGGGGTATGTCTCTATAAGCTTGGCACATCTAGCCACTGGGATTTTTGCCCATTCTTCAAGGCTAAACTGATCCAGCTCCTTCAAGTTGGATGGGTTCCGCTGGTGTCACGACTTCCGCCGAAGTCGGTCCCTCTCCTTGTTGGACTCCAACCTAAGTGTATGTAAACTTCCGACTTCAACTGTAAGAATTCAGACCCTTTACTCAGTTCTTTGTTGAAGCAGCTTTGGCAGCGATTACAGCCTTGTGTCTTCTTGGGTATGATGAAGCTACAAGCTTGGCACACCTGTATTTGAGGAGATTCTCACATTCTTCTCTGCAGATACTCTCAAGCTCTGTCCGGTTGGATGGGGAGCGTCGCTGCACAGTTATTTTCAGMTCTCTCCAGAGGTGTTCGATCGGGTTCAAGTCCGGGCTCTGGCTGGGCCACTCAAGGACATTCAGAGACTTGTCCCAAAGCCATTCCTGCATTGTCTTGGCTGTGCACTTAGGATCGTTTTCCTGTTGGAAGGTGAACCTTCGCCCCAGTCTGAGGTCCTGAGCGCTCTGGAGCAGGTTTTTATCAAGGATCTTTCTGTACTTTGCTCCGTTCATCTTGCCCTCAATCCTGACTAGTCTCCCAGTCCCTCCCGCTGAAAAACATCCCCACAGCATGATGCTGCCACCACCATGCTTCACCATAGGGATGGTGCCAGGTTTCCTCCAGACGTGACACTTGGTATTCAGGCCAAAGATTTCAATCTTGGTTTCATCAGWCCAGAGAATCTTGTTTCTCATGGTCTGAGAGTCTTTAGGTGCTTTTTATCAAACTCCAAGCGGGCTGTGATGTGCCTTTTACTGACAGGTGTTTGCCTTTCCAGATCATTTTCAATCAATTGAATTTACCACTGGTGGACTCCAGTCAAGATTTAGAAACATCTCAAGGATAATCAATGGAAACAGGACCTAAGCTCAATTTCGAGTGTCATAGCAAAGGGTCTGAATACTTATGTATAATAAGGTATTACATTTTTATTTTTAATACATTTGAAAACATTTCTAAAAACCTGTTTTTGCTTTGTCATTATGGGGCATTGTGTGTTGATTGATGAGGGGAAAAAATAAATTTTATTTAATCAATTTTAGAAGAAGACCATGTTAACTCTGGCTCCTGAGTAGCGCAGCGGTCTAAGGCACTGCATCTCAGTGCTAGAGGTGCCACTACTAGACCCTGGTTCAATTCCAGACTGTATCACAACTGGCTGTGATTGAGAGTCCCATAGAGCGGCGCAACAATTGGCCCAGCGCCGCCGGGGTAGGCAGTCATTGTAAATAACTTTTTTTTTGTACCCCTCCACCACTCCCCTTCTTTGGAGGATAAATATATTTTACATATACACTACCGTTCAAAAGTTTGGGGTCACTTTGAAATGTCCTAGTTTTTGAAAGAAAAGCAKWTTTTTTGTCCATTAAAAAACATCAAATTAATCAGAAATACAGTGTAGACATTGTTTTATGTTGTAAATGACTATTGTAGCTGGAAACGGCAGATTGTTTATGGAATATC
This sequence comes from Salvelinus sp. IW2-2015, assembly GCF_002910315.2. Taxonomy (NCBI): domain Eukaryota; kingdom Metazoa; phylum Chordata; class Actinopteri; order Salmoniformes; family Salmonidae; genus Salvelinus; species Salvelinus sp. IW2-2015. The sequence continues at coordinate 32,794,056 of NC_036871.1, read as the reverse complement.
TGTCACGGCCGTCGTTGGAAGGAGACCAAAGTGCAGCGTGGTGAMCGTACATATTCCTTTTATTTTAGAAAATGACGCCAACAAAACAACAAACGAAGAAAACAACCGTGAAGCCTACAGGGCTAAGTGCCACAAACAAAGTTAACTACCCACACTGAAAGGAGGGAAAAAGGGCTGCCTAAGTATGATTCCCAATCAGAGAAAACGATAGACAGCTGTCCCTGATTGAGAACCATACCCGGCCAAAACATAGAAATAAAGAAACATAGAAAACAAAACATAGAATGCCCACCCCAAATCACACCCTGACCAAACCAACTAGAGACATATAAAGGCTCTCTAAGGTCAGGGCGTGACAATATCTACATAGGCATACAGAAAGAAGCCCATTATCAGCAACCGTCACTCCTCTGTTCCAATGGCACGTTGTGTTAGCTAATCCAAGATTATCATTTTAAAAGGCTAATTGATCATTAGAAAACCCTTTTGCAATTATGTTATCACAGCTGAAAACAGTTGTGCTGATTAAAGAAGCAATACGACTTCTTTAGACTAGTTGAGTATCTGGAGCATCAGAATGTGTGGGTTCYATTACAGGCTCAAAATGGCCAGAAACAAAGGACTTTCTTCTGAAAGTCGTCAGTCTATTCTTGTTCTGAGAAATGAAGGCTATTCCATGTGAGAAATTGCCAAGAAATAGAAGATCTCGTACAACGCTGTGTACTACTCCCTTCACAGAAATGCGCAAACTGGCTCTAACCAGAATCGCCTCTTCACTGTTGATGTTGAGACTAGTGTTTTGTGGGTAGTATTTAATGAAGCTGACAGTTGAGGACTTGTGAGGCGTCTGTTTCTCAAACTAGACACTCTAATGTACTTGTCCTCTTGCTCAGTTGTGCACCGGGACCTCCCAATACTCTTTCTATTCTGTTTAGAGCCAGTTTGCGCTAATTAAGAATTTGTTCTTTACAAAGGTTAAACTTTTTTATTTATTTTTATAAATAAGGCTGTAATGCAACAAAATGTGGAAAAAGTCATGGGGTCTGAATACTTTCCCAATGCGCTGTATATATATTATTTTTTGTGTGCAATTTTCATTGCTGGACATAAAAGACTATAAAAACACCAGGAAATCAGCTCCAAGTGATTTTATTTTTGAAAATGTGTTCCTAATTATTCACACGCATTTTAAATAGAGATGTGATTGTATAGAAATGTAGGCAAGGTTTGAAATTATTATGTTTTAGTCAAACATTACATCTGTTTGGGATTCTTGCGTTCAATTTGCAGTCTACAAATTATTTGTAATTATAGTCCGGCCCCCTACTATCCGCTCAATAAATAATCTGCCGTGGCTGAATCTAGTTGATGATCCCTGCTGTACACAATTCACACACTGGCTGTGGGTAGACTGAGCACCCAGAATGCAGCAAAGGCACCCTGCGCCTCCAGATCTCGCGCCAATCTTTAGTTGAGCATGTGGAGCATAGACTGGTGCACTGAGAGACAACACGGTAATAAGACACAGTGTTCCTTTAGTGTGAAAGGACCAGCAGGTATTTAACCGAACCGAGAATGGGAGGAGATAAGCATGTGACATTCATGACTATAATATCACACACGCAATCAGGGGTGTAAAGTACTACTTAAGTCATTCTTTTGTATCTGTACTTCACTTTACTATTTTTATTTTTACTTTTTTACTACATTCCTAAAGAAAATAATGTACTTTTTACTCCATACATTTTCCCTGACACCTAAAAGTACTTGTTACATTTTAAATGCTTAGCAGGACAGGAAAATGGTCCAATTCACGCACTTATAAAAAGAACATCCCTGGTCATCCCTACTGCCTCTGATCTGGCAGACTCACTAAACACAAATGCTTTGTTTGTAAATTATGTCTGAGTGTTGGAGTGTGCCCCTGGCTATCCATACATTTCTAAAACTAGAAAATGGTGCTGTCTGGTTTGCTTAATATAAGGAATTTGAAATGATTTATACTTTTACTTTTGATACATCAGTACATTTTTTTCAATTACATTTACTTTTGATATTTAAGTATATTTAAAACCAAATATTTTTTGACTTTTACTCAAGTAATATTTTACTGAGTAACTTTTACTGGGTAACTTTCACTGAGTCATTTTCTATTAATGTATCTTTATTTTTACTCAAGTATGACAATTGGGTACTTTTCCCACCACTGACGCACTGAGAATTCTCTCACAGAACCGAAACTCCGGCTACTCATGGAGGACTGTTCAGCTCTGTGTAAAAGGGACTAAGAGGTGCAACACTAAAACAGTTCTCTATTTCTCCCTCTCTCTGTTTATCTCTCTTACACACACACACATGCACGCACACACACGCACACACACATACACAGTGCAGCTGTACCCCCATATACACATACACTACATCTGTACAGTGAGAATGTGTTTAAAACATTTCCTCTTTACTTTGGTTGACTGTCAATTAGACAACAGTGTTATATCATCATGCTATTGCCAACAATATTATTCTCACAGATTTGATGTTAGGAGCCTAAACAATAAACAAAGGCACACACACACACACACTCAATATCCTGTGCCACTTTCAGCACCTGACACCTCGAAAACAGGAAAAGCGTTTCCACGGGACACAGATGTGTGTGTGTGCGTGTGGGTTGAGGGTGGAGCGAGTGAGGGYGCGGTGTTGGCACGCCTCACCGGCTATTTAATCTCACCAGGTACAAAACGAAAAGGGCCGTAAAGAACGGAGACAGAGAGTAAGCTGGCTCCATCATGTCCTATTATGAGGTACGGTTTCATTCAGTATTTAGACCATGTTAACAAACTTTTATGGGACTTTATATTACTGGAACATTTATTTCAGTTATCATGTTATTCACTTATCAGATTGTATCAGATTCTTAGAGTTTTGCACATGTATTTGCAAGTTTACTCAATTATCCTCTCTTTCTTCCTCTCTCTGAAGCACTTTGTGATACCAGAATCGGATTATGACTACAATGACACAAGTTCCGGTTTTGGTTCTGGCTTGGGGGATATCGGCACTGGATTTGAGGAGCCGTGTGACCGTGAGCTGCTGAGCCCAAGTGTGCAGCGTATCTTCCTCCCGGTGGTGTACGGTTTCATCTTCACCCTGGGGATCACTGGGAACGGCCTGGTGGTGTTCGTACTGGGCTGCCAGCGGAAGGCCCGTCTAAGCCTAACGGACCTCTACCGGCTGCACCTCTCCGCTGCCGACCTGCTCTTCGTTCTGGCACTGCCCTTCTGGGCTGTAGATGCTGCGCTCGGGGACTGGCGCGTCGGAGCGGTCATGTGCGTGGGCGTGCACGTCATCTACACAGTGAACCTATACGGCAGTGTGCTGATCCTAGCCTTCATCAGTCTGGACCCTACTTGCAGTGGTAAAAGCCACGGTAACCAGCACCACACACACCCGGCAGCTGCTGGCACGCAGGCTGGTGTATGCTGGCGCTTGGCTGCCTGCTGGTCTCCTGGCCATCCCTGACATGGTGTTCGCTCGGACCCAGGAGGCAGGGGAGGGGGAGATGGTGTGCACGAGGCTCTACCCACCGGAGAACGCCCCGCTGTGGGTGTCCCTGTTCCACCTGCAGACTGTGCTGGTGGGCCTGGTGTGCGCGGGCCTGGTGCTGCTGGTGTGTTACTGCGTGATTGTGTCCAGGCTGACCCGCGCCCTCTGGGTGGCCAGAGACAGAAGAGGAGGGCGGTGCGGACCACTGTAGCTCTGGTTCTCTGTTTCTTCCTCTGCTGGCTGCCGTACTGCATTGGCATTGCCGTGGATGCGCTCCTCGCTTGGAGCTGATCCTCGAGCTGTACGCTGGATCAGCCCTGGGGGTGTGGTTAGCGGTGTCTGAACCAATGGCGTACGCTCACTGCTGCTTGAATCCGCTGCTCTATGCGTTCCTTGGAGTGGGTTCAAGAGTTCTGCTCGCCGTGCCCTCACACTTACACGCACCTCCAGCCTGAAGATTGTCCCAGTAGACGAACAGGCGCCCTGACATCCACAACGACAGAGTCAGAGTCATCTAGCTGCACTCCAGTTAACAGAGACAATAGGCTATAGCCTAATATTATGTGTGTGTGTGTGTGTCGTGTGTGTGTGTGTGTGGTGTGTGGTGTGTGTGTGTGTGTGTGTGTGTGTGTGGTGTGTGTGTGTGTGTGTGTGTGTGTGTGTGTGTGTGGTGTGTGTGTGGTGTGTGTGTGTGTGTGTGTGAGAGAGAGAGTAAGGAGAAGTCTGCTGGTCAGTCGTTCTTTTTGTTTTGTCACCATTCACTGTTGTTATGGTATTTATGTATGCTTTTTTATGGCTCAACATGTTTGTAATAAAATGTACAAAAACATTATATTAGTCTTCACTAGTTTCTCTCATTGAGTGGTGTTATGGTGTGTGCACGTGTGTGTACGTGTGTGTGTCAGAGAGAGAGCAAAAGAGAGATGGAGTTGTACCTTAAGCTCTTGAATGTGAAATGGGGTACATTCCCATGGTGCAGTTGGCCATTCAAGCGCACCTAAAACAACCTATTGTGCGTGTGGGCAGGAGGGCAGACATGAATTGGTTCTCATATGTTGTTATTGGAGCTGTTACCCCCACCACATAGGTAAATGGCTAATAGATTTGTGTGTGTTCGTGTGTGATGATGTGTGCGTGTGTGTGTGTGATGACGATGGGTGGTCGGTGGGCCTCATATCACGTTTAATCATCATGATACTCCCCTCACTATTACAACAGTCACAGCCCCCCCCCCCCACCAACACCCACACACACACACACACTGAAAATGAAAACTAGCTGATATTTTAGACATGTGATTTTGGACCAGGTGTGAGTGAGTCACAACAACAGAAAAACATTAGCGCTCACGTGCGTGCGCGTGTGGGAGTTTGTGAATGCTGGTTCGAATCCCCGAGCCGCTTGGTGAAAATCTGTCCATGTACCCTTGAGCAACGCACTTAACCCTAATTTCTCCTGTAAGTCGCTCTGGATAAGAGTGTCTGTTAAATGACTAAAATGTATGTTGGAGGGCTGAAGTGTGGGTTAGAGGCCAAAGCTGTTGACATGGACAGGAAGCAGTAACTTCTGGCAAGTCCATTAGATAATATCCGCATGCTGACACACAAAATATGTAGCAGATTTAGGCTAATTTTAGGCTAATCCTAAATGCTACTAAATTTGCACGGTGAAATAATGCTTCTCTTGACAACACAAGTCATGTCCATGCTGATACTGACTCAAAGGAAGGCCTAAACAGTTATGAAAATGTGTTAATATAATATGTCCTCAATATATTTGCTACTTATTTGATGCGCAGATTACCTGATATACACACCATAGAAATACGAATGAATAGAATAGGCATCCCCGTTCAAGTAAATGATGGCATAATGGGTCTTCACTATTTACCACAGCCACAAAGTCATAAACCCTGCCTATTTCTAAAATGMATCTTCTTAAAATTGCATTTTAAACCTAACTCTAACCGTAATCTTAACCTTAACCACACTGCTAACTTCATGCCTAATCCTAATTTAAATACATTTTTATTCACTACTAGTCTTCACTAGTTTCTCTCATTGAGTGGTGTTATGGTGTGTGCACGTGTGTGTATGTGTGTGTGTCAGAGAGAGAGCAAAAGAGAGATGGAGTTGTACCTTAATGCTCTTGAATGTGAAATGGGGTACATTCCCATGGTGCAGTTGGCCATTCAAGCGCACCTAAAACAACCTATTGTGCGTGTGGGCAGGAGGGCAGACATGAATTGGGTCTCATATGTTGTTATTGAAGCTGTATACCCCCCACCGACATAGGTAAATGGCTAATAGATTTGTGTGTGTTCGTGTGTGATGACAATGGGTGGAAGGTGGGCCTCATTTCACGTTATAATCATCATGATACTCCCCTCACTTTTACATAATTATAGCTCCCCCCACCCACCACCCACCCACACACACACACACACACTGAAAATGAAACTAGCTGATATTTTAGACATGTGATTTTGGACCAGGTGTGAGTGAGTCACAACAACAGATAAACATTAGCGTGTGCGTGCGTGCGCGTGTGGGAGTTTGTGAATGCTGGTTCGAATCCCCGAGCCGACTTGGTGAAAATCTGTCCATGTACCCTTGAGCAACGCACTTAACCCTAATTTCTCCTGTAAGTCGCTCTGGATAAGAGTGTCTGTTAAATGAATAAAATGTATGTTGGAGGGCTGAAGTGTGGGTTAGAGGCCAAAGCTGTTGACATGGACAGGAAGCAGTAACTTCTGGCAAGACCATTAGATAATATCCGCATGCGGACACACAATATGTAGCAGATTTAGGCTTATTTTAGGCTAAGCCTAAATGCTACTAACTTTGCACTATGAAATAATGCTTKTTTTGACAACACAAGTCATGTCCATGCTAATATGGACTCAAGGGAAGGCCTAAACAGTTATGAAATGTGTTAATATAATACAGTTGAAGTCGGAAGTTTACATACACTTATGTTGGAGTCATTAAAACTCGATTTTCAACCACTCCACAAATTTCATGTTAACAAACTATAGTTTTGGCAAGTCGGTTAGGAATTATCTTGTGCATGACAAGTAATTTGTCCAAACAATTGTTTACAGACAGATTTTTCACTATAATTCACAGTATACAAAATTCCAGTGGGTCAGAAGTTTACATACCAACTAATTGGCTGGCCTTCAAACAAGCTTTGGAAAATTCCAGAAAAGGATGTCAATGGCTTTAGAAGCTTCTGATAGGCTAATTGACATTCATTTGAGTCAATTGGAGGTGTACCTGTGGATGTATTTCAAGGCGTACCTTCAAACTCAGTGCCTCTTTGCTTGACATCATGGGAAAATCAAAAGAAATCAAGCCAAGACCTCAAGAAAAAAATTGTAGACCTCCACAAGTCTGGTTCATCATTGGGAGGCAATTTCCACGCTGAAGATACCACATTCATCTGTACAACAATAGTACGCAAGTATAAACATCATGAGACCACGCAGCTGTCAAATACCGCTCAGGAAGAGACATGTCTGCTCCTAAGATGAAGTACTTTGGTGCGAAAAGTGCAAATCAATCCCAGAACAACAGCAAAGGACCTTGTGAAGAATGCTGAGGAAACAGGTACAAAAGTATCTATTTCCAAAGTAAAACGAGTCCTATATCGACATAATCTGAAGGGCTGCTCACAAGGAGAAGCCACTGCTGCACATTGCAACTGCACATGGGGACAAAGATTGTACTTTTTGGAGAAATGTCCTCTGGTCTGATGAAACAAAATAGAACTGTTTGCCATAATGACCATTGTTATGTTTGGAGAAAAAGGGGGAGGCTTGCAAGCTGAAGAACACCATCCCAACCGTGAAGCACGGGGGTGGCAGCAGCATCATGTTGTGGGGGTGCTTGCTGCAGGAGGGACTGTGCACTTCACAAATAAGATGGCATCGGAAGTAGGAAAATTATATGTGGATATAATGAGCAACATTCAAGACATACAGTCAGGAAGTTAAACTTGGTCACAAAGGGTCTTCCAATGGCAATGACGACCACAAGCATACTTCCAAAGTTGTGGAAAAATGGCTTATGGACAACAAAGTCAAGGTATTGGAGTGGCCATCACAAAGCCCTAATCTCAATCCTATAGAAAATTTGTGGGCAGAACTGAAAAAGCATGTGCGAGCAAGGAGGCCTATAAACCTGACTCAGTTACACCAGCTCTGTCAGGAGGAATGGGCCAAAATTCACCCAACTTATTGTGGGAAGCTTGTGGAAAGCTACCTGAAACGTTTGACCCAAGTTAAACAATTTAAAGGCAATGCTACCAAATACTAATTGAGTGTATGTAAACTTCTGACCCACTGGGAATGTGACGAAAGAAATAAAAGCTGAAATTAATCATTCTCTCTTCTATTATTCTGACATTTCACATTCTTAAAATAACGTAGTGATCCTAACTGACCTAAGACAGGGAATCTTTACTAGGATTAAATGTCAGGAACTGTGAAAAAATGAGTTTAAATGTATTTGGCTAAGGTGTATGTAAACTTCCGACATCAACTGTATGTCCTCATTATATTGTCTACTTATTTGATGCGCATATTACCTGATATATACACCATAGAAATAAGAACGAATAGAACCGGCGTCCCCATTCAAGTCAATAATGGCATATCGGGTCTTCACTAGTTACCACAGCCACAAAGTCATAAACCAAATCAAATCAKATTGTATGTCACATGTGCCGAATACAACATGTGTAGACCTTACAGTGAAATGCTTACTTACAAGACCATTACCAACAATGCAGTTTTAAGAAAATACCCCCCCCAAAAAGTAAGAGATAAGAATAACAAATAATTAAAGAGCAGCAGTAAATAACAATAGCGAGGCTATATACAGTGGGTCCCTGTACAGAGTCAATGTGAGGGGGCACTGGTGTCAAGGTAATTGAGGTAATATATACATGTAGGTAGAGTTACCCTGCCTATTTCTACAATTTATTTTCATAACATTGTATTTTAAACCGAACTCTAACTGTAATCTGAACCTTAACCACACTGCTAACTATGCCTATCCCTAACTATAAATACATTTTTTAAATAGAGCCAATTTTGACTTTGTGGCTGTGGTAACTATCAATCATTCGTCAATCAAATGTATTTATAAAGCCCTTCTTACATCAGCTGATGTCATAAAGTGCTGTACAGAAACCCAGCCTAAAATCCCAAACAGCAAGCAATGCAGGTGTAGAAGCACGGTGACTAGGAAAAAGTCCCTAGAAAGGCCGGAACCTAGAAAGAAACCTAGAGAGGAACCAGGCTATGAGGGGTAGCCAGTTCTCTTCTGGCTGTGCCGGGTGGAGATTATAACAGAACATGGCCAAGATGCTCAAAAGTTCATAGATGACCAGCAGGGTCAGATAATAATAATCACAGTGGTTGTAGAGGTTGCAACAGGTCAGCACCTCAGGAGTAGATGTAGTTGGCTTTTCATAGCTGATCATTCAGAGTATCTCTACCGCACCTGCTGTCTCTAGAGAGCTTAAAACAGCAGGTCTGGGACAAGGTAGCACGTCCAGTGAACAGGCAATGGTTCCATAGCCGCAGGCAGAACAGTTGAAACTGGAGCAGCAGCACGACCAGGTGGACTGAGTACAGCAAGGAGTCATCAGGCCAGGTAGTCCTGAGGCATGATCCTAGGGCTCAGGTCCTCCGAGTGAAAAAGTGAGAAAGAGAAAGAGAAAGAGAGAGAGAAAAATAGAGAGAGAGAGAATTAGAGAGCGCATACTTAAATTCACACAGGACACCGGATAAGACAGGATAAATACTCCAGATATAACAGACTGACCCTAGCCCCCCYACACATAAACTARTGCAGCATAAATACTGGAGGCTGAGACAGGAGGGGTCAGGAGACACTGTGGCCCCGTCCGACGATACTCCAGGACAGGGCCAAACAGGCAGGATTTAACCCCACCCACTTTGCCAAAGCACAGCCCCCGCACCACTAGAGGGATAACTTCAACCACCAACTTACTATCCACACGGCACAAACCCGAGGGGGGGCGCCAACCCGGACAGGAAGATCACGTCAGTGACTCAACCCACTCAAGTGACGCACTCCTCCTAGGGACAGCATGGAAGAGGACCAGTAAGCCAGTGGCTCAGCCCCTGTAATAGGGTTAGAGGCAGAGAATCCCAGTGGAGAGGGGAACCGGCCAGGCAGAGACAGCAAGGGCGGTTCGTTGCTACAGTGCCTTTCCGTTCACCTTCACACTCCTGGGCCAGACTACACTCAATCATAGGACCTACTGAAGAGATGAGTCTTCAATAAAGAAATCTTGGACAAAACCCACCTAGTCGATGATGGCTCCGAAAGCCTTTTGGAGTGGTTTGTGGACTTTTTCATGTGAATATTAAAGTAATCAAAAATGTGAATATTATCTGCCATGACTACAAGATCCGATATGAATTCAGGGAACTCAGTGATCATAATGAACAAAGCAGAAAAAAGACAGCCAGCTTAACGAATCATAACGTCTGTGGACGAAACCCCACCCACTTCTGGGTCAGCTGATTTAGGAATGTTCGTGTTACAAAACATTGAACACGGATGTTTGGCACTGGAAACGAGTCGCAATCTCAAACAGAGGAAATCCCTACAAATTTTTGACGTTTGTTAGGCTACTGCTACAGGTTGTGTATCGTTATCAGAATATGTCATGCTATGGATCCCACAGTAGCGCCAATGCAACACGAAACTGAGACAGAGTAAGTTGTAACTCATGTTGTTTAACTATCCTTCCAGACATATCCTACTGCTTTCATAATCTTTTGATGTGTTGATGCTATACCACCTTTAAATGGTCTGACTATATAATGTCTGTCAAAACAAGTTTTGTTATGATGATGATGGTGGCTGGCAAACTATGACATTGAGACTAGGCTACATAACAACAATGTAGGCTACAACGTAGGTTCGATCTGTGTTCATTGAAGAGCAGTGCAGCAGCGACGCTGTGTGGGGGGAACAAGTAACAGTGAGTGACACAGCACTTTTCATCATGTCCCCTGCATTACTTGAATTACTGCCCCCCACCTGTGTCAGCTGTTTTTTAATTATAGGGTCAGGAGTTTTCCCTMGTCAGGTCACGTGGTGAGAACTACTGGTTGTATAACTGTGTCTGAGGTCGCTCAAGGAGTACTAGCTTCAGGTGTGTTTGATAGGCTGACGCTTAGACCTTTACCCTACTCTGTGTCTGCACTGTAGTGATCATGTCGTTAGTGTCATAGTACAGTGTTCATGTTCCTGACGGCTATAGTAACACAATGTCTATCATCTCTCCCTCCAGGCCATACTCTGGGTGGGGTTGGTGGCCTTCCTGGCGTCCGACTTCCATGTCCCTCCTGAAGAGCACAGAGGCCAAGATCCTCTCCTGTAAGACCATGTTAATAACTAAACTTCTTTCTTTCTTTTGAGGAGCAAAATGGTTGACTTCTTGTTTATATAGTAACACTTCACGTGTGTGTGTGTGTGTGTGTGTGTGTCAGGTATACAGAATGAAGTGTGGTCCAGGTTTGTCACGTTACCCAACCAGGACAGGATCTGGACCCTCACGTTGACCAACAAGACCACCCACAAACCTCTTGAGCAAAGTATTCTCACTCTCACCGTCTCCTTGTCCCTCTAGGCTTTTGACATATGAATTAGCTTTTGTCTTGGTATTAACTTCTTGTCTGTCTCTCGGTCTGCTTCTCTCTCTTTCTTTCTGTCTGTCTCTCTTTCTATGCCTCCCTCCCTCCCTCCCATAGCCCCTAAGAAGACTCCTCTGGTGATGGTCCATGGGTTTGGAGGAGGAGTGGGTCTGTGGATTCGTAACCTGGATGCTCTGAGTCACTCTCGGCCCGTCTACGCCTTCGACCTCCTGGGGTTTGGCCGGAGCTCCCGACCCCCCTTCCCCACAGATGCTGCCCTGGCTGAGGAGCAGTTTGTCAACTCCATGGAGCGGTGGAGGGAGTCTGTAGGCCTGGAGAACATGATTTTACTGGGACACAGTCTGGGGGGATACCTGGCAACATCTTACGCCATCCAGCACCCTTCTAGGTGAGAGGCCATGTTTTCATTTATGATGATGTCATAGTATTTATGATGGTATTGCCTTATACTGTACGTCAATCAATAGCTTTGTCTCCTTATGTACAGTGACAGTTCAAAAATTGATCTACACTGCACTTTATTATTAATCATTAGGACCATGATTCCTGGTCAGGAAAAACTCCATGACCAATTTTATTATAGTAATGGAATAATAACTTTGATTGTGTCTCCCCTTCTTTAGGGTGAGTCACCTGATCCTGGTGGACCCGTGGGGTTTCCCTGAACACCCACAGCCAGGGGTGGAGACCCCGGCGGGCCAGGGGCCAGAGGTGGTGAAGAGGCCGCCCCTGCCACGCTGGGTCAAGGCTGTGGCCTCAGTCGTGTCTCTGTTCAACCCTCTGGCTGTCATCAGAGCAGCAGGTCCATGGGGTGAGAGACACTTTATTCACATTCAGATCACTTATTCAAAGCTTTCACAATTGTATCATGTTATATTAATACATCCATCGTTCCCTTTTTCTCTTTTCCTTTCATTCTGTCAGGTCCAGGGTTGGTAAATAGATTGCGTCCAGATTTCAAGAGGAAATTTGAGGACTTGTTTGATGATGATACCATGACCGAGTACATCTACCACTGTAATGCTCAGACCCCTAGGTACGTAGTCACTTCTTGGCTTGCATTACATATCACTACTATTAAGCTGCATACTGCGTTCACATTCTCCTGAGCCCATAGGGACATGGCCTTACTTTACTAGCCTGAATTTGCCACAGAATTACAAAACATTTATTTCTCCTCAAACCTCATCCTTTATTCCATGATCCTCTTCCCTCTGTCACTCTCAACCCTCTTTGTCCTCCTTCTCTTCCCTCTATCCCCAGTGGGGAGGTAGGCTTCAGGGCCATGTCAGAGACCCTGGGCTGGGCCAAGAGGCCCATGCTACAGCGGGTTCACCTGCTGCCCCCCTCCATGCCTCTTACCATGCTATATGGTTCACGCTCCTGGGTGGACAGCGCCTCGGGAGACAAGGTGGCCCAGATCAGGGTCCAGACAGCCACACGCACTGTGGTGAGTAAGGGGGGGATTTATTTCATTTAAGTTTTGAGGTCTTAGATATACAGATTTAGAGGATAAAACGTATCGTACAACAAGACATAATACGATACCCATGTGATCATTCCTGTCTCCGTCTCTCTTCAGATGATAGATGATGCGTCTCACCATGTATATGCTGACCAACCAATGGAGTTCAACAGAGTGGTCCAGAACATATGTAACGATGTAGACTGAAAAAGCATACATGACTGACAAACCAAGATGTCATAATGTGTGTCTTGGTCTGTACCTCGTTAGTGCCACAGATGCTCCAATGTTGGTGGGAGATTTTTATAAGATGGGCCTATTCCACTACATTCTGATCAGTGGACACTAGTTGGCTAAGTGGTTATGATATATGCCATTTAGCAGATTCTTTTATCCAAAGCGACCTAAGTCATCCGTGCATACAWTTGACATGTGGGTGGCCCAGGAGTCAAACCCACAATCCTGCGATTACAAGCACCGTGCTCTAACAACTGAGCCATGCAGGACCAATTGGAATGCTTAGGGCCAGGAACTGACCATGTGACCTGACCAGGAAAAGTCCTGGGCAGGTTACATGGTCTGGTGAAGTCCTGGTTCTGCTCCAATGACTGTCAGGCAAACCATACCCTGCACTGAAGGTCCCCTGTCCAGGTTGGGATGATAGACAAGGCCTTGACAATAGAGTGTTTCCTATTCAATCACTTATTCAGTTGTATTTTATCAGTACTGTTCCTATAAGTAGGGCAAGGAGTTTTTCCATGTAGTCTGGGAAACCTCTAGGATCTAGCTATATGTTATACACAGTAATCCATTGTCATTTAGTTCATATTGCAGCCTTCTGACTAAAGCGAAGTTCACAATTCTGTTATTTGAATGAATTATGGAGAGTCAATGCAATAAGAGTTTGGGTGGAACACTCAATGTTCAGGGTATATATTTATGTTTCTTTCTGTAACTATGGTAAATGCCACTGCAGCATGCTTTATCATGTGCCTGAGTTGGAAAGTAAATATGTGATTGTAATTTTCTCTGTGTCCTCTGATCTTCGCTATCAAAATGTCTGTATTTTATACTACTACATGGATTCAATAGAAATGTATATGATTAACGTAATGCTTATCTCTGATCTTGTCATTGATCTGTCAGGCGTCTGTCTCTGTCTGTTTCTCCATGTTGAGGGTATTCAACCATCTGATTGATGATCCAACCATTACTATCCATTTTTCGGTAATTGCTCTGCACCTCATTTTGCTTATTTAAAAAGGGTGAAGTATACAGTTAGTAGATTTGTGCTCTCCAGAAGCTAAGGATCTTGTTACTATGACTGCTCTGTATGCCTGAAATGCATGGTAATATGTATTCACATGACCAGAGGTCAGCCTCTTGCTACCTAAGGTACTGTCCTGTGCAGGAGGTTTATGGTGTTTCTTTGGCACGTAAAAGGAGTGGTGCACACTGATCCCAATCATATCAACTTGTAAATGTACTGTAGAGATTCAATTAGATGCATGACATGTTCCATTTCCACAGGATAAAGTGTGCAAGACACACCTTTCCCCGAAGCCATACAATTTACATTGATAATAACAGGGTAAAGCATAAACCAAGACTTCTGGATTAAACAAAGAGACTTGGCTGCAGATGGAAAGTTCCGCTACTACAAGTATGCAGTTGCTACAGTGAATAATGGCATCTTTCTGATCTCCTCACACCTTTCCATTCAGTCGGGGCTTGTCTTCCAGGGAGTCATGCACATAACTCAATAGGGAACATCACTCTGTAGTTGTTTTACTAGAAAATACATTGACAATACATAAAAAAATATACATTAATACAATAAAATGTAACTCTTTAAAACAGTTTACTTCCTTGTATTTTAAGTGCAGTAAAAAACACTAGGAGAGCAGAGGTCAACAAAGGCCTTGGTTCCATCTCTTAATGTTCAGGAGCTGACTCTTTGTTTCATAAGAGCCGTTTAAGGCAAGGAAGCACAATGACCAATGAATGGGCCATAATACTGACTTTAGTTATTTCACATAAACACACACATCGAGAAGGTCATCTTTAGGCATAACCCTCATATAAAATCAAACTAGTGCTTCACCTTCAAATAAGCCATATAAGATACAATTTGACCGACATGTTATGCTACATACGTTACACTTCATCCAACATGTTGATAACATAAATACTTGAACACTAACATAATTGAATACTATAATGCATGTATACAGTGCATTTATCAAATGTTTTGATGACAGCACCATGACATTGTTTTTTTTTTAAATACAGTAATATTAGATAATGTACAGCTAGATAATTACATTTACCACAGGATTTTTCATAAACCATTTCAATGGCCCCAACAATTGTTTGATGTTTCTTCTTTATAGGTGTGGACAGCCCTTACAGTAACAGCAAATCCATTTCAGAGCAAAGCGCACTGGTGGTTCTAGGATATTACGTGAGTATCAAAAACATTAGCGCTGGTTAACAATCGTTTACAACTTCATCCAAAGATCAGGATATTTCCATAATTACATGTCAGCATGAAATATCAAATATATCAAACAATACTTATATTCAATGCCTTGGGAGAACTGAATAAAAGGTTTCCCATTTTCTATGATGAGACTTGAATTAAAGGCCAGGTAAGTGGACAGGAGAGAGCTGCAGGCTCCCTCTCATTGGTTCTGGACGTTGATGTCAGCAACGCCGTGCACCTGTGTCAGCTGTTTACAATCCAGAGCCGCTACCAACTTCCTGGGCCCAGCCTGGGTAGGGATGAAGTGTTCTGTCAGAGTCACCGTGGAGTGGCTTCCAACATCACTGAGAGAGCGAGACAGAGAGAAAGGGGGGTTAATATTACTTAGAAGAGGGTCAAAGAGGGGTTTAATACAGAGACAGATATAGATGTGAGTGTAATTGACCGAGAAAAGGCTAATACAGATGTAGGATATAATTTGATCACAGAATTTTCCTGCCAAGCAGGAAATACAAACTTGTAGTTTGAGTTTTAAAAATGCTTTTAAAGTTTTACATTTCCACATAGAAATTTCAGACTTGATTTTCCCCAACAAAATGTATCAACCCCTACAAAAATTAAATATAATCCACATAATAATAATTCACATTTCCTGTTGCTGCAGGATTATTTTCCTGCTGTAGCAAACTTGCTCAAATTAAGATCCTACATCTGTACATTGAGATGGTTACAGTGTCTTGCCCATAGAGATCATGTTAAATTACTCGTTTTCTAATTCTTAATTTTATGATCTTACCCCACAACCACCTCGCGGACCTTCTGCAGGCCCAGTCCCTCCACCCTAAACACCACACCCCTCAGTTTATGTGGCAGAGGGTTGGTGAACGTGATCTTGGCTGCCATCTCCTTACCCACCACCGCGTCCCCTTCAGGCTGAGGAAACAAACACAACATCATACTTTACAGTGTTGCTATTTATCTGGGCACTGACATCTGTATGCAGTCTGTACCATGGCCGCTAGTCAAGACATCGGTACTACTTAATTTCTATGGCATTGCATTTGGTATATACAGTTGAAGTCGGAAGTTTACAGGTTGGAGTCATTAAAACTCGTTTTTCAACCACTCCACAAATTTCTTGTTAACAAACTATAGTTTTGGCAAGTCGATTAGGACATCTACTTCGTACATGACATGAAGTAGATGCATGAATTCCAARAATTGTTTGCAGACAGATTATTTCACTTATAATTCAGTGTATCACAATTCCAGTGGGTCAGAAGTTTTGATACACTAAATTGACTGTGCCTTTAAACAGCTTGGAAAATCCCAGAAAATTATGTCATGGCATTAGAAGCTTCTGATAGGCTAATTGACATCATTTGAGTCAATTGGAGGTGTACCTGTGGATGTATTTCAAGGTGTACCTTCAAACTCAGTGCCTCTTTGTTTGACATCATGGAAAAATCTAAAGAAATCAGCCAAGACCTCAAAAAAAGTGTAGACCTCCACAAGTCTGGTTCATCCTTGGGAGCAATTTCCAAACGCCTGAAGGTACCACGTTCATCTGTACAAACAATAGTACGCAAGTATAAACACCATGGGACCACGCAGCCGTCATACCGCTCAGGAAGGAGACCCGTTCCGTCTCCTAGAGATTAACGTACTTTGGTGCGAAAAGTGCAAATCAATCCCAGAACAACAGCAAAGGACCTTGTGAATATGCTGGAGGAAACAGGTACACAAGTATCTATATCCACAGTAAAACGAGTCCTATATCGACATAACCTGAAAGGCCGCTCAGCAAGGAAGAAGCCACTGCTCCAAAACCGCCATAAAAAAGCCAGACTGCGGTTTGCAACTGCACATGGGGACAAAGATCYTACTTTTTGGAGAAATGTCCTCTGGTCTGATGAAACAAAAATAGAACTGTTTGGCCACAATGACCATCGTTATGTTTGGAGGAAAAAGGGGGAGGCTTGCAAGCCGAAGAACATCATCCCAACCGTGAAGCACGGGGGTGGCAGCATCATGTTGTGGGGGTGCTTTGCTGCAGGAGGAACTGGTGCACTTCACAAAATAGATGGCATCATGAGGTAGGAAAATTATGTGGATATATTGAAGCAACATCTCAAGACATCAGTCAGGAAGTTAAAGCTTGGTCACAAATGGGTCTTCCAAATGGACAATGACCACAAGCATACTTCCAAAGTTGTGGAAAAATGGCTTATGGACAACAAAGTCAAGGTATTGGAGTGGCCATTGCAAAGCCCTGACCTCAATCCTATAGAAAATTGGTGGGCAGAACTGAAAAAGCGTGTGCGAGCAAGGAGGCCTATAAACCTGACTCAGTTACACCAGCGCTGTCAGGAGGAATGGGCCAAAATTCAAAATTGTGGGAAGCTTGTGGAAAGCTACCTGAAACGTTTGACCCAAGTTAAACAATTTAAAAGGCAATGCTGCCAAATACTAATTGAGTGTATGTAAACTTCTGACCCACTGGGAATGTGACGAAAGAAATAAAAGCTGAAATTAATCATTCTCTCTACCATTATTCTGACACTTCACATTCTTAAAATAAAGTGGTGATCCGAACTGACCTAAGACAGGGAATCTTTACTAGGATTAAATGTCAGGAATTGTGAAAAACTGAGTTTAATGTATTTGGCTGAGGTGTATGTAGACTTCCGACTTCAACTGTATATTTAAATAGAGAACTGAACATAACCAGCATACTGTATACAATACTGTTGCTCAAATATAACTTTTTAAATTCCAATTTGAACCTCATAGGAATCCAGTGACGGGTTGTGCTAAAGCTAGGTTGCGTCTTACCTCGATGRTGAGGTCAGGTGTGCGGAGCCTGAAGTTGGTCTGAGTGGCAAGGACCTGCTGGGTCTCAGAGACCCGTCCAGACAGAGTCAACATCAGAGCAGCCTGGTCCACCAACTGGTTCTGGTAGCTCTGGTAGGGTAGGACCCACTGCATGGTCTTCACTGAGGAGGAGGGAGAGAAATTGAGATTACTACACATACTACAGTACAGGGGTCAGATGAGAGGATTGAGGATACACATGTGGTAACAGCAAATGCAGAGTGGAGACAATATTGTTACTGAGCTGAAAAGGTGCTAGAGGGGAATGCTGCTGGCCTCAGTTGGGTTGAGATAGAAGTTGCTCCAAACCACAGGTCTAGGATCAGATTACCCCAATACCCCATAACAATTAGGAGTATGACAATTATCTGACCCTGTAGCAGTTAGGGGCAACATCCTCCAACTATTCCCCTTCCTGACTCACCTTCATTGGGCTTGAGTTCAACAGGCAGTTTGTTTTTCTGGACGGTTCCCTTCAGCACCCCGGTGTAGTACATGACGGCCACCTGGCTGTGGAGCGTGGTCCTGCGCGGCTGGGAGCTCAGGTTGGTCACCACGATGGTCAGCTGGGCATCTTCCCCCATACGAGGCCCCTCCCCCTCCATCTTCACCTCCACGCTCACGTCCTTCGCCATGGGCGTGGAGTACACATCAGGCCTGGTGCCATAGCGACTGGCCGTCTCCACAGCAATGCGCTCTTCCTCTGATTCTGGTTAGTGGGGGGGATCAGAGAGGGGAGATTATTGTTTGTGTGTGCTAATTTCAATCAAAAACCTCATTATCCCAGGTAATGACAGTGTGATTATCTGACTATCCCTGATGTCTATATTGAAAATGCTGTTCATTGCAGGTGCATGGTTGTTGTTTTTGACCGAGTGTGGCACCTTCCTCATAGCCTGATCTCAGATGATTTCATTTCATTTAACCTTTATTTAACTAGGCAAGTCAGTTTAGAACAAATTATTATTTACAATGACAGCCTAGTTAACTGCCTTGTTCAGGGGTAGAACGACAGATTTTTACCTTGTTAACTCGGGGATTTGATCTAGCAACCTTTCAGCTCTAACCACTAGGCTACCTGTCAACCCCCACTAGGCTACCTAGTCTTGTCTTTACAGGTGAGTGATGTCACCCTTACAACCTGAGTGTTATTCCATGTGTAAATACGGTTACCAAGCGACCCTCTGACAGTGTATTGAAGTGCATGATGACATCACTGTACCTTCGGTGTGTTTGTACATGTGTGTGATGTCAGCGCGCTCATCAGAGCCCACAGCTTTGGTGCTGATGAAGTGTCCCACAGCCTTCTTCTCACTGTGGATCTGAGTGAAGGTACCGTCCAGGTTCCTCTGCCAGTAGATCTTATCACTGTTCACCTGAGGAGACACAGACAGACAGGCAGGATCAGCACCATTCATTCATGGAGAAACAGGGAAAGTGTGTCATATTTGATAAAAGATAGGAAGTAATCCAAGGTCAGTTTAGCCATTTCTTCTCTAATTTGAGATCTGTGATGTGTAAGATGAAGTATATCTCAATTGGTAGATCATGGCACTTGCAACGGCAGGATTGTTGGTTCGATTCCCAGGGCCACGCATGACTAAGTCGCTTTGGATAAAAGCATCTACTAAATGGCATATTTTATTATTAGTATTTACAACTGATCATAGATCTTCAACCATCTCCTTCCCATAGAGCTCACCTCAGCGAAGACGAAGGGCGTGTCATATTTGTGGTAGACCTGGCCAGTGCGGATGGCGGTGACAGAGGCGGGGCCACAGCGAAAGGTCCCCTGGCTGGTCTCCTGGGGGGTGGAGTCTAGCGCCTGCCAGCCACCCATACCAGGAGGAAGGTCTGGCCTGGACATCCAACAGTCGTTCCATACATGGAAGTTCCTACACAGAGAAGGGGGTTGTTGGGATTACATAGTTAGGGGTATCTGACCGCAAGGCGCTACAGAGGGTAATGAGTACGGCACAGTACATCACTGGGGCCAAGCTTCCTGCCATCCAGGACCTCTATACCAGGCGGTGTCAGAGGAAAGCTCTAAAAAGGGTCAAAGACTCCAGCCATCCTTGTCATGGACTGTACCGGAGCGTCAAGTCCAGGTCCAAAAGGCTCCTTAACAGCTACCCCCAAGCCTTAAGACTGCTATTTGCATTGATCCCCTTTTTTCATGCTGCTGCTATTCACTGTTTATTATCTTTGCATAGTCACTTTACCCCTACCTACATGTGCAGTACATATTACCTCAATTACCTCGACTAACCTGTACCCCCGCACATTGACTCGGTACACCTTGTATATAGACTCGTTATTGTTATTTTATTGTGTTACTTTTTTTCTTACTTTACTTTATTTTATTTTTTCTAAAATAAATTAGCAAATATTTTCTTACTTTTAAAAGATTCTGCATTGTTGGTTACGGGCTTGTAAGTAAGCAATTCACGGTAAAGTCTACACTTGTTGTATTCGGCGCATGTGATAAATACAATTTGATTTGAGTTTTACCGAAGACGTTTATTTCTATAACTCCAGCCTGGTGTTTTTTATAGAGTATGATTTGTGGCAAGGCATTTCTGTGTATTTAGAGCAAAGCCAAATATACATTCATGTGGCCTGGATTGAAGTGGAGAACTCTTAACTTGCGGCAGGTTAGATGCACTTGACCTGGCCAGGAAAAACTGGGCTCTACTTAATTTGGATTATAACTCACCAAACAGAGTCAGAGTTGAGGTGGTCCAGCGGCTCCATATTCTCATCAAAATACACGTCTGTTGTGAGTGAGACATCTGTGTCATGGGCAGACTGGAAGTTTGTTACACTACGACACGGTATACCCAGACACCTGAGCACTGAGAGATGGAGAGAAGGGGGGGGGGGGTTGAGAGAGCGAGACCAGGTTAAAAAAGAGTGTATATGAAGTCAAGTGACCATAGATGAAGCAAAAACAATGCTAGGGATTAACAAAATTGGCATAGATATGAAAAGCAAGCAAACAGGAGACATCACACAGCCTTAATTGTGCGCYGGTCAACTCTTTGTTCACCAACACCCACCCGCAATTGCTAATAACCCATCCCATCAGAGACGGGGAATGATTTTTTGACAGGGGGTGGAGGATTTTTCCCCTGCCTGATATAGATATGTTTCTGCTTATCATTTCTGACATTTTGTTAGGCTATTTGTTAGTTAACTTGTTTATAATCATTAGATACATGCAGCTTCTCTTCTGTCATTATATGTTGCCCTAGAAGACTAAATAAACCCTTGCTCAACAGAATGTCATAAATCGATAGAATGAATGTTTCAATCTAGTTGAAATCGATCAAGTTCTCTGTCATCTCTGTTTCTTTTGCAGAGCAAAGATGTTTAGGTACCGTGTACATAGCTGCGGGAAGCAGGGTGCTGAGGGTGCTGCAGCATCCCCTAAAACATCGGAATAAAAATAAAAGTCTTAATAAAGAATGTGTTAAAATGTAGTGCACTGGGCCTTTACTAGTCCTGTTTTAGGGGACCAATATAATGTCTGTAGCTCAGGCCCAAATACTTTTCCTGCTCGTTCGCAAAAGCATTTGGTGATTAGCATGTAAGCTATTGGGCGAGTGTACAGTTATAGACCTTAAAGCTTAGGCTTATGCACTAATGCCAGATAGCCTAAAATAATGAAAGAAAACCCTTGCTTTCTTTGCTTGCTTTCTCTTCATTCAACCCACCCGCCCTTCATCCACAAAATACTTAATGACCCTAAAACCGCCCGCGGCTATAACCAGGGGACTGCGGGTTATGAGTAAACTAGTACGGGCACACACACACCTGTGGTGGTAACGCCAGAGAAGACCCAGCACTGTCCGTATTTAACAGGCTGGCCTCCCTCCTTGTGGTATTTCATCAGAATGTCCACACTGCCACTCCAGGCTGTAGGGGAAACTCCTCCTACATAGTTCCCTGACCAGTTTCCTGCCAGGACCCCATTGTCATCTGGGGAGTTGATCTGATGCATCAAAGGGAGAGAATTAGAAAGAGACAAATCAAATTTTATTGGTCAGTTGCACATGTTTAGCAGATGTTATTGTGGGTGTAGCAAAATACTTGTGTTTCTAGCTCCAACAGTGCAGTAATATCTAATAATTCACAACAATACACACAACCTAAAAGTAAACTAATGGAATTAAGGAATATATAAATATTAGGATGATTACAGTAAGATAAAGTATAGCAGGTGGTTTATCTAACCAGGTAAGTTATTGAGAACACATCTTTTATTCTACAATAATACAGTAATGGTAATGAAATTGACATCAGCAAACCTCAGCATAATTCAGATCAATCGTTCATAAAGATGATTTGACAGGCATAAATACATTGAAAGTATGTGGAGTATGAGAAACATGTTGTACGTTCACTACTGAATGTCATATAAGTTGACCGGTAACTCACCATGGCAGATATGACTCTGACCACGTTGACAGAATCTCCTCTACCAGACGGAGGGATCTCACTCTTCCCCAGCACATAGAGACAGGCCTCCAGCATCCCCTCAAGGAACTGAACAGCACAAACAGGAGGAAACAGACAGACACGGTGAGAAGGAAGAGAGGATGGAGGTCAAAACAAGGTATAAAAACAGAGGCTGCTTCTTAAATGACTGGGGTTTGGCAGAATGACTGGGCTTGCAGAAAGACTGGGCTTTACATTTACATTTACATTAAGTCATTTAGCAGACGCTCTTATCCAGAGCGACTTACAATTGGGAAAGTTCATTACATATTCATCCTGTCCCCCAGTGCGGGAAGTGAACCCACAACCCTAGCGTTGCAAGCGCCATGCTCTACCAACTGAGCCACACGGGACCAGGTTTGCAGAAAGACTGGGGGTTTGCAGAATGACTGGGGTTTGCAGAATGACTGGTGGTTTGCAGAATGACTGGGTTTGACAAGAAAGACTGGGGTTTGCAGAAAGACTGGGGTTTGCAGAAAGACTGGGGTTTGCAGAAAGACTGGGGTTTGCAGAATGACTGGGGGCTTTGCAGAATGACTGGGTTTCAGAAAACTGGGGTTTGCAGAATGACTGGGGTTTGCAGAATGACTGCGTTTGCAGAATGACTGGGGTTTGCAGAATGACTGGGGTTTGCAGGAGAAGACTGGGGTTTGCAGAATGCGGACTGGGTTTGCGAGAATGACTGGGGTTTGCAGAATGACTGGGGTTTGCAGAAGACTGGGGTTGCAGAAGACTGTGTTTGTCAGAATGACTGTGGTTTGCAGAATGACTGTGGTTTGCAGAATGACTGTGGTTTGCAGAATGACTGTGGTTTGCAGAATGGACTGTGGTTTGCAGAAAAGACTGGAATTTGCAAAAAGATTCAACCAACCACACTTGATTTTCTCCCTGTCTAATACCTGTCCATAGTTCCATGTGCGAGCTCCAATCTGTGTCTCTGTACCGTAGTAGAGTCTTCCTATGTCATTCAGCACATACTCCTTCTTCTCCTCCTCGTCATCCATGTACACTGTGTCAACTAAGGAGAGAGAGAGAACCAGGGGACAAAGATTAGGTATGCATTTATTACACTTCCTGGCAGTTACAGGTGAAATGTGTATGTTTTTGCATGACATTTCTTAAATGTTGTTTCATTCACAGTCCACAACATTGTCATGTCTGTCTTACGTACTAAATTACTATTTTGATAAACACCAGGGAGAGTCAGTGTAGCCAGGAGAGGGTTAACTGTTACTAACACAATGTCTGGAGCTCACAGAGGGGCCCAGCTCATTTATGGGAATAGGGCTGCATTGTATAGATTTCCTCTCAACAAGCGCTCCGAGAGAATGAGAGAGAGAGAGAGAAAGAATGAAAGAGAGAGATAATGAGAGAGAGAGAGAGAGAGAGAGAGAGAGAGAGAGAGAGAGAGATTGCCACCAGCTGTTGTGCTTCCATCATATGGTCCTAAGGCGGTTTGTACAGTAATTGTGGAATGTTAACTTTTATGACAGGAAAGGATGGATTGGGCTACCTGCCAAACAGTGCAATTAAAGACAGATAGCGCTATTCAAACAAAACCCTTTCCAGAAGGCAGAACAAACATCTTAATCAGATGAAACAAAGCATATTTAAATCAATATAACCAGTTTC
The DNA here is from genome assembly GCF_002910315.2 of Salvelinus sp. IW2-2015. Lineage (NCBI taxonomy): Eukaryota > Metazoa > Chordata > Actinopteri > Salmoniformes > Salmonidae > Salvelinus > Salvelinus sp. IW2-2015. The sequence goes on along the minus strand of NC_036871.1, from coordinate 32,769,852 downwards.
AATTTATTTTCCTTTTACCAAGTATGTGCATGTACATCTTTAGTTTTAATGAATCAAAACACACATCCTGAAAGTGTTTTAATTCCAGAGACCTCAAAATACAGGTTTTCATTGAACAGTTAGAGACAATGATGGTAAAGCAGGTCAACATCAATTGGCAAAGACCAGAGTCCCAAGCAAAATGGACGTGTGGTCTTGACTCACAACCAGAGAATGAAACAAATGTTCTCGGTCAAGCAGTGACTCTTTTTGTGATGGATAGCAACACGTTATTGGGCAGTGAGCTATGTGCCCTGCCTATGTGTACATTTACATTAGTGCTGTTCTGAGAGACCAAGAGGATAAATTGTAGTCCCAGAACCAGCCTCCTCTGTGTCTGTTCTGGGATCTGTCACACTTGGCCCTGGTGTTTGAATTTGGCTGTCCCTATTGCAATGGAATAACAACATTGAAACACTAGACCTATATACAGCATCGAAGCTGAATTGTGATTCAATGCAATATCTTTCTTTGCCCCACTTGTTTCACACRTTTGGTGAGCACGGGTGGGTGTTGTTTGGACGTCAGTGGCAATGGTCCCAAACATGCAAACCCCGCCCACCCAGTTTGCTAGGCAAGCTAATCAAAGCGCAACTTTTGTCTCTCTATCTACCTCCTCTCTTCTTCTCTCTACCTTCTGCTGTCTCATAACACTCCACTCATCCTTACCTTCACACCATGGGTTGAACAGCATGATGACGTCTTTGCTGGGGTCGTGTGTGATGGCCACCTCCCGCTTAGGGCACTTCACCATCACAGTGAGCTTGTACTGGCCAATCACGGCTTTGGGATGCGAGTTTACGGACAGCTTGATCCTGTTGCCGTTCTGCTTCACGATCTTGGCCTCCCAGATGTGGTCATCCAGTTCCTCCACCAATTTAATTATGATGTGTGTGCCCTTAGACACCATGGGGAGGGGTCCTGTCAGACAAATTAATAAATTATCAGTTTACAATTATCAGGGTAGTAAAACAAAGCTTCAGGGTGATTTAAGCAGTGTAGTAACAGTGCAATATCAGTGTAATATCAGTGTATATAACAGTGTAGTAACAGTGCAATATCAGTGTAATATCCATGTAATAACAGTGTAGTAACAGTGCAATATCAGTGTAATATCCATGTAATAACAGTGCAATATCAGTGTAATATCCATGTAATAACAGTGCAATATCAGTGTAATATCCATGTAATAACAGTGTAATAACAGTGAAATATTGATGTAATAGCATTGTCATAACATCGTAATATTGGTGTAATAACAGTGTAATTCAAATCAAAATCAAACTTTATTTGTCACGTATGCCGAATACAACAAGTGTAGACTTTACTGTGAAATGCTTATTTACAAGCCCATAACTCTTCTTGAACTGCACTGTTTTTTAAGAAAATATTTACCAAGTAGACTAAAATAAAAAGTAATAATAAAAAGTAACACAATAACAATAACGAGGCTATATACAGGGGGCACCGGTACCAAATCAGTGTGCGGGGGTACAGGTTAGTTGAGGTAATTTGTACATGTAGGTGGGGGTGAAGTGACTATGCATAGATAATAAACAGCGAGTAGCAGCAGTGTACAAAAGGGAGGGGGGTCAATGTAAATTGTCCGGTGGTGATTTTATTAATTGTTCAGCAGTTTTATGGCTTGGGGGTAGAAGCTGTTGAGGAGCCTTTTGGTCCTAGACTTGGCACTCCGGTACCAATTAGTGTAATAGCAATGTAATAACAGTGTAATAACAGTGTAATATCGGTATAATAAGTGTAGTGGTGCCTGAAACCCACCTCAACAAACTACGCAATGTACAGGGGTGCTTTTGTAAATTCACTCTGGCTATCTACTTCAATTTCAGAGCACTCTCGTCTGAGTGTGCCAGAGTGCAGAATAACTGATGAATTTACGAACCTTCAACACCTGTTGAATATGGCCGGTGTCGGTAAACGTCAGCACAAAAGCATAATTAAATTGTTGCCAGCAGCACAGTTACAGTCACCAACGCTCTGGATAACATGAAAACAGCCTAACCAGCTCTGCTAGGGCGAGTAAAATGGTCAGAGTGAGGTGTTCTCTCATTTTTGTCTGGAAGTAGCTAGCAAGCTAGCCAAAGTTAGCCAGATAGCTTGGGTGCTTGACTGCCGTTGTGAGGTCAGAACACTTGGATCAACCATAGTCCTCGGCCAGAGCGTCCAGTGTGCGCTCTGAACGCTCCGAGAGCGAAACACTCTGAATTTACAAACCTACAATCTGACAAAGCTCTGAATTTACGAACGCCCAGAGCGCACTCTGGCACTCCAGATTTAATTTCCGAACACACCCCAGATAGATATTGATTGCTCTCTTATCTCTGATGGAAACTGAGCCAACCCACATTGCATTCCTACCTTTCCTGAACATGTCAAAGGGCTCACTCTTTAGTCACAAAAGGACCACACTAAACCAACATTTAAATGTGCATAGAGTAAAACATACACACCCTTAACAGCTGCACATGACTGGCACACACATTCTATTGTAGAGGCAGGAAATCACATTCCTCTCATAACCATGGAGATGGCAATTCCAATACAGTCACACTCTACTTGGCAAATGTCAATGTTAACTATTTATACAGAGTGAATGAGTATGTACATGTGTGCTTGCTTGCCTGTACTTGCATGTGTGAAAGAGCAAGAGAAAGCTCTGCAAACCAGTGAAACGTTTGAATTGAATTTACCTTAAAAGATACGAAATAAGGTAAGATAGTGGAATGACAGTGGTCTATCTTTAATGGTAATATGCAGTCTTGTATGCAGAAAAGTGAGAAAAACCACAGTATCCACATCATTGCAATTCATAGTCTGCTGTCCCAGAGCGTGACAGTGCCAAACCAAGTGTAAACCACAAATGTGTCACTGTCATACAGTTCAGTTCAGCTGTGATAAACATAGTGTAGTACTGTGAAAACTCCACTGAGAGCATAGGCACAGAACGTCCTCACAAACATATAGAACCTCATAAAGTATGTGTGCCTGTGTGCGTAGGCCAATCATATCTCTAGGCTGGTGTTTTGCTTTAAGCTAATGGGTTTCTCTCTGTCTCTCTAAGCYCTTGTTGAGAGGAAATCTATCCGAACACTGTCTCTCTCCTAGCATTGTTAGTAAGGCCAGCCGCTGAAACCTTATTAGTCTCCATAGTTTGGATTCCTTATGACGGAAAAATTGCATGTGTCAATTTGCAAATAAACATAGTGTGCAGGAGACCTTTTTCTCTTTCAGACCTCCAAGGTTTTGTCAGACACACTCAGGATGTCATTCAAGGCAACAACTATAGAGCATCCTTCTTTCATATCATATGATTTCCTCTTCTTAGAATGAATCATAGTTGTGAAAGGGAATTAAAGATGTGTTTTTCCTGCCCATATGACTGACAGGAAACTGGGCTATATATAGAGCCTGAGGCTTTGACCCTTCACCTCTGCAGCAGTTGGTATGAAAGAAGAGGAGTTCTTCCTGGTCAGCTCACAAGATCAGGAAAAACTCCTGGCCCCATCAAAACAGCAATATGTGGTGGAGTAAAAGTAATGGCATTACTTGTGAGCTTCAGCCATAATATACTACTAAAGTCATAAATACCAACTAGGGGCTCGGCTAGCGGATAATCCTGAATGAATCGTGAATAATGATGAGTGAGACAGTTACAGACGCACAAATATCCTACTTCCAAGACATACTAAGCTCTCACCACTACAATAACAGGGGAGGTTAGCATTTGTTGGGGGGGTAATGATATTTGTGCTTGATTTAGCTTGACAAGCTTGATTTAGTCATTGTGTGCTAGGAATATGGGACCAAAATACTTAACTTTTTACTACATTAATACACATAAGAGAATTTGTACCAATACTTTTGGTACCCTAAAATTGGGCGGGGGGGGGGGGGGGCTGATATTTCTAAACAGTTCACCTGATATAACTGAAAATGCTGGACTACAGAGCCAAAACAAAGAAAGAAATCACACTGTCCCAATACTTTTGGAGTTCACTGTATGTCTTAAGCGGTGTAAATAATGTTCACAATTCTAATGTCACAACTGCCTATGTTCCTTTCTTGTGTCTGGGGAGCCAGGAAACAGCTGGATACATCCTACAACTTGATAGTATATAATGTACTGCTTCATGTAAAGGACATACTGTACTGTACCAAGGATAACAAAATAGCCTTTTTGTGAGAGCCCTCAAAGTCAAACTGACCTGTCTTGAGTTCCAGGTGGAGGTTGTCTGTGTTGGAGTTGAAAGGTCGCGACAGGTCCAGTTCTATCTGGAACGTCTGGCCACGTCGGATGATGAGCTCATTGCCATGGTAAAGGTTGGTGTGATGCTCCAGGCGGTTCTGACCCGTCTTAGAGCTCAGTAGATCCACCGAGCGCACTGACAACATCAGCTCTGAGAGGGAGATTTAACAAGTTAATGCAATGGTCAGTGCTTACTGCTTATATATAGGGCCAGGGGTTTTTCCTATAGGGTTACTATTATGAACTAATGAATTTGACTTGACTGATTCTGTTGCTTCATGTAACCTACCTTCCAGCTCGTTGTCTCCAGTGTGGGGCTGAGGAGACTCGGGGAGCGTGGCCGGTTTCACCCCGTCATCCGTGATGACAGTGTCTGTGATGTCATACGAGCTGCTCTGGCGTCGACAGCAGCAGGGGCACATCTTCTGAAACCAACGGCGACAGCCTCCCTGCTCCTTAGAATTAGACTCCGCCTCCTTCTGGTTGGTTATCTGCACTGTGGTCGGGGCGACGCCATGGAAACGGCCCACATCAGAACCACTTACCGTCGACCGGTCTCCTGGCATTCTGAGAGGGGTGATACAGAAGTTACAGATGAGACTGTTAGAGGGGTGATACAGAAGTTAGAGATGAGATGAGACTGTTATTTTATTATTCTCTCCGCTTACATCTTTTCTCCCTCCAATCCAGAAACTAGCTTGTTTTCTTTTTAATCTTTTCTCACAATTACCACATTCCTGACTCACACTTTTTTACAACAGTCTGCCTTTCCCGAAGCATGCCAGGGTAGTTAGCCTTTTGTCCCAGGTCAGACACTCCCTAAATTCCCCAAACACCCCACCATAACTCTTGACTCACTGATTGATACCAGACCCTACAGCCCCACCTAGCCACAGATGTATGTGTGTGTAATCTCTAGAAATGACGGGAAACAATAATCATATTTTCATGACAACGCAGAGCACTTAATTAGTCCCAGTTACATCTAGTCTAGTTCATCTTTTTAGACCGCCATTCATCAAACTGAAAGGTTAGGGGAACCATGAGACTATGAATCTGAGTGGATCCAGGCTAGAGTTCAGGCTTCAACTCTAAACATAATGGGAGTTCAATGTCAAATGTCAGAGGTCAGGTGAGTTAAAAACAAGAGGAACATGAAGCATGTTTAAAGAAGACCACGAGGAGTTTCCAACCATGGTCTCCATCTGTACTTTATCTGCTGTGTCTAAACATAAAAGACACTTTAATGTGTGTAGAGGCTAGTGAAAAAGTTTCACAAACCTTTTGATAATTAAGACTGCTAAGAGAGCAAAACAGAAAGAACATAGGGAGAAGCTCAAAGGGAGTAGAGAGAACAGCGAGCGGGTGTAGCAGAGGAGTGTGCAGTCATGGTGGGCTTAGTAACTATAGCACTGTGTGTGTGTGTGTGTGTGTGTGTGTGTGTGTGTGTGTGTGTGTGTGTGTGTGTGTGTGTGTGTGTGTGTAGCTGAATGATTACTGCGTGAGTGACTGATTTGAACTCCTTAGTCCACATGCTGGTCCAATAATGTCCCTCCCTTACAGTCATCCAATGTCCTAAGAATATGCAGAAAGAGACCGTATTGTGTTTTTGAAAAAGAGCAATACATGTCAGAAGCATTACTTATCATGTAACAATGATGACAAATGCAAATGCCAACGTCAAATTGATTGCAACATACAATGGGATCCACCCAAAACCGCCCTGTCTCTAGCACCACTCCCCGATGTTTCCATGGTCTCTCTTTCACCCGTGCCTGCCTTGTCCCTCCACCTGTTTCCCTCCCTCCCGCACAGTGGGTTTGTTTCGGCAGTTAGCACCTTGCTAGCATGATTGGAATGAACACGGGCCACTGAGATAAGAGCTTCTAATTCAATGCACTTTTCACAACAACACACACCAAATACAATGAGTTGAAGCCTGCTTCCCAACACAGACGAGGTGAGACCAGAGGACACCCGTCAATATACAATAACAATAAATGGTCCAGGAATATCGGCAAGCGCCAAACGCCAGAATACTAAATCAGCAACTGCAGTTACACAAGTTATAGTAGATTTTACTGCCTTTAAATATTGGGCATACTACACATCCCAGCGCAATGAGATAGTTACTTCTATAAAGTACCACACAGGTAATCTAGTTAAAAAACTATAAGAGAACCCTCAACAATTGAAACGCGTTAAATGCAACCTCACATTCCTAACTGCAACCCCTTGATCTTTACAAAACTACATAAAAGTGAACCACGGGTTGCAAATTCCATGCAATGACAACACTTGGCCACAATACGAGGATTTGACGAAAACAGACGTCGCAGCTATATGCCGGATTCAAAAAAAACAACTGTAGCAACACCACGCAACAGTCCGAGATCGTATGTACTCAAAAAACCAGCATTCAAACCAGGTTCTGCACACAATTACATACACCTCAGAATAACATCCTCATTTGCATTGCTTTATGTAGCTACCCCATCAGGCATTTTTTCCATGCCCTGGGCACTGGCCGCATTATATTCCTCATCTCGATGGTTTTGGCCACGGGTTATTAGCCCCCTGGCGGCGGGTGGACACTGCTGGCCGCGGTCTCGCATCCGGGGTACACCCATGCCCCTCGTTTTTCCTTGGTTGTCGAAGCACACCATAGCCCATCCTGTTTTGCCAGCCCCATTTGTCTTCTTCGCGCTTGGTCAGAGCTGTGTTGTCTATGGTATTTGCTACACTTTCCCCACCACCCTTTCTGGAACCTGGGTGACGGCATCGTTGCCTTGCGCTTTGGACTTTCTCCGCCCTTTTCGGCCTTTCTTTTACTCGGTCCTTCCGCTTTCCCAGCACGGTTCCCACTTTTCCACCCCTTTCACTTTTGGTCTGTTCTCACGGCCCCGTTCTCCCCTGGTTTGACCTACGGGCCTGTTCTCCAACTTGTTCCGACGCCTGTTCAGCCACCCGTTCTTCTGGGTGGGACTTTCCGTCCTGTAGGCATAATGTTTCCTCTCGATTTCACTCTTATGGTTCTCTTTCAGTACACGTGTCAAATTGGATTTCTCCCTTCATCCACACTGTTTCTCTAAGTACAGCTTTGGCCTACCCATGTCTCACTCCTAACTGTTCGACGGGCGCTTTCTTCCTTTTATTCCGCTTACCCCTGAATCCCTCGGTTACGGTTGCTTGCCCGGACATACTCCATCCCCATATTTCGTTCTTTTTTCCCACGCCTAGCGTTTGGTGCACTTTTCCTTTCCTCCCCTGACGGCGACCGGCACCACCATAGTCCTCACATCTTGTGGTTTCAATTCCTTAGTATTGACTACCCCCTGTCTTTCTGGCACTGTTTACCCACAGGTCTCCTTTTTGAGTGCTGCTATCCTACATAGGCTGGTGAGTCAATGTCCCATGCGCGCTTCACCCCCGGACTCTGGCCCTGTCTGCTCATCACACACCTTCCCCACACTTCTTGCCAAGCTTCCCACCACCCTGGCAGCGGACAGGTGGCCGGGCTCCAGTAGGACTTGATCTGTCGGCTTACGTTCCACGACCTACTAGGTTCAACAGACGTGTGCTTCAATCACCTATCCGACTTTGCATTTACAGGCCCCACACTCAGCTGTGCCTATCCATGTGCCACTGTGGGACGACGATTTTCGATGTACCCATTCCATGGCCCATGGTTTATGAATTGATACGCAAAACAGCGCCGGTTCACTTCGTTTTTCATTTAATTATTGTCCAAAATTCTTGCAACTCAATGAGTGTTATATATGGGGGCATTCTTCTCCAGCTCTGTAGTCTGCTGCTGTGGGAGGCAGAGTCATTGCCCCATTATTTTGGTTTGTCCGCATGTAGCTCGTTTTTGGTCACAGGTCCGGAATGGTTGAGATTGCACCTGTTTGCGTGCACGCCGCTACCAGCATGCACCTGGGGTTTGCCCATAGTCACCCATCACTACTAATCAATCTTTTTGCTGTTTCTTTTTTCATTTCACTCCGTGGAGCTTGGATAAGGAGATTCTCTTTTGGTGAAGCATCACAGACAGCTGAATCTATGGCTACATCGACATGGTATGATGTTGGCAGATAGATGGGAAAGGTTGAGTGGAGCTGAGGGTGGGACTATACATAACACATGTGGGCATCGGGACTCTGGAAATGTGTTATGGTGGCGGAGCTATTGTGAAATAGCACAGTTCACAGTGGAATCACTGGTGGACCCACATAGGGAAGGACTAGCCACCCAGAGGCTATTTAAAGTGACTGTGTCTGTAATGTGTATAGATGTATTTGAGGTCGAATGTTATCATTTACTCCAATTGGGGGATCGGTGGTAGGGTTTGCAGGGAATAATATAAGGTCATACTCTTTCACCCACAAAAAGTATGTAATGTCTCTGTGAGGTATGTGTATGCATATTGTGTACTCTGTATGCATCGTGATGGATAATATCTTACCAAAACAACTTTGGGGGGAATTGGAATGATGCAGACTTCATTGACAACACATTCTTTCCGGGGCAAATATTCAGCTGCTCCACCCCCCCCTCCCAGCCACCCAGGACGTGCTCCATTGTTGAGTCTGCACGTCTTTTTTTACCCAGCACTTAGTACACGTTCGAGCACATGTTTTCATCAATGTAACTTTACACACCATCTACTCCGTTCTCAGCATCAACAAAACTCTCTATCTTCTATCTTGTTAAAACTTCTCTAGGAAAGGGGGCAGCATTTTCACGTTTGGATGAAAAGCATACCCAAATTCAACTGCCAGCTACTCATCCCCAGAAGATAAGATATGCATATTGCTAGTAGATTTGGATGGAAAACACTCTGAAGATTCTAAAACTGTTTGAATCATGTCTGTGAGTATAACAGAACTTATTTAGCAGGCGAAACCCCGAGGACAAACCATTCAGATTTTTCTTTTTTTGAGGTCACTCTCTTTTCAATGAGTTTTCATTGGGAAACCAGATTTCTAATTGACCTGCTTGCAGTTCCTACCACTTCCACTGGATGTCAACAGTCTTGAGAAATTGGTTGAGGTTATTCCTTTGTGTAATGAAGAAGTACGGCCATCTTGAAAGAGAGTCTGTTAGATAGAAGCACGTGAGCAGAAAGCTGGCTATAGTTGGTTTTAATCCTGTATTGAACACAGATCATCCCGTCTTCAATTTGATCGATTATTAACGTTAAAAAATACCTGAAGTTCTATTACAAAAGTAGTTTGACATTTTTTGGCAAAGTTTACAGGTAACCTTTGAGATATTTTGTAGTCACGTTCGAGCAATTTGGAAGCGATGTTTTTCTGGATCAAACGCGCCAAATAAATGGACATTTTGGATATATATCGACGAAATTAATCGAAAAAAAGGACCATTTGTGATGTTTATGGGACATATTGGAGTGCCAACAACAGAAGCTCGTCAAAGGTAAGGCATGAATTATATTTTTATTTCTGCGTTTTGTGTCACGCCTGCAGGGTTGAAATATGCTTCTCTCTCTTTGTTTACTATTGTGCTATCCTCAGATAATAGCATTGTTTGCTTTCGCCAAAAAGCCTATTTGAATTCTGATATGTTGGCTGGATTCACAACCAGTGTAGCTTTAATTTGGTAACTTTCATGTCTGATTTAATGAAAGTTTGATTTTTATAGTAATTTTCATAGTAATTAATTTGAATTTGGCGCTCTGCATTTTCTCTGGCTTTTTGCCAAGTGAGACAGTAGCGTCCCGCCTAAACTCAGATTTTTGGATATAAATATGAACTTTACCGAACAAAACATACATGTATTGTGTAACATGAAGTCCTATGAGTGTCATTTGATGAAGATCATCAAAGGTTAGTGATTAATTTTATCTCTATTTCTGCTTTTTGTTACTCCTCTCTTTGGCTGGAAAAATGGCTGTGTTTTTCTGTGGCTATCTACTGACCTAACATAATCGTTTGGTGTGCTTTCGCCGTAAATCCTTTTTGAAATCAGACATGTTGGCTGGATTCACAACAAGTGTAGCTTTAATTTGGTGTCTTTCATGTGTGATTTCATGAACGTTTGATTTTTATGGTAATATATTTGAATTTGGCGCTCTGCATTTTTACTGGCTTTTTGCCAAGTGGGACGTTAGCGTCCCACATATCCTAGAGAAGTTTTAAGTGTGTTCAGGTGTGTTGGCCGCACCCACAAATTGGCCACACCTGATCTTAATGAGTGCTTGTTTCCTTTGAAATGGGGTCTAGTTGACTAGACTAACATGAACAGCTTTGTATGCGTAAAAAAACATGGCATGTTAGCTCCATCCTTGTGGCGCAGTGGACTAATTCCATGGATAGAGAAGATTATGTTTGAATCTGATGCCGTGTCACAATAAAAAAATAACTGTTTGCATGACTAATGCCTAAGGAAGTGAATTTCCATGTATCCTATCTGTGCTTGGAGTTCTAAAAAGTTAACCCAAAATAATCTAGCAGTGTTATTAAAAGTCTTATTGAAACATTCAGTGAAAGTTTTAAGGAGTCATTGTTAATAAGTATTTATTTTTCTTAATTGACTTGTAGAGTTAAATAAAGCTTGAATAAAATAAGAAACTCAAAATAATGTTTACATTCTCAGAGCGTTAATAAAACCTACCAGGAAAACTTTCAGGGAACCATATTAAAATGTTCTCAGAACCTCCCTGCAAACTAAAAATTAACATTCCCAAAACAGGCTAAATGTTCACTTCAGTTCTCAGAACGTTATAGCTTGGTTCCTAGGAAACCTATAGCTTGGTTCCCAGAACCAATGGGAAATGAGAAACGTACATTCCCACAACTTCCAAGGAACCAAATGTGCTAGCTAGGCAACATGATGTGAGGGAACAAGACAACCTTATTGGAGGGAGAGAAAAATGTGTTTTATTATAAGCATGGTATCTGAAATATTTCTGTGGACTTATGTTTGCAATTGGAAATACTTAATTTTATGAGCAGAAGAGCCTTGTGACACTGGAGCCAACAGGCCTAACACCCATCAACCCATCCACCCATGTCAAGTGAAACGTAATATTTCTCAGCTGAGCTAATAACTCTGTCTCTATCTACCATTTAAGTGCCTGGTATTTTGCTTAGGCTACATGATCAATAGGCTACATGAGCACTTTCCTCTGCCTGCCTTTTATGAGCTTCTCACTCACTGCACAACTGCAGTGAGTGTCTAACGGTTCGCAAATCAGCAAAACGCATCCCGACTGATAAAGTTGTGGAAAACCTCATCACATGAGTATCCTACCACAGTGTAAATATTTGTCAAGAGTTGTAAGCGCATTTTATAAATAGGTCATCTAAATACGAATTAATGAAAAAATACTTACTTTGTCTTGGGTGATGGCTTCTTGATTCACCAAAAAGGTTTGAGTGCGTTTTAAAGTTTTCAATGGCTCTCCGTTCTTGTATAATCAGGTTTAAAAGTTTTTCTTATCAGGTTTAAAAGTTTTTCTTACCAGTTCCTCTGTCTCTTACATACGCGTCTTAGATACTGGTTTATACGCTCCTTAGGAATGCAAACGGCATTTGATTTGACACACCCTCTGCTTCAAGCCTCCCCTCCCCCCGCCCCTCTCTCCAGTCACCGTTAGCACAGTAGTAGGCTATATCAAATGAACTATTGTAGCCCAGGATGTCCTGTGTGGAGCATCGAGGCACAGCATAGCAAACCCGCAGGTTACGCAATAGCAGGCCGTTTGTTTCCAATGCAGAAAGGGAGGGGAAATACAGGGAAAGGCAGTGGAYGGAATAAAAGAAAGGCATGTGGTAAGAAAAAAAATTGACATAGGGAAGGAAGTGAGTAACAAAGACTGGTCATCACCCTACCCTACCCTCATCTACAGTGGGTGGACTGTGATGATCATATCGATCACCTTTGGATACAGTGGCAGCTGAGTGTAAACTGTCCATTCTAAACTAAGTCAAGGGACATTTTAGCATCTCCAATGTCCGAATTTAACATCTACCCGAGTGGCTGCTTGACATAATACTGTAGGCCTTCTCATTCCCTCTCTAAATTTGTATACAACTCATCACTGTTTCCTAATGCATGTAAAGACAGTGAGTGAGCTAAACAGTAGGCCTACACACAACACACACACACATCCCTAAAAAGGTTAGTATGGTCTCATTCCTTGTCAACTTCCCTTAATGATTTTCGGTTCTGTTTTACTTTACACCCCCGCCTCACTTTTTCATAACTCATGACCTCACAAGCTGGACCCCATCTGTGACAAGAGTTCCTCTGAGTTCCTATTGTGATCCTCTCAGAAGGTCATATCCTGGATCAATATCCTTTTTGGTCATGGGGCTGAAATGACAAGCTGAGGCAGATGGAGAGTTTGAGCAGAATAAAAATAAAGAAGAGAAAAAAAGAATGTTGGTCTTTCAGGATTACATTCAGTCAGAAACAATGACACATGATGACATGAGCACATATCATTTATTAGTCTGTACTGTGCTCTCAAAAAACTCTTCCCACGTTCAACTCATCAGGTAAATGAAAACACCTGTCACCAACACCTGAGTTCCAAGTCTCACGGTGATGTTCCCACCCACTAGGCATAAACTGGTTGAATCAACATTGCTTCCATGTCATTTAAATTAAATTAAGTTTAACCAACGTGGAATAGACATTGATTTGACATTTGTGCCCAGTATGTCCTTACAGAGACCTGTCATGTAGCAGTGGAGGGGAAAGTATGACTTGGCAGGTCTGTGGTTTACTTTATCATCACAAACTGCCCTGCCCTGCCCTGTCCTGTCTAAACTTGCCCTTGCAGAAGGATAAATAATACCTTTAACATCATGTTGACGTGATTGAATGTGATGAAGAAGGTAATAATCAGGATGCACTGAATAGATTCTCTTACAAAACCTTCATCCTACAAAATCTCACAAAACCACCCACTCTTTAAATCTCAGGTTTATACTCACATGTAAAAAAAAAAATGAATGCTTGTCTTACTACAGTACACCTAACACAGTCTAGAATTAGAGTTCTTGTGATTGAGGCTGAGGGTCAAGAGTCACTATTGGTATATGCCATATTGACACTTTGTTAAATATTAACGGAGTCACCACTCCCATTACTACTACAGCTGAATGTGTAAGGAAAGTCTTTTTAAAATTCAGTGGTCAACGGCAGCTCAAACATCTTTGGAATCAGGGTGTGACTATGACCCGAAAGATGAAAGCTGACTGCTACCTCAAATCTACTGCATAGAATCTGAATAATCCCTGCAAATATTGACAAGTAGTGAAAGGTTTGGAGTGCAAAAGAAATGTACAACTTCCTAAACAACTGCTAGTAGACACATAAGCGGTAAGTGAGAGAACCTCTATTTTGAACTCTTTTAATCAGCATTTCCTTGACGCAGGCAAATTATTTGAAAGTGTTAAATGTCAAAATGAGCACCCTGTGAAATGACCTGATACCCCTGTCTATTCCTTCTCCAGATTCTCCTTCTCACCCTTCTCTGTCTCAGAGGTGCGTAGAGACCTGAAGGCAAATTAATGTCAAAATCATCCACTGCCCCTGATGATCTATTCCCCCGCCTTCTACAATTGGCTGCCGACATCATTGCTATGCCTTTAACATGCATCTGCAACCTCACTTTAGAAAGGAATGAAATCCCCAAACTATGGAAATCAGCATATTTGTCCTACCTTTTTTGGAAGGAGGAGATCCCACTCAACTGAACAACTATCGGCCCATATCTAAATTGTCTGTTTTGGCAAAAGTAGTCCCTAGTCAATAAACAGTTTATGATCTACCTTCAGGAAAACAACATTCTGAGTGGCATGCAATCAGGTTTCAGGTCAAGCCACAGCACTGCGACAGCAACCTTGAATGTTTTGAATGATATCCACTGTGCCCTGGATGACAACCACTGTGCCCTGGATGACAACCACTGTGCCATGGATGACAACCACTGTGCCATGGATGACAACCACTGTGCCCTGGATGATATCCACTGTGCCCTGGATGACAACCACTGTGCCATGGATGACAACCACTGTGCCCTGGATGACAACCACTGTGCCCTGGATGACAACCACTGTGTCCTGGATGACAAGTTGCATTGTGTATCTTGTGTTCATAGACTTTTCGAAAGCTTTTGACATTGTTGACCATACTGTCTTTGTGCAGAGTTTGAAGTCTATCGGGATTACTGGTCATGCTATGGAGTGGTTTGTGAACTACCTGTCAAATCGAACCCAGTGTGTTAAGGCAGATGGTTGTACCATAGATCTGCGCTCAGGTGTGCCTGAACGATACATTTGAGGCCTCCTATTGTTTATTATCTATCCATTTTTTTTACCAGGTAAGTTGAATAAGAACACATTCTCAACAACAACCTAGGGAATAGTTACATGGGAAAGGAATGAGCCAATTGGAAGCTGGGGATGATTAGGTGGCTATGATGGTATGAGAGCCAGATTGGGAATTTAGCCAGGACACCAGGGTTAGGCCGTCATTGTAAATAAGAATTTGTTCTTAACTGACTTGCCTAGTTAAATAAAGAATACAAAAATAACACCCCTACTCTTAGATCTTTAGTGACCACAGAGAGTCAGAACACCAGTTTAACATTCCATCTGAAAGACAGATTTGGGATTATTATMTTTTTGACCAGAGGAAAGAGTGTGTCCTACTGGCCCTCCAGCCCCACTTACAGCAGCATCTGGTCTCCCATCCACAAAACAGCCAGACCAACACTGCTTAGCTTCAGAGGCAAGCCAGCAGTGGGATGCAGAGTGATATGCTGCTGACATATTGAGTCAGCTGTTGTACATTTTTATGCTGAAACCGTTATTCTCTACTCTAGTGGCAGCAGTTTGACTTTTGAAAAGGCTCAAACAGCTCCTACTCGTACAGATTCTGTTGAATGGTGTTAAAAGATCTTTGAGCTTTTTAAGCAAAAGCTCAAACAGTTTTTAACACCGTTTAACAGAATCTGTACGAGTTGGAGCTTGTTCTAAATTCCTCAAAATCAAAATGCATGGTATTTTCCAAAAGTAAACACTGATAAGCATGTCATTACTACCTTGGAAGGACATTCCATAGAGTTTGGAAAAGATGACAAATTGAGCTTCACTACCCATGTAGAACCTTGTCAGGAAACTCAAGTTGCGTATTGGGTTTTATTAACGGCACAAGGCTTTATTTTTCTTTGCCGACAAAGGGGGTTGATTCATTGTACTTTTTTTTCTGTGTTGGACTATGGTGATAATATTTATGTGCAAGCCTCAAGCTCTACACTGAAGGCTCTTGACTGTCTATCATGCATCCTTCGTTTTGTCACTAACCAGAGATGTCTAACTCACCTTTGTAAACTTTACAATGCCGGGTGGACATCGCTAGCAACACGCAGACTCAAACACTGGTACATTCTTATTTATAAGGCCATATTAGGAAAACTGCCATTTTATCTATCATCTCTTCTAGCTTGAAACGAAAACACATACATGTACAAGCTCAGATCCTAATCTTGTTTTATGCTGACAGTTCCAAACATWAAAAAAAAGTATTTTCATTATTCAGCCCCCGGGTCTTGGAATTCCCTCCAAGCCAACCTAAAGCCACAGGACCTGGTGTCCCTAGAGGAGTTCAAAGGTCGAATAGATGAACAGGTTGGTGAGTCATGTAGCTGTTTCTAGTTGTCACCCAATATCACTAGTCAGCGTTGCCTTATGTAAGGAAACATGTTGTTTGATACTGTAATGGCCCTGTAATTTCACGTATTGCACTGTAATATTTTTTGACTTGTGTCGTCTAAATGTTCTTTACTGGCGTATTGCTTTTTATACTGATGTATCTTCGTCTGGTTGATGTTATGTGCCTGTTTGTCTGAAACGGATGTGTTGATGCTGCTGCCTTGGTCCAGGTCTCTATTGAAAAATAGATTTGTATCTCAATGAGACAAACCTGTTTAAATAAAGGTTAAATAAAWCAAGCATTGGGGAAAGGCCAAGCCAGGGTCAGAGCAGGTATTTCAGGAATTGATTCTATATCACCACTGGACTATCATACTATCAATGTTTCTCTAACAGGATATGGGTTGGGTCAGGGCTGGTATTTACAGTGCCTTGCAAAAGTATTCACCCACTTAGAGTTTTTCCTATTTTGTTGCATTACAACCTGTAATTTAAATTGATTTTTATTTGGATTTCATGTAATGGACATACACAAAATAGTCCAAATTGGTGAAGTGACATGAAAAAATTACTTATTTAACAACATTTTAAAAAAAAATGAATAACTGAAAAGGGGCTGGTGCATACAGTTGAAGTCTGAAGTTTACATACACCTTAGCCAAATACATTTAAACTCAGTGTTTCACAATTCCTGCCATTTAATCCTAGTAAAAATTCKCTGTCTTAGGTCAGTTAGGATCACCACTTTATTTTAAGAATGTGAAATGTCAGAATAATAGCAGAGAGAATGAATTATTTCAGGTTTTATTTCTTTCATCACATTCCCAGTGGGTCAGCAGTTTACATACACTCAATTAGTATTTGGTAGCGTTGCCTTTAAATTGTTTAACTTGGGTCAAACGTTTCGGGTAGCCTTCCACAAGCTTCCCACAATAAGTTGGGTGAATTTTGGCCCATTCCTCCTGACAGAGCTGGTGTAACTGAGTCAGGTTTTGTAGGTCTCCTTGCTTGCACACGCTTTTTCAGTTCTGCCCACACATTTTCTATAGGATTGAGGTCAGGGCTTTGTGATGGCCACTCCAATACCTTGACTTTGTTGTCCTTAAACCATTTTGCCACAACTTTGGAAGTATGCTTGGGGTCATTGTCCATTTGGAAGACCCATTTACGACCAAGCTTTAACCTCCTGACTGATGTCTTGAGATGTTGCTTCAATATATCCACATAATTTTCGTTACGCATGACGCTATCTATTTAGTGAAGTGCACCAGTCCCTCCTGCAGCAAAGCACCCCCACAACATGATGCTGCCACCCCCGTGCTTCACGGTTGGGATTGTGTTCTTCGGCTTGCAGGCCTCCCCCTTTTTCCTCCAAACATAACGATGGTCATTATGGCCAAACAGTTCTTTTTTTGTTTCATCAGACCAGAGYACATTTCTCCAAAAAGTACAATCTTTGTCCCCATGTGCAGTTGCAAACCGTAGTCTGGCTTTTTCATGGCGGTTTTGGAGCAGTGGCTTCTTCCTTGCTGAACGGCCTTTCAGGTAATGTCGATATAGGACTCGTTTTACTATGGATATAGATACTTTTGTACCTGTTTCCTCCAGCATCTTCACAAGGTCCTTTGCTGTTGTTCTGAGATTGATTTGCACTTTTCGCACCAAAGTACGTTCATCTCTAGGAGACAGAACGCATCTCCTTCCTGAGCGGTATGACGGCTGCGTGGTATAGTTATGCATGCTCAAGTGTTCTGTTTTTTTTGGTCTTATTTCTTGTTTGTTTCACAATAAAAAATATTTTGCATCTTCAAAGTGGTAGGCATGTTGTGTAAATCAAATTATACAACCCCCCCAAAAAATCTATTTTAATTCCAGGTTGTAAGGCAACAAAATAGGAAAAATGCCAAGTGGTGTGTATACTTTTGCAAGCCACTGTACTGTAAAACATTGGCCCGTAGCCCATGACAGTCTGAAAGAGCTGAAATATTTGAATAGAGCATATTGAAGAGCATGGGTATTTACCTCGACTAACCTGTACCCCTGCACATTGACTCGGTACCGGTAACCCCTGTATATAGCCTCATGATTGTTATTTTATTTTGTTACTTTTTTAGTAAATTTTTTCATTTTTTCATTTACTTTATTTAGAAAATATGAACTCTACTTTCTTAAAACTGCATTGTTGGTTAAGGACTTGAAGGGTAAAGCATTTCACGGTATTCTGTGCATGTGACAAATACAATTTGATTTGATTTTGATTTGACTTTGTATCTTTGGAGCCCTGAAATTCATTAAACGGAAATAGGCAAACAATGAATTGTTTAATATAGTGACTTATGGTTTGTTGGGCTGGGTTTTAAGAAGGCAAACCAACACAATGAAGAACATTCAATAGGAGGTGATGGCTTTGGGGATAATTTTGACAGACAACCAAGAGGAGATGTATTGGACATGTATGGAATATATGGAATATAAATATGGAATATAAATATATTGTAGATTAAGGTAACCAAATTTTGGACATTTAAATTAGGGAAATGTTTCATATGTTGTAGATTACCCAGAGAGAGAGAACCTATAGATGAAGAGAACTCAGCAACATTATTAAGGTCAGGAAGGGAGTGAGGGAATTATTAAATAAATTAATAAAACAGATGATCTATGTGCATGTTTTGCATATACAGTACATTTGACATGTTTTATCGTGCTTTATTGGTCATGCCTTTACTGTGTCTAAGGGTTTACGTCAGGGGAGTGGAGGGATCTTCTAATCAAGAGTTCTAGCTACTGCCCTGGTGACATCATACGGGTGATGTCCTCACTGTGAGGCTTACATTAATGTGATGAAATGTGTATGCATTTGTGTGTGAGTCAAGGGATGTGAGACAATGTGATGACGATGATTCTTTTTTCTTTTTATCAACCCATTCATAAAACACACATACTGTATTTGCCAACCATTAACCACTATTCATGATTCACTAAATTGCCCTGGGGATAAAACAATGACACAAAGCCAAGAGCCCCCTGACAGTTTATTTWAAAAAAACACGACTTTTGCACATTGACGTCATCATCACGCCCTAAAAACACAGCATTGCCAGACAAGTCACAGGAGCTACAACGCTGAAGCATCCGTTTAACGTTTTCTCACCACCAAATATGGTAGTGAGAGGTAGTCGCGGGTAGTGGGATAGTATGGAACTAGGGCCGATTTTCTGCTAATTGTCTTATCGACGAAACATATGATCTCAATAAATGTTTATGTTCATAAAACTACAATCTGTTATGGACACAGTTCACAAAGTTTTATAGACTTGACGCTTTGCCAAAGTCTAAAAAATTGCTTTGCTTAGAAACAGAGCAAAGTCGAATTGAATTTGTGCACACACGAACATCAAAGGAGGCGTTCCCTAACGGAAATATGCAATTACACGCTACAACGCGCCAATAGGATCTCGCTAGCTCGTGCTTGGCTTTGCCGACCTCCTTGCTTGTTCTGTCCACTATGGTTCATTTGCTCCCACTGTAAACGACACAGATGAACTATCTTGGGTTAGTTATTAAATAATTCTTTAGCCATTCGCATTCCATGGAGTTTATACTATTAGCTAGCTTGCTGACTGTATTTGTAACATTTATATTGTAATATGTATTGTTACTATTTGACTCATATGGTAAACTTATAAGATATTAATAAAGATCAAAATGTAGCGATCTTTGAATAGATAGAGTTGTAGCTGGCTTCACACCATGGTTTCTTGTTACGACTATAACGTTAGCTAGCTTCACCAGAAGCAGATTCAGATCATACATTATTGTAATGAAACAGCAGAGCAGGTCTCAACCCTCGATCTTCTACCCAGGTCCGGCGCGCTATCGACTGTGCGCAAAGCATGATCGTGCGGCAATGTCGATTTCCGCGCTTATAAACCCAGGCTCGTTACAATATTCTTCATTTGTTGACCGCTCCTAAACGAAAGTGGTCAAAATTAGATGTTTTCACTTGACAGAAAAATGATCTTTGGCTGTCATTAACTCTAGCTTCCTAGAGAGAGATAAGGAGGAGGAGATAAAAGATGCGGTGGAAGAGAGCGAAGAAAGGATGAAGAGAGAAGGATAGGAGAAGCAGGTGAATGAGGAGAAGATGGAGGAGAAAGAGAGAGGAGTGGAATAAGAGAAAAGAGGTGCCAGAGCTATGGATTCTTCTCCACTCTGGGCTATACGTGAAGCACGTGTGAAGGACGTGTCAAACGGTATTGCAACTGAAAGCACTTGTCATAATGTATTGCAACTGGAAGCACGTGTCTAATAGTATTGCAACTGGAAGCACTGTCATAACGGTATTCAACTGAAAGCACGTGTCTAATGGTATTGCAACTGAAAGCACGTGTCATAATGGTATTGCAACTGAAAAGCACTTTCATAATGATGTATTGCAACTGAAAGCACTTGTCATAAATGGTATTGCAACTGAAAGCAGCTTGTCATAATGGTATTGCAACTGGAAGCACGTGTCAAAGGTATTGCAACTGAAAGCACTTCATAATGTATTGCAACTGAAGCACGTCATAATGGTATTGCAACTGAAGCACTTCATAATGGTATTGCAACTGGAAGCACGTGTCATAATGGTATTGCAACTGAAAGCACGTGTCATAATGGTATTGCAACTGGAACTGGAAGCACTTACCTGATTTGTTTAATGAAAGTCTGGTTAAAAAGGCCTCTTCTTTCCAGCTCAGCATGAAGAATAAACCCATAGGGCCACGCAATGCTCTATACTCCCCACTAGATGGCAGTGTGATTGCAAAGAATCACATGATGATAATGCACTGCAACTTCACCATTAATCAGCTCTTAAAGCACATGTCTGTATGGATACTACTGTATCTACTGGATACTACTGTATCCATACAGAGAGAGCTTATAGGCTGATAGCATTGGAGGTAAAATAAATGATATGTTATTGAGTAATAAGTTCAGTTAATCCTCTTCATGTAATCTATTGTGTATAATTGTTTTCAACAATAGGCCTATGTCCAAACATTCAAATTGATACTAATGCCATAAACCCATTATGTRGTACTCTAGCCAAAAAGAGCTTAAGAACCACATGTCATTTTCCTTTTCCCCCTTGACCTGCTATTAATCCACATTAGGGGGGTTTAGTGGGCTTTCAGACCATATTGGTGTTGATTTGCCACTTTTCCTCTGACAATGCAATCACTTAGCATGATGCGTTGTCTCTACTGTATTCTGTGGGGCACGATTCTTATGCAACAAAATCTGCATGAATAAGAAGCCACACTGTACTCCTTGGAAACTCTGTGGTTGTTTATTAGTGTGCGTGTATAATCTGATGTATATGCACAGGGGAAGCCGGCAGAACACTGACCTTTAGGGTACAATGAGGCAGTGCTCCATGAAAATAAATCACAACCATTCCCCTGGGATTCAGAGCAGCATCCCTCAATGCCATTCGACGTCTTAGTTTACTTCAGTACATGGCAGCTATCAGTCCATGAGCATAGCTGCCTTCATCTGCATTCTGCTCCATCCCCCTCCTGCTAAATTGCCTCTTTCATAACATACCGCCACACGTACGCACTCACACACACATACACAGAAACAAAGATATGCATATTAATATCATTGTGTGTTTAGAGATGTAGCCTATACTCCAATTTACTAAGAATTAGTTTACTTGTTTTTAGGTGATGTTTTAAAGATTAGTCAGGATATAAATGCTATCTGGCATAGATATTAGTACACCTCTTTCACCTCTTTACTTCTCTCTCCCCATCCCTCCCCATCCCTCCTCTTCATCTACCCAGTCTGTCTCTGTCTTTGCCCAGAGAATGAGTCAGCATAGGAGTGATAGAAGGCATCTGGCATCTGTCACGATTTGAGAGACTGATCAGGTTTCAGTGAAGAATCATGTCTCATTTTCTATAATTTTACACTTTGCTTTACCCCTGTACTCTCCAATTTGAGCTTCTCATTATGTGGTGCGTGTTCAAATGTGATTTCAGTGTGACAGTGAGTCTACAGCTATTTTTGAGTGTGTTACTGTGATTTTGATAATATGTTAATGCATATGTGGTGTCCTTCAATTGTACAGTATATTTGTCAATTTGTGCAGGCCTGTGTGAGAGAGAGGTGTGTATTAAATAGCTCCGACTAGTCCTAGGCTGAATATAATATCCTTTTCCTCTACTTTCTCTTGAACACAGACAGCACCTCACTGCTTATTTCTGTCCCTCTCTCTTCTGGAAAAAACAAAACAACCTACTCCAAAAGATTGAAAAAAAGATAAAAAGACAGATGCCAAAGGACTCTGTGTCTCCTTGACAACAGTCTCCAAGCAACCATCACTCTTCAACCCCCATCTCCCCCTACTCCTCTGTCTGTCCCTTCCCCTATCATCCCTCTCCATCTCAAGAGTTCACCTGGATTCACTTCAGCCAGCCCCCATGAACATCAGTAGTTCTGAGTCTGTAGCTTTGGCTGTGTATTCCCCTCTGAAAGGGAACAGAGTGTGTGATGTTATTTTTGCCCACAAACTAGGGGAAAGTAGAAAGAACTGTGCAATTCTGGGACACAATACTTGCACGGTGGTAAATGCCAGAAGACTTGTCCTTGATGAAGATTTCTAATGGTTTCATTCTGGAGGAGTACAATAACATGTTGACATTGAAGTCATTTTTTTATCCCCCGAAGTGTTGCTGTTGTACTTTTACTTGAAGAACTGACACAGCAGAATTATTTTTTTATCCCCCGAAGTGTTGAGGTTGTACTTTTACTTGAAGAACTGACACAGCAGAAATTTAAACTAGAGCACATATACCTGCCCTCAATAGCCTTTGTATAATTTTTGTAGTAAGCCCTTTAGGATGACTTTGGGCTCTATTCAATTCATATTGTTGTGGAAAATTGTAAGATTATGTTATAATGCTTGTATTGCATTATAATGGTTGTTTTATTCCACAGAATAGAGTATTGTGTGTGTGTGTTCCACTGAGGATGGGCCTCTATGAGATAGCACTGACAGAGGAGATTTACGATGTCTTTGGGTGATAAAACCTAAAGAGCATTCCAGAGAACATGAGCTAATGGTTCTGTTCTATGCCGTACCAGGGAGAGACAGTTCTAGTTTGGAGTAGGAGGGCCAGACACTGGTCTTTACAATGAAAATTGTTGACACAGCAGTAACTGTCTGCTATCTTTTATAGATATCTTTCATACAAATCTTAACCTTTGTGAACTGTTCCTTAAGATTGGTTCGTCAGTGTAAGTTTGAGAGGGGTGTATCTTGGCTATAAAAGATCTTTGTACTTTTCTGTTGGTACTCTCAACGGTTCATTAGAAATAGTGAATTGTTTGAAAGTCAATGCTATTGCAAAAGCTATTATTATTAAAGATGTAGTTTAAGTATAACTCTGACTGGTGTGTAGTTGTAACTCTCCTCATTTGGTAAAGCAGAATATGCCACTCAATATCACGGAAGTTTGGCGTGATTGAAATGTAAAGGCAATGTTTGAGTTAGCGAAGACTGCATTCACGGTAAACAGCATTTGTTGCTCCAGGGTGACTGGTGTAAAAAAGAAAGAAAAGAGACCAACCCAAAAAACAATCTATGAGCATGACGGCTCGGCTCATCAGAGCATTACATTTCTCTGCTGCTAAAGCATTCTCACTCTAAATTCCAAGCATTGCCTCTAACTAGGAAGCTCTTTGCCACTTCTCCTCTTCCTGAATCCTCCTCACTCCTCCCGCCTCCTCCCTCTCTGCGGATGACTTCGTCAACCATTTGAAAAGAAGGTCGACGACATCCGATCCTCGTTTGCTAAGTCAAACGACACGCTGGTTCTGCTCACACTGCCCTACCTGTGCTTTGACCTCTTTCTCCCTCTCTCTCCGATGAAATCTCGCGTCTTGTGCCGGCCGCCGCCACATGCCCGCCTTGACCTTCCCTCCTCTCTTCTCCAGACCATTTCCGTGGACTTCTCCCTTACTCACCTCGCTCATCAACTCATCCTTGACGCTGGCTAGTCCCTTCTCTTCAAGAGAGCGAGAGTTGCACCCCTTCTGAAAAACCTACACTCGATCCCTCCGATGTCAACAACTACAGACCAGTATCCCTTCTTTCTTTTCTCTCCAAAACTCTTGAACGTGCCGTCCTTGGCCGCTCTCCTGCTATCTCTCTCAGAATGACCTTCTTGATCCAAATCAGTCAGGTTTCAAGACTAGTCATTCAACTGAGATGCTCTTCTCTGTGTCACTCCGCTGCTAAAGCTAACTCTCTCTCCTCTGCTCTCATCCTTCTAGACCTATCGGCTGCCTTTGATACTGTGAACCATCAGATCTCCTCTCCACCCTCTCCGAGTTGGGCATCTCCGGCGCGGCCCATGCTTGGATTGCTCCTACCTGACAGGGTCGCGTCCTACCAGGTGGTGTGGGAGAATCTGTCTCCGCACACATGCTCTCACGCACTGGTGTCCCCCAGGGCTCTGTTCTAGGCCTCTCTCTATTATCGCTATACCACGTCACTTGGCTCTGTCATATCCTCACATGGTCTCCTATCAATTGCTATGCAGACGACACACAATTAATCTTCTCCTTTCCCCTTCTGATAACCAGGTGGCGAATCGCATCTCTGGCATGTCTGGCAGACATATCAGTGTGGATGACGGATGCACACCTCAAGCTGACCTCGGAAGACGGAGCTGCTCTTCCTCCGCGGGAAGGATTGCCCGTTCCATGATCTCGCCATACGTTGACAACTCCATTGTGTCCTCCTCCAGAGTGCTAAGAACCTTGGCGTGATCCTGGACAACACCCTGTCGTTCTCAACTCATCAAGGCGGTGACCGTTCCTGTAGTTCCTGCTCTACAATTCGCAGAGTACGACCCTGCCTCACAGGAAGCGGCGCAGGTCCTAATCCAGGCACTTGTCATCTCCCGTCTGGATTACTGCAACTCGCTGTTGGCTGGGCTCCTCTGCTGTGCCATTAAACCTACAACTCATCCAGAACGCCGCAGCCCGTCTGGTGTTCAACCTTCCCAAGTTCTCTCACGTCACCCCGCTCCTCCGCTCTCTCCACTGGCTTCCAGTTGAAGCTCGCATCCGCTACAAGACCATGGTGCTTGCCTACGGAGCTGTGAGGGGACGGCACCTCCGTACCTTCAGGCTCTGATCGGCCCTACACCCAAACAAGGGCACTGCGTTCATCCACCTCTGGCCTGCTCGCCTCCCTACCCCTGAGGAAGTACAGTTCCCGCTCAGCAGTCAAAACTGTTTGCTGCTCTGGCACCCCAATGGTGGACCAAACTCCCTCAGACGCCAGGTCAGCGGAGTCAATCACCACCTTCCGGAGACACCTGAAACCCCCACCTTTTAAGGAATACCTAGGATAGGATAAAGTAAACCTTCTACCCCCCCCCCCTTAAGAGTTAGATGCACTATTGTAAAGTGGTTGTTCCACTGGATATCATAAGGTGAATGCACCAATTTGTAAGTCGCTCTGGATAAGAGCGTCTGCTAAATGACTTAAATGTAAATGATAGAGCCCTTTATTTTAAGAACAAGATCATTGTATTGGTCAATTATACACCAGGTCTAACTGAAATTTGCTTCCACTTTTAGCCCTTCCGAAAGACACACATACATACACAGGTTTTAGAGAGGTGCGGGGGGCTGCCATCTTGGGTGCCCAGGGAGCTGTTATTTTGGGGGGGTGGTATGTGTCTTGCTCAAGGACACGACAGGAGGCAATGACATCTAGGATTTGATGCCAGCAAGACTCCGGTTACCAACTCACTTCCCGCCAGATTTTTCCCGTCGGTCCCGGGACTCGACCTGKCAAACTTCTGGCTGCTGGCTTGCCTCTCTAACTGCTAGGCTACCGTATAACGCTTGTACGCTATTGTCATGTTCACACAAATGAGACAAGAGCATAACACTCATCAAGGACGTCAAACAAAATGTATTTATTCTCTTTCGAAAGACAAGAGCGCAAAATAATAGACAGTGACAAATAAGTGAGCATGTGTAGCTAAATGTATATCAATGATGTTGCCACACGCTGTCAACACATCCAAGCAACGTTTCCAGAACGCTTATTATTGTGTTTGCCTGTGTGGCCAGCCCCCACAGTGCTCTGTTCTATGGTAGTGAATGTTTATGTACATGTTCCGTATGTACGTACTGTATGTACACAATTTCAGCAGGAAAAAAAACTATCTAACATGAAACAACCACAGGTAGGCTAGTTGAGTCTTTCTCGCCATCTCCTCTTATACAGTGCCTTCGGAAAGTATTCAAACCCCTTGACTTTTTCCACATTTTGTTACGTTACAGCCTTGTTCTAAAATGGATTAAATAAAAACAATTCCTCAGCAATCTACACACAATACCCCATAATGACAAAATGAAAACAAGTTTTTAGAATTTTTTGCAAATGTATTAAAAATAAAAAACATAAAAATACCTTATTCACATAAGTATTCAGACCGTTTGCTATGAGACTCGAAAATGAGCTCAGGTGCATCCTGTTTTCATTGATCCTCCTTGAGATATTTCTACAACTTGATTGGAGTCCACATGTGTTATATTCAATTCATTGGACGTGATTTGGAAAGGCACACACCTGTCTATATAACGTCCCACAGTTGACAGTGCATGTCAGAGCAAAAACCAAGCCATGAGGTCAAAGGAATTGTCCGTAGAGCTCTGAGACAAGATTGTGTCTCGGCATAGATCTGGGGAAGGGTACCAAACAATGTCTGCAGCATTGAAGTTTCCCAAGAACACAGTGGCCTCCATCATTTTTAAATGGACTCTTCCTAGAGCTGGCCACCCAGCCAAATTGAGCAATAAGGGGAGAAGGGAATTGGTCAGGGAGGTGACCAAGAACCCGATGGTCACTCTGACAGAGCTCTAGAGTTCCTCTGTGAAGATAGGAGAAACTTCCAGAAGGACAACCATCTCTGCAGCAGTCCACCAATCAGGCCTGTATGGTAGAGTGACCAGACGGAAGCCACTCCTCAGTAAACGGCATATGACAGCCCACTTGTAGTTTGCCAAAAGGCACCTAAAGACTCTCAGACCATGAGAAACAAGATTCTCTGGTCTGACGAAACCAAGATTGAACTCTTTGGCCTGAATGCCAAGCGTCACGTATGGAGGAAACCTGGCACCATCCCTACGGTGAAGCATGGTGGTGGCAGCATCATGCTTTGGGGATGTTTTTCAGCGGCAGGGACTGAGAGACTAGTCAGGATCGAGGCAAACATGAACGGAGCAAAGTACAGAGAGATCCTTGATGTAAACCTGCTCCAGAGCACTCAGAACCTCAGACTGGGGGCGAAGATTCACCTTCCAACAGGACAACGACCCTAAGCACACAGCCAAGACAACGTAGGAGTGGCTTCGAGACAAGTCTCTGAATGTCCTTTAGTGACCCAGCCAGAGCCCAGACTTAAACCAGATAAAATAAAATAAAATGTTATTGGTCACATACACATGGTTAGCAGATGTTAATGCGAGTATAGCGAAATGCTTGTGCTTCTAGTTCCGACCATGCAGTAATATCTAACAAGTAATCTAACAATTTCACAACAACTACCTTATACACACACAAGTGTAAAGGAATGAATAAGAATATGCACATATAAATATATGGATGAGCGATCGCCGAACGGCATAGGCAAGATGCAGTAGATGGTATAGAGTACAGTATATACATATGAGATGAGTAATGTAGGGTATGTAAACATTATATAAAGTGGCATTGTTTAAAGTGACTAGTGATACATTTATTACATCCAATTTTTTATTATTAAAGTGGCTAGAGATTTGAGTCAGTCAGTATGTTGGCAGCAGCCACTCAATGTTAGCGATTGCTGTTTAAGTCTGATGGCTTTGAGATAGAAGCTGTTTTTCAGTCTCTCGGTCCCAGCTTTGATGCACCTGTACCTGACCTCGTGGCTCGGGTGGTTGTTGTCCTTGATTATCCTTTGGGCCTTCCTGTTACATCGGGTGGTGTAGGTGTCCTGGAGGGCAGGTAGTTTGCCCCCAGTGATGCTTTGTGCAGACCTCACAACCCTCTGGAGAGCCTTGCGGTTGTGGGCGGAGCAGTTGCCGTACCAGGCTGTGATACAGCCCGACAGGATGCTCTCTATTGTGCATCTGTAAAAGTTTGTAAGTGTTTTTGGTGACAAGCCAAATTTCATCAGCCTCGTGAGGTTGAAGAGACGCTGTTGCGCCTTCTTCACCACGCTGTCTGTGTGGGTGGACCATTTCTGTTTGTCTGTGATGTGTATGCCGAGGAACTTAAAACTTTCCACCTTCTCCACTACTGTCCCGTCGATGTGGATAGGGGGGTGCTCCCTCTGCTGTTTCCTGAAGTCCACGATCATCTCCTTTGTTTTGTTGACGTTGAGAGTGAGGTTATTTTCCTGACACCACACTCCGAGGGCCCTCACCTCCTCCCTGTAGGCAGTCTCGTGATTGTTGGTAATCAAGCCTACCACTCTAGTGTCGTCTGCAAACGTGATGATTGAGTTGGAGGCGTGCATGGCCACGCAGTCATGTGTGAACAGCGAGTACAGGAGAGGGCTGAGAAAGCACTCTTGTGGGGCCCCAGTGTTGAGGATCAGCGGGGTGGAGATGTTTCCTACCCTCACCACCTGGGGGCGGCCCATCAGAAAGTCCAGGACCCAGTTGCACAGGGCGGGGTCGAGATCCAGGGTCTTGAGCTTAATGAGGAGTTTGGAGGGTACTATGGTGTTAAATGCTGAGCTGTAGTCGATGAACAGCATTCTTACATAGGTATTCCTCTTGTCCAGTATTCCTCTTATCGATCTGACTTCTCTGGAGAGACCTGAAAATGGCTGTGCAGCAACACTCTCCATCCAACCTGACAGAGCTTGAGAGGACCTACTGAGAAGAATGGGAGAAACTCCCTAAATACAGGTGTGCCAAGCGTGTAGCGTCATACAAAAGAAGACTCGATGCTGTAATCGCTGCCAAAGGTGTGTCATGTTTGTTGATGGAATGAGGAGAGCAAGGTGCAGCGTGGTAGGCGAACTTCTTACTTTATTTAAAATGAACACCGAAAAAAGACAAAACGAACGTAAAGTACTGCAGGCTACACAGCAACTATACAAAATCAAGATCCCACAAACTAAAGGTGGAAAAAAGGCTACCTAAGTATGATACCCAATCAGAGACAACGATAGACAGCTGCCTCTGATTGGGAACCATACCCGGCCAACAAAGAAATAGAAAAACTAGAATGCCCACCCAAATCACACCCTGACCTAACCAAATAGAGAAATAAAAAGGCTCTCTAAGGTCAGGGCGTGACAAGGTGCTTCAACAAAGTACTGAGTAAATGGTCTAAATACTTATGTAAATGAAATATTTCCGTTTTTTATTTTTAACACATTTGTAAAAAAAAAAATAAAAAAAATACTGTTTTAGCTTCTTCATTATGGGGTATTGTGTGTAGATTTAAGAGGGGAAAAAACTATTTAATACATTTTAGAATAAGGCTGTAACGTAAGAAAATGTGAAAAATGTCAAGGGTTCTTAATACTTTCCGAAGGCCCTGTATAATCTATATTCCTGTGTTCCTCTAGCAAGCCAATGTGCTCTGACTCAGCCTCAGTCAGCAGTTAGTGGAGTGAGTACTACCAGTCTGTGGGTTCTGCCAGTCGGTGGATTCTGCCAGTCTGGGGTTCTTGCCAGTCTGTGGCTTCTGTCACTCTGTGGGTTCTGTCAGTCTGTGGGTTCCGCCAGTCTGTGGGTTCCGCCAGTCTGTGGGTTCTGCCAGTCTGTGGCTTCTGTCAGTCTGTGGCTTCTGTCAGTCTGTGGCTTCTGTCAGTCTGTGGCTTCTGTCAGTCTGTGGGTTCTGTCAGTCTGTGGGTTCTGTCAGTCTGTGGGTTCTGTCA
>NC_036871.1:32696489-32739089 GCF_002910315.2 Salvelinus sp. IW2-2015 | reverse complement strand
CAAAGGGATATGCTTTTTAAAACAGGGGATTAGGTCTATTAGATCTCTATCAGTCTCTACATAATCATTAGGTCTACATTAGATCTCTATCAGTCTTAAATCATTAGGTCTACATTAGAATCTCTATCAGTCTCTACATAATCATTAGGTCTCACATTAGGATCTCTATCAGTCTCTCATAATCATTAGGTCTACATTAGATCTCTATCAGTCTCTACATAATCTAGCTAACATTAGATCTCTATCAGTCTCTACATTAATCATTAGGCTCTTCATTGATCTCTATCAGTCTCTACATAATCATTAGTCTACATTAGATTCTAATCAGTCTCTACAAATCATTATCTACTTAGAAGTACATAACATTCATTACTGATCCATCAGTCTCTACATAACTCATTAGGTCTACATAGATCTCTATCAGTCTCTACATAATCATTAGGTCTTACATTAGAATCTCTATCAGTCTCTCAAATATTAGGTCTAACATTAGATCTCCTTCAGTCTCTACGATAATCATAGGTCTACATTAGACTCTATCTACATAATCATAGGTCTCCATTAGATCTCTATCAGTCTCTACATAATCATTAGGTCTACATTGAAGATCTTATCAGTCTCTACATAATCATTAGGTCTACATTAGATCTCTATCAGTCTCTACATAATCATTAGGTCTACATTAGATCTCTATCAGTCTCTACATAATCAGACACTACATGCCTCTTGGGTGTATTAATTTGTGACCAATTCTTTTCCATCTTGCACATTTTCCAATCACCGTTTTCCTACTTGATTCATTAATCTTTCTCCAATATCACTCTTCATAGTTTTTTTCTCTCTCATTGCGTTATGAGTCGTCTCATATCCATCTCATCTTGCAATTCCGATGACTTCACCTCTCTTTCATTCTCTCCCCCTCAGGTACTGCCTCATTTCTAACCAGGTTGTCCTCTGCTCTCTCTCTCTCTCTCTCGCTCTCCTTTGTGTATCTTCCACTAGTCTTTCTTCCTCTACACTTCTCACCATCCTCCTCTTCCTTTCCCCTTCCATTACTTATCTCCCATCCCCCGTTGTCCTCCTTCATTCTTTCCCCTTTTCACACACCTCCCATCCCCTCTCTCTGTCTGTCTGGTGTGTCACATTGCACTGAGGTCATGGCAGGAGCGTGATTTCTGTCGGAGGATCTTGCTGCCCCGGTGTCTGCTCATCTCCCTGTATTGGCCTCGGTCCCTGTCTCCTCGGCCGTAGGAGCGTGGCACCAGGCCAGTCAGGAAGCGCTTGGCCTTGCTGGTCAGGCTCTCCCTGCGCCCCGCCCCGGGGTCCCCCTCCGTCCAGCCTGGCCCCACACAGTCACCCCTGGCAGCCTTCACTGCCCCCTCCAGCAGCTCGGTGGTACCGTGGTCCAGGGAGGCAGACAGCTCCAGATATTGGCAGTCATATATCATGGCACTGGAGTGGGCCTCTGTAACACAGAGAGAGGGGCGAGGGATGTAGCAATAGAGAGATACCATGACAGCCATGTTTAGTGGAAAGGAAAAAAATCCCCAATCAGATCAGTTGGGCTTATCCTAATATCTACTACATATAACAGCTGATTGAATGGAGTCTTAACCTGTTAAGAGCGGAATGAAAATTTGAATGGAGCTGAGCCGCTCCATTAAAGGGGATGAGCTGCAGGGATGAGCCGCAATAAGATGAGACCACCGTGAGATCATAGTGTTGTGGTGGCAGTGGCTGAGGTGGGAAGAGGATAGAGGAGGGGAGTAGAGAGGAGAGCGAGCGAGAGAGAGAGAGAGCAGGGACAAAGAAGGAGAGAGGGAGTAGGGGAGGAGAGAGGGAAGAGGGCAAGTGACAGAGGAGGAGGAGGGGGAGGTGGAAAGAGGGAGGAGGGGTGTGTGCAGAGGGAGGAGGGGGTGACAGAGGAGGAGGGGGTGACAGAGGAGGGGAGGTACAGAGGGAGGAGGGGAGGGGTGACAGAGGGAGGAGGGGGTACAGAGGGAAGAGGGAGTGACAGAGGGAGAGAGAGGGTGAAAGAGGGAGGAGGGTGTCAGAGGGAGGAGGGGTGACAGAGGGAGGAGGGGTGAAAGAGGGAGGAGGGTGTCAGAGGGAGGAGGAGGTGACAGAGGACAGGGGGTGTCAGAGGGGAGGAGGGAGGGACAGGAGGAGCAGGAGGGGTGACAGAGAGGAGGAGGTGACAGAGGGAGGGGAGGGGGGGGAGCGAGGGAGGAGTGACAGAGTGACAGAGGGACGATGGGAGGAGGGTGACAGAGGGAGGAGGAGAGAGAGGTGACAGGGAGGAGGGGTGTACAGAGGGAGGAGGAGGTGACAGAGGAGGAGGGAGGTGCGAGGGGTGACAGAGGAGGAGGGTGTCAGAGGGGAGGAGGAGTGGACAAGGAGAGGGACGGTGGAAGAGTGAGGAGGGGACGAGGAGTGGGAGAAGGCAACTAAGCATTAGAGGAGAAGTAGATATTAAACAACAGTATTGTGTTCATTAACGGTGGTTAAGAGCTCAGTGAAAGCTCGGTGGGAGGACGGCTCATAATTAATGGCTGGAACAAAGCGAATGAATGGCATCAAACTGTTGGATGTATACACATTCCACCTATTCCACTCCAGCCATACAAGAGCCTGTCCTTCCCAATTAAGTGGTACACTTCGACCCCAATTAGCTAATGAATGAATAACATAATATATATATATATATATATATATATTATATATTATATATATATATATATATATACACTGCTCAAAAAATAAAGGGAACACTTAACAACAACACAATGTAACTCCAAGTCAATCACACTTCTGTGAAATCAAACTGTCCACTTAGGAAGCAACACTGATTGACAATAAAATTCACATGCTGTTGTGCAAATGGAATAGACAAAAGGTGGAAATTATAGGCAATTAGCAAGACACCCCAAAAAAGGAGTGATTCTGCAGGTGGTGACCACAGACCACTTCTCAGTTCCTATGCTTCCTGGCTGATGTTTTGGTCACTTTTGAATGCTGGCGGTGCTCTCACTCAATTGTAGCATGAGACGGAGTCTACAACCACACAAGTGGCTCAGGTAGTGCAGTCATCCAGGATGCACATCAATGCGAGCTTGGCAAAAAGGTTTGCTGTGTCTGTCAGCGTAGTGTCCAGAGCATGGAGGCCTACCAGGAGACAGGCCAGTACATCAGGAGACGTGGAGGAGGCCGTAGGAGGCAACAACCCAGCAGCAGGGACCGCTACCTCCGCCTTTGTGCAAGGAGGTGCACTGCCAGCGGCCTGCAAAATGACTCCAGCAGGCCAAATGTGCATGTGTCTGCTCAACGGTCAGAAACAGACTCCATGAGGGTGGTATGAGGGCCCGACGTCCACAGGTGGGGTTGTGCTACAGACCAACACTGTGCAGGACGTTTTGGCATTTGCCAGAGACACCAAGATTGGCAAATTCGCCACTGGCGCCCTGTGCTCTTCACAGTTGAAAGCAGGTTCACACTGAGCACATGAGCACATGGGACAGACGTGACAGAGTCTGGAGACGCCGTGGAGAAGTTCTGCCGCCTGCATCATCCTCCAGCATGACCGTTTGGCGATGGTCAGTCATGGTGGTGGGGTGGCATTTCTTTGTGGGGACGCACAGCCTCCATGTGCTCGCCAGAGGTAGCCTGACTGCCATTAGGTACCGAGATGAGATCCTCAGACCCCTTGTGAGACCATATGCTGACACATGCACATTTGTGGCCTGCTGGAGGTCATTTGCAGGGCTCTGGCAGTGCACCTCCTTGCACAAAGCGGAGGTAGCGTCCTGCTGCTGGGTTGTTGCCCTCCTACGGCCTCCTCCACGTCTCCTGATGTACTGGCCTGTCTCCTGGTAGCGCCTCCATGCTCTGGCACTACGCTGACAGACACAGCAAACCTTTTTGCCACAGCTCGCATTGATGTCATCCTGGATGAACTGCACTACCTGAGCCACTTGTGTGGGTGTAGACTCCGCTCATGCTACCAATTGAGTGAGAGCACCGCCAGCATTCAAAAGTGACCAAAACATCAGCCAGGAAGCATAGGACTGAGAAGTGGTCTGTGGCACCACCTGCAGAATCACTCCTTTTGGGGGTGTCTTGCTAATGCCTATAATTTCCACCTTTGTCTATTCCATTTGCACAACGCATGTGAAATTTATTGTCAATCAGTGTTGCTTCCTAAGTGGACAGGTTTGATTTCACAGAAGTTGATTGACTTGGAGTTACATGTGTTGTTTAAGTGGTCCTTTATTTTTTTGAGCAGGGTAATATATATATATACACACAGTGGGCAAAAAGTATTAGAGTAGGAGCCACCAGATTATGTGCAGTTCTCCCACTTAAAAAGATGAGGCCTGTAATTTTCATCATAGGTACACTTCAACTATGACAGACAAAATGAGAGAAAAAAAATCCAGAAAATCATTGTAGGATTTTTAATGAATTTATTTGCAAATTATGGTGGAAAACAAGATTCTCTAGGTCTGAGATTGATCAGAGATTGATTAGTTGCTTAGCCCCCACCTTGTTGCTGCGCCCTCAACTTCCGGACTTGTCTCAGTGCTGTTGTGCTGTTTGTTGCTACTTGACTATTTGTTTTTTGTTTTTTASTTTTTTACTTTTAATACATTTACCAACAGCAGTCGCTGTACTCATAATATACAGGAGAACTATCGCCTTATGGCGATGATAGCCYTGCTGCAAGCCCAGCTTCAGACGCAATCGTTAGGCAAGGGTCATTTAAGTGTAGGAAAGGATGAAACAGCGTCTGTGCCACCAGTAAGTACAGATAGTAGTACAAATCCCCTCTGACAAATCAATTGTAAGTTCTCTCAAGGTTCCGTTTTAGGACCACTATTGTTTTCACTATATATTCTACCTCTTGGTGATGTCGTTCGTATACACAATGTCAACTTTCACTGCTATGCGGACAACACTTGACTGTACATTTCGAAGCCCCAAAATTGCCTACCTGGAAGTCTGTGTTTCAGACATAAGGAAGTGGATGTCGGCAAATGTTTTACTTTTAAACTCGGACAAAACAGAGATGCTAGTTCTAGGTCCCAAGAAACAAAGAGATCTGCTGTTGGATCTGACAATTCATCTTTATTTAGATTTTTTTTAACCTTTTATTTAAATAGGCAAGTAATTTAATAACAAATTCTTATTTACAATGACGGCCTACACCAGCCAAACCCGGACAATGCTGGGCCAAATGTGCACCGCCCTTATGGGACTCCGAATTACGGGCAGTTGTGATACAGCCTGGATTCAAACCAGGGTGTCTGTAGTGACACCTCAAGCACTGAGATGCAGTGCCTTAGACCGCTGCGCCACTTGATAGTTGTACAGTCGTCTCAAATAAAACTGAAGGACCTCGGCGTTACTCTGGACACTGATCTCTCTTTTGACGAACATATCAAGAATATCTCAAGGACAGCGTTTTTCCATATTCGTAACATTGCAAAAATCTGAAACTTTTTGTCCAAAAATGATGCAGAAAAGCTAATCCATGCTTTTGTCACTTGTAGATTAGACTACTGCAATGCTCTACTCTCTGGCTACCCAGATAAAGCATTAAATAAACTTCTGTTAGTGCTAAACATGGCTGCTAGAATCCTGACTAGAACCCAATTTTTTTTATCATATTACTCCAATGCTAGCCTCTCTACATTGGCTTCATGTTAAGGCTAGGGCTAATTTAAAACTTGTTAGGGCTAGGCCCTTTTTTCTCAATTTCCCAAAGTAAACTGCCTGTTGCTCAGGCCCTGAAGCCAGGATATGCATATAATTGGTACCGTTGGAAAGAAAACACTTTGAAGTTTGTAGAAATGTTAAAATAATGTAGGAGACTATAACACAATAGATATGGTAGGAGAAAATCCAAAAGAAAAACCAACATATAATTTTTTTGGAGAGCCCATGCTCTTCCAATAGAATGTATAGGGAAAAAATGCAATCTAGCTCCCAGTATGCAATTCCTATGGCTTCCACTGGGTGTCAGTAGTCTTTGGCTTGTTTCTTCCAAAACGAGGAAGAATTATGAGTTTTACCACAGGGATACAGACTTGGAAACTCATGTATGCGTCGTGATGAGGAGGGCACGCACCTGCTAATATCGTTTTCCTATTGAACATACTTCTTTCCGTATGAAATATTATAGTTTAGTTACATTTTAGGGTATCTGAGGATTGGATAGAAACATATTTTGACTTGTTTTAACAAAGTTTAGCGGTAGTTTTTGGATTCCTTTCTCTGCATGTTGAACGAGTGGATTACTCAAATCGATGGCYCCAACTAAACAGACTTTTTGGGATATAAAGAAGGATTTTATCTAACAAAACGA
Source organism: Salvelinus sp. IW2-2015 (assembly GCF_002910315.2). Lineage (NCBI taxonomy): Eukaryota > Metazoa > Chordata > Actinopteri > Salmoniformes > Salmonidae > Salvelinus > Salvelinus sp. IW2-2015. The sequence continues at coordinate 32,732,725 of NC_036871.1, read as the reverse complement.
CACTACATGTTGTAGCTGGGACCCTTTGGATGACAAATCAGAGGAAAATTTTCAAAAAGTAAGTGAATATTTAATCGCTATATGTGAATTTATGAAACCTGTGCGGGTGGAAAAATATTTTGATGTAGGGCTCCGTCCTCAAACAATGGCATGGCATGCTTTCGCTGTAAAGCCTACTGTAAATCGGACAGTGCAGTTAGATTAACAAGAATTTAAGTTTTTAACCGATATAAGACACTTGTATGTACCTAAATGTTTCATATCCATAATTRTTTTTCACCGGGACGCCTAGCCTTATTAATTAAAGGTTTTACTGCTAACCTACAAATCATTACATGGGCTTTGCTACCTATATCTCCGATTTGGTCCTGCCGTACATGCCTAAACGTATGCTACGAACACAAGATGCAGGCCTCCTTATTGTCCCTAGAATTTCTAAGCAAACTGCTGGAGTCAGGGCTTTCTCCTATACCATTTTTATGGAATGGTCTGCCTACCCATGTGAGAGATGCAGACTCAGTCTTGACCTTTAAGTCTTTACTGAAGACTCATCTCTTCAGTAGGTCCTATGATTGAGTGTAGTCTGGCCCAGAGGTGCGAAGGTGAACGGCAAGGCACTGGAGCGACGAACTGCCCTTGCTGTCACTGCCTGGCCAGCAGAGACAGCAAGGGCTGTCCACTGAGATTCTTCCATGTCCTCCCTAGGAGGTTCCATGCCCTCCCACTTGAGTAGGTTGAGTCACAGACGTGATCTTCCTGTCCGGTTTTGCTCCCCCTCGGGCTTGTGCGGTGGGGGAGATCTTCGTGGGCTATACTCAGCCTTGTCTCAGGGTTGTAAGTTGGTGGTCTGTTGATATCCTTCTAGTGGTGTGGGGGCTGTGCTTTGGCAAAGTGGGTGGGGTTATATCCTGCCTGGTTGGCCCTGTCCGGGAGTATCGTCGTACAGGGACACAGTGTCCCCGGACCCACCCGTCTCAGTTTCAAGTATCTATGCTGCAATAGTCTATGTTCCGGGGGGCTAGAGTCAGTCTGTTATATCTGGTGAAATTCTCCTGTCTTATCTGGTGTCCTGTGTGAATTTAAGTATGCTCCCTRTAATTCTCTCTCTCTCCCTCCCGGAGGACCGGAGCTCTAGGATCATGCCTCAGGACTACCTAGCCTGATAACTCCTGGCTGTCCCCAGTCCACCTGGTCGTGCTGCTGCTCCAGTTTCAACTGTTCTGCCTGTGGCTAGGGAACCCTGACCTGTTCACCGGACATTCTACCTTGTCACGGACCTGCTGTTTTCGAATCTCTCTCTCTACCTCACCTGCTGTCTCGACCTCTGAATGCTCGGCTATGACAAGCCAACTGACATTTACTCCTGAGGTACTGATCTGTTGCACCCTCTACAACCACTGGGATTATTATTTGACCCTGCTGGTCATCTATGAATGTTTGAACATCTTGAAGAACAATCTGGCCTTAAATGGCCATGTACTCTTCTGGCACAGCCAGAAGAGGACTGGCCACCCCTCAGAGCCTGGTTTCTCTCTAGGTTTCTTCCTAGGTTTTGGCCTTTCTAGGGAGTTTTTCCTAGCCACCGTGCTTCTACATATGCTTTGCTTGCTGTTTGGAGTTTTAGGCTGGGTTTCTGTATAGACCTTTGTGACATCTGCTGATGTAAAAAGGGCTTTCTAAATACATTTGATTGATTGAACTCTTTGGCCTGAATGCCAAGGGTCGCGTCTGGAGGAAACCTGGCACCATCCTTACAGTGAAACATGGCGGTGGCAGCATCATGCTGAGGGGATGTTTTTCAGCAGCAGGGACTGGGAGACTAATCAGGATTGAGGGAATAATGAACGGAGCAAAGTACAGAGAAATCCTTTATGAAAACCTGCTCCTGAGCACTCAGGACCTCAGACTGGGTGAAGGTTCACCTTACAACAGGACAATGACTCTAAGCACACAGCCAAGACAACACAGGAGTGGCTTTGGGACAAGTCTATGAATGTCCTTTAGTTGCCCAGACAGAGTTGGGACTTGTACCCGATCTAACATCTCTGGAAAGATCTGAAAATAGCTGTGCAGTGATGCTCCCTATCCAACCTGACAGAGTTTGAGAGGATCTGCAGAGAAGAATGGGAGAAACTCCCCAAATACAGATGTGCCAAGCTTGTAGCATTATACCCAAGAAGAATCGAGGCTGTAATGACTGCCGAAGGTGATTGAACAAAGTACTGAATACTTATGTAAATGTGATATTTCCGTTTATTGGTTTTAATACATTTGCAAAAATTTCAAAAAAACTATTTTTGCTTTGACATTATGGGGTATTGTGTGTAGATTGATGAGGGGGAAAAAACGATTTAATCCCTTTTAGAATACGGCTGTAACGTAACAAACTGTGCAAAAAGTCAAGGGGTCTGAATACTTTCCGAATTCACTGTATATATACATAGTAAGAGAAAGAGAAGGGAGAGAGAAATAACTGTGCCACAGCAATACCATAAATACATTCTATGACCTAAACCCATATCTCAACCACAGGCACCAAACAATACAGTCAATGTTAAGTAGTCCACCAGCCAGGCAAGTTTTCTTCCTTATTCAGGCTCCAATATCGGACAGGGAGTCAGGGCTCAGAATACCGTAGATCGATGGATACAAAACACAGATGTAGCATTTCCACATCGATGACCACATCATTACTGTGGTTCTCTCTGTGTCACACACACACACACACACACACACACACACACACACAGCCACACACCACAACACCACACACCACAACCACCCACAACCACACCACCACACACACTACTCTCTCTGGACAACCTATACTAAACAAAAAATGTTTCACCCAAAACAAGGTCTCACACCCACACATGTAACAAATACCGACTCTTACACCTGTCGATTCAATCACTTTTATTCACACCCCTGCAACAGCCCCTTGTAGCATAGACACCCCAGTCATTTCTCCTCTCTCTTCTCTGACGCTCCTTATCACAGCCTTCCACACATGGCACAGGCAGTGTCACCCCCCCCACACACACTGAGAGGGGAGAGAGAGGTGTGAGAGTGTGTGCATAGTGATTGCGGCTGGCGTGCTTATGTCAAGTTTGTGCGGGTGCGTGTGTGGGTGCTTGCATGAGTGTAAAGATAGTGACACCAGTCCTCTGTGCTAGAGAGATAATCCAAATAACAACAGAAGACAGGAGGCATACAGCTGAATTCCCCCAGCGAGGGATAAGATAGGAGGGAGAGCCACGTGTCCATAAACACCTCTACAAGTACGTAGAGGTCACTGCTTTCATTGATAGAATAATAATAAAAGGGTTTTCTGTTGCTTACTGTAGGCTATGTGACTATGAGTTTTGCTATGAGTTTTGCATTGTAATCACGGAAATGTATACAGAGACAGTTGCCATAGCAGTTGCCATACCAGGCGGTGATGCAACCGGTCAGGATGCTCTCGATGGTGCAGCTGTAGATCTTTTTGAGGATCTGGGGACCCATGACAAATCTTTTCAGTCTCCTGTGGGGGAAATGGTGTTGTCGTGCCTTGTTCACGACTGTCTTGGTGTGTTTGGACCATGATAGTTTGTTGGTGATGTGGACACCAAGGAACTTGAAACTCTCGACCCGCTCTACTACAGCCCCATCGATGTTAAATGGGGGCCTGTTTGGCCCTCCTTTTCTTGTAGTCCACGATCAGCTCCTTAGTCTTGCTCACATTGAGGGAGACGTTGTTGTCCTGGCACCACACTGCCAGGTCTCTGACCTCCTCCCTATAGAATGTCTCATTGTCTGTGAATAGGCCTACCACTGTTGTGTTGTCAGTAAACTTAATGATGGTGTTGGAGTCGTTCTTGGCCATGTAGTCGTGGGTGAACAGGGAGTACAGGAGGGGACTAAGCACGCACCTCTGAGGGACCCCAGTGTTAAGGATCAGCGCGGCAGATGTGTTGTTGCTTCTCCTTACCACCTGGGGGCAGCCAGTCAGGAAGTCCATGATCTAGTAGAGGGAAGTGTTTAGTCCCAGGGTCCTTAGCTTAGGGATGAGCTTTGTGGGCACTATGGTGTTGAACGCTGAGCTGTAGTCAACGAACAGCATTCTCACATAGGTGTTCCTTTTTCCAGGTGGGAAAGGGCAGTGTGGAGTGCGAATGAAATTGTGTCATCTGTGGATCTTTTGGGACGGTATGCGAATTGAATAGGTGTAGGGTTTCCAGGATGATGGTGTTGATGTGAGTCATGACCAGCCTTTCAAAGCACTTCATTGCTACTGATGTGAGTGCCATGGGGCGGTAGTCATTTAGGCAGGTTACCTTCGCTATCTTGGAAACAGGGACTATGGTGGTCTGCTTGAAACATGTAGGTATAACAGACTCGGTCAGTGAGAGGTTGAAAATGTCAGTGAAGACACTTGCCAGTTGGTTCGCGCGCATTCTGAGTACACGTCCTGGTATTCCGTCTGGCCCCCGTTCTTGTGAATGTTGACCTGTTTAAAGGTCTTGCTCACAGCGGCTACGGAGAGCGTGATCACACAGTTGTCCAGAACAGCTGGTGCTCTCATGCATGCTTCAGTGTTGCTTGCCTTGAAGCGAACATAAAAGGCATTTAGCTCGTCTCATAGGCTCGTGTCACTGGGCAGCTCGAGGCTGGGTTTCCCTTTGAAGTCCAGAATAGTTTGCAAGCACTGCCACATCCGACGAGCATCAGAGCCGGTGTAGTAGGATTCAATCTTAGTCCTGTACTGATGGTTTGTCTGAGGGCATTGAGCGAGTCACTGGTACTTCCTGCTTTAGTTTTTGCTTGTAAGCAGGAATCAGGAAAATAGAATTATGGTCAGATTTGCCAAATGGAGGGCGAGGGAGAGCTTTGTATGCGTCTCTGTGTGTGGAGTAAATTTGGTCTAGAGTTTTTTTCCCTCTGGTTGCACGTGACATGCTGGTAAAAATGAGGTAAAACATATGTAAGTTTTACTGCATTAAAGTCCCCGGCCACAAGGAGCGGCGCTTCTGGGTGAGCATTTTCTTGTTTGCTTATGGCATTATACAGCTCGTTGAGTGCAGTCTTAGTGCCAGCATCGGTTTGTGGTGATAAATAGACGGCTACGAATAATATAGATGAAAACTCTCTTGGTAGATAGTGTGGTCTACAGCTTACCATGAGGTACTCTTCCTCAGGCGAGCAATACCTTTAGACTTCTTTAATATTAGACATTGTGTACCAGCTGTTATTTACAAATAGACACACACCCCCACCCCTCTTCTAACCAGACATAGCTGTTCTGTCCTTCCGATGCAGGGAAAACCCAGCCAGCTCTATATTATCCATGTCGTCGTTCAGCCACGACTCGTGAAACATAAGATATTACCGTTTTTAATGTCCCGTTGGAAGGATAWTCGCGAATGGAGTGATTGCATTTTGGCCAATAGAACGGATGGTAGAGGCGGGATACCCACTCTCCGACGAATTCTCACAAGGCACCCCGATCTCCGTCACCTGTATTTTCGTCTTTCCTTCACGCGAATGACGGGGAGTAGGGCCTGGTCTCGGGGAAGCAGTATATCCTTCGCATCGGACTCATTAAAGAAAATATCTTCATCCAGTTCGAGGTGAGTAGTCGCTGTTCTGATATCCAGAAACTCTTTTCAGTCATGAGAGACGGTAGCAGCAGCATTATGTACAAAATAAGTTACAAACAATGAGAAAAAATGAACAAAATAGCACCGTTGGTTAGGAGCCCGTAACGGCAGCCATCCCCTCCGGCACCATTATCCAAAGGTAGTCAACATAATTTCCCGGCCCTAAATGTTTGCTCTTAAACCCACTGGAAGCCATTTCACAGTAAGGGCTCTTTTCAATCTGTATATGTTACAGATTGTGCAATATACATTTAAAGGTCATTTAAGATTGAGCCAACATATTCAGGATTTACCGTGAATGTAGTCTCCACGAACGCAGGAACATTGCCTTTAAATTTAAATCACTCTGAACTTCCATAATATGGATTGAATAGAGCCTAACATCACCAAGCCAAAATGATACTTATGCGTTCTTGAGGTAACAATAACAGTTCCATTTTTTCTCCCATAAGGAGATTGCAATTGAAAACATGCATCTTCCCATATTGCTCCTCAAAGCAGCCAGAAATAGATTTTTGGTGATCACAGATAAACAGTTTATCTGTGAAATACAGATATGAGAGATAATTGGCATAATACAGAGGCCCAGAATAGATTAACCATGACGATGACCAGCATCCCGGAGTCACCTCTTCACTGTTGGAGTTGAGACTGGTGTTTTGCGGGTACTATTTAATGAAGCTGCCAGTTGAGGACTTGTGAGGCGTCTGTTTCTCAAACTAGACACTCATGTACTTGTCCTCTTGCTCAGTTGTGCACCGGGGCCTACCACTCCTCTTTCTATTCTGGTTAGAGACAGTTTGTGCTGTTCTGTGAAGGGAGAAGTACACAGCGGTGTACGAGATCGTCAGTTTCTTGACAATTTCTCGCATGGAATAGCCTTCATTTCTCAGAACAAGAATAGACTGATGAGTTTCAGAAGAAAGTTATTTGTTTCTGGKCATTTTGAGCCTGTAATTGAACCCACAAATGCTGATGCTACAGATACTCAACTAGTCTAAAGGCCAGTTTTATTGCTTCTTTAATCAGTACAACAGTTTTCAGCTGTGCTAACATAATTGCAAAAGGGTTTTCTAATGATCAATTCACTTTTTAAAATGATAAACTTGGATTAGCTAACACAACGTGCCATTGGAACACAGGAGTGATGGTTGCTGATAATGGGCCTCTGTACGCCTATGTAGATAGTCCATAAAAAATCTGCCGTTTCCAGCTACAATAGTCATTTTCAACATTAACAATGTCTACACTCTATTTCTGATCAAAGTGATGTTATTTTAAATGGACAAAAAATGTGCTTTTCTTTCAAAAACAAGGACATTTCTAAGTGACCCCAAACGTTTGAACGGTAGTGTAGTTTACTTAATAAAAACCTATAAAAAATGTATTGTCATTTCGCTCCAGTTGTAGACATGGCTACTGCGCACTCACTACTTTACCTCAGATGCCAACCTATGTCAGTGAATGATGAAGCCTTTAAGAGAGAAATTGAGTTATTCCGACTAAGTAGTGAGGCTGCCTTCATCGTAAAAATCTCATAATGTGGTTGTTATCGGCTGTGTGTGCATGGCAGGCAACTGTCTCGTGAGCTCTAAGCGGCAGCCAAAAGGGAGCAGTTGCTATGGCTACTCACATGCAGAGATGATATCTGCAGAGCTGATTTCTGAGTGTAAAAATTTGCACGGGATGGAATAGGAGTGATTTTTATTGGGCGGGACAGGAAAGTTCTGCCGTTATAAAACTGTTGCAGGATCAAGACAGTACGGTAAAAAAATTGACAGGACAAGAAGGGACAGGAATGGATTTTCACTCCTGTGCCAACCTCAACCATACTGTACTGAGACATTGCAGGTGTTATGATGAGAATGGTTGGGAAAAGGGGTGGGGGTTATATTGTATCGACTGTAAGTAAGTATTTTATACATTTGCATGCAATACTGTATTATATCTGTACACTGCACTGTAGGTGATTACATGAGAATGGTGTCACAAGGTGGAAAGGAGAGACCCTTAGATTGATTGACAGGAGGCACGTTAAAAATATATGCCTTGGGCACTCATGTGATAACGGTGTGTATGTGTGTTACATTATAGCGAGGATGTCCTCCCTACCCTCTGTGCTGATCTCTCGACAACGGACAAGGTCACTCTTGTTGCCCACGAGGATGATGGGAGTGTGGGGCAGTGACTCCCTGAGGATGAGGCGGAGCTGTGCAGTGCGCTGGAAACTCCTCCTGTCAGTCACCGAGAACACCAGGACAACCACCTCACACTGCAGCGTGGACAGGTCCTGCATCACACACACGCACACACACACACACACATTAATGACACTGATACACACTTGTTCTCTTCTCAACAACCTACATTATGTTTATATAAATATATTTAGCATTTTTTATGTTTTGTTGGATAGCGTAGAGACTGAGAGAAAGAAAGGTAAAGAGTGGGCTGGATTCAAACCCACGTAAACATGTATATTGACCACTACACCACCCAGGCTACAACCTACCTTGTTGTAATGCATGTAACATAATGAACGCTTATATCAGAGGGAGGATTTAAGATGATTACCCAGCTCTGAAATTCTGAATTTGAATCATTGTAAATCAGTACTATTGTGCCAGTTCTTATCCCTCACCACCTGGCATAACGCTTATTTTAATCCTACTTTAGGTTCTCTGCTGAGTGGACTCGCAGGGGCTTTGTCCTAAATCCAACACAACACATTGTGCCCTTGTGAACTTCCTGCTTCAGTTTGAGACTTCTGACCCTTTTAGTGGTGGCCACTCCCCACTGAAGCACTGGGCTTAAATGATGTCTCCCCCCATCTAGTCCTGGCCTGTATAGTAAACTGTGGCTCTGGAGGACAGGCCTCTCTGATTCACTCACTCACTCAGGCACACAGAAGGAGAAGAGCTGCCAGCCCCCTTTCTTAACCCACCATTGCCAGCCCTGTCTGACTGTGTCTGTTTCAGTCTGTGTGCCCTACATCCACATGGATCTGAAGGTAAATTTCAACCCTCTGGAGAGCATCCACCTGAAAATTTCCCAGCTCCTACAAGCCAAAGAGGATTGTACCCCACAGCAGGGAATCCATGGTCTCCGGAACCCACTCCATCTCTCTCTGGAGGAGGGAGGGGAGTTAGCGGCGCGGAAGTGAGCCTGGCCACCTGTCACCGTCAGGGCTTGGTGCAGGGGGAGGAGAGGGGAGGGATGAGAGACGAGAGGAGTGGAGGGGGATGAGAGGAGGGAGGAGATGGGGTAGTGGAGTGGGACTAGCGGGCTTTGTGGAGCAGGGAGAGACAGCCACTAATCTTTGTAAGCAGCCAAGAGAAACACGGCCACATCGGAGAAGGATGGGCGGTGTCATGACAGAGAGCTCTCCAGGGTAACTGTGACAAAATAAAAGGGCTTTCCATCAGTGGGATGCTTGATAACTCAGCACTGTGTTTGTCTTCTAGTCAGTAAGCTCCTCTCTGTTTCTGTTCTGTTCCACTCAGACCATCTGTCATGGTATACTGCCCTCCACACACACACACACACACACACACACACACACACACACACACACACACACCACACACACACACACACACACACACACACACACACACACACACACACACACACACACACACACACACACACACACACACACATTTATTTACAGCTTGCATACGTGTACTACACTCTCACATGCAATGCACACACACACACACTCAAAGTGAGCTTGTGAGAGTCCGGTAACTTGTCACTTAGCATATGTCCCCATATAATCACCAAAGAAAGAGTACTGATGCACCACGGCCTCCTGAGTAAAAGCCATAAACAGAAACAACTGAAACCTGATGTTTTCACCATGAATCTCATTCAGGATAATGTGTAAATGCAATGCAGGAAAACGGTGAATATACATGACATTAGACATAATTTGTCAAATATGTTTGAAGGTAAAAGTATATATATATATATATTTTTTTACAAAGAAAGCTGAATGATTTCCAATGCATTTCTAGACATACAGTTGACTTGTATGCTTAGACTCTCTGATGAAAGATTCCAAAAGAAAATACAATTCATTCTCTTACTGTATATTATTTCTCTCAAGACAGTCTGCATTCTCTTCCTGTGGTCCATTGTTCTTATTTTAAATGTGTGTTGTTTGTTCTTGTCTATTAGTGTTCTGTATGATGTAATGTTTCATGTTTCATGTGGACCCCAGGAAGAGTAGCTGCTTCTTCAGCAATAGCTGAATGAACTACCAAATACTGTGTCCCATTGTAACGTCCTGACCAGAGTTATTATGTGTTTTGCTTGTTTAGTGTTGGTCAGGACGTGATGGGTGGGAATTCTATGTTGTGGGTCTAGTTTGTCTGTTTCTATGTCCAGCCTAATATGGTTCTCAATCAGAGGCAGATGGTAATCGTTGTCCCTGATTGAGAATCATATATAGGAGGCTTGTTTTGTGTTGGATTTTGTGGGTGTTTGTTTCCTGTCTCTGTGATTGTCTGCACCAGATAGGTCTGTCTCGGTTTTTGCACATTTGTTATTTTGTATTGTTGTTTGTAGTGTTTCACTTGTTCTTTATTAAACATGTTTAACACTAGCCGCGCTGCACTTTGGTCCTCTCCTTCACCCCTGGAAGAAAACCGTTACACCCATGTTAAACTCTGTAAAAACCACTCAAATCTATTTGTTCTAGATACTGACCGCTCTATGCAGACAGACACACACAACAATAGATACTGACCCCTCTATTCAGACACACACAACACTGCTCTACATATAAACTCATCAAAAAAAGAAACGTCCCTTTTTCAGGACCCTGTCTTTCAAAAATAATTCGTAAAAATCCAAATAACTTTACAGATCTTCATTGTAAAGAATTTAAACACTGTTTCGCAAGAATTAATGAACATGCACCTGTGGAACGGTCGTTAAGACACTAACAGCTTGCAGATGGTAGGCAATTGAGGTCACAGTTATGAAAACTTACGACACTAATGAGGCCTTACTACTGACTCTGGAAAAACACCAAATGAAAGATGCCCAGGGTCCCTGCTCATCTGCGTGAACGTGCCTTAGGCATGCTGCAAGGAGGCATGAGGACTGCAGATGTGGCCAGGGAAATAAATTGCAATGTTCGTACTGTGAGACGCCTAAGACAGCCATACAGGGAGAATGGATGGACAGCTGATCGCCCTCGCAGTGGCAGACCACGTGTAACAACATCTGCACAGGATCGGTACATCCGAACATCACACCTGCAGGACAGGTACAGGATGGCAACAACAACTGCCCGAGTTACACCAGGAACGCACAATCCCTCCATCAGTGCTCAGACTGTCCGCAATAGGCTGAGAGAGGCTGGACTGAGGGCTTGTAGGCATGTTGTAAGGCAGGTCCTCACAGACATTACCGCCAACAACGTCGCCAATGGGCACAAACCCACCGTCGCTGGACCAGACAGGACTGGCAAAAAGTGCTCTTCACTGACGAGTCGCGGTTTTGTCTCACCAGGGGTGATGGTCAGATTCGCGTTTATCGTCGAAGGAATGAGCGTTACACCGAAGTGCTTCCAAGGTTTTCTACCATAAATGTTGCACTTTAAAGTTGTCAAATAATTATAGACACTTGCAGCAGACAGTGTATTTCGATAGGCTTGCCGGTGCAGTAATGAATGGCTCTACACTGAGATCCATTCGCTCACAGCTGGCTCAGACCTCCAGCATCGAAAAAGCCTGGTGGTGCAGACAGGTGTGGTCAGCCTGTTAATAGAGAGAGGAAGTGCTAGAGAACCAACTCACAACCATCAAAACACATCCCATTGGCCCTGAAAGATGGTGGCTGATTGTCTGCATGAGTGATCTACACGGAAGATGGCAAATAGTACAGTAGAGGACATCCAGGTCCCGGCCAAGCATGTGCCGGCTATTTTAGGAAGCTGGATGACTTATTTAAGCCTGACGTCAAGACTCCCAGTCCCAGGGCTAGCTGAAGAGAAGCTCGGAGCGCCGCTGTGGGTGTGTAGATTCTTTGAGCGCTGTGTGTGTGTGTGTGTGTGTACTCTGTGAAATGTTCTGTGATGATGTGGCTGTATGGCGGCTGATAGTGTAGGACTCGGTTGCTTTGACATGGAAGAAAAAGGTACAACTAGCAGCAGGTGTGAATCAGCTGGGAACCAAGGAACCACTCTAAAATCACAATCTAGTTATTTAAATGTTTTCTTATCCTACAAAATACTCKAAATAATTGGTTGGGTTATGATGAGGCACATGCAGCTTTAGTAAAACCAGTGGTTCCCACCGACTCTGCAAGCCAGAAGCTTTGTAGCCCACTGCTTCTACAACTACATGATGTAATCCATGTTGGGGATTTGTTCAGTTCACTGGTCACCATGGTAACCTGGGGAGGGTGGAACACAGATGGAATAGGGGCCTAGCTAGAGTTAGGCAAAATCCTCTGGGGCCAGTGCACACTGCACGCATGCTACGCATACAAGTACGCACACACACCCACAATTCGTTGCAGTGCTGCTGCTGTCAGGGTCAACGTGGCATCAGCAGTGAAAGAAGGGTGTTGGTGAGTGTGTTTGAATGACTGTGTGTGTGTATGTGTGTGTGTGTGTATGTATGTGTGTGTTGTGGCGAGCGGGAGCTGGTCCAGTCTGCTCTCTCTCCTTACTGCTGCTGGGCTGGAGCAGCTCCAAACCCCACTGGCCTGCTCATGTTGCCATGGCGTAACACCTGCACTTGTATAAACATGCAGAGAATAACACATGTAATTGACTTTCAGAGAGATTTAACTACACTAAAAAAGGGTCCGTTCTGAGTAAGAAAGGAAGCACACGAACGAGAGGGGCAAGAGAGAAGGAGAGAGAGAGGAGATGGATTTTAAGATGAAAACTGCATTGTTGGTTAAGGGCTTGTAGGTAAGCATTTCACTGTAACGTCTACACCTGTTGTATTTGGCGCATGTGACAAATACAATTTGATTAGATTTTTTGTAGAAAAGAGAGGGAAAAGATGGAGGGAGGAGAAAGAGACAGCTTTACTGAAAAAAACAAGACCAGCGAGATAAAAAGGAGGTGAAAGAAAGCTTGAAAGCTGATTCCCTTTTAGAGAAATGCCTTAAAATGGAGTTCCCCTGAGCGCGACGACACTACCGATGTAAAAAATCTATATATTTTTTACGTTACAGCCTTATTCTAAAATGGATTAAATTGTGTTTCCCACCCCGTCATCAATCTACACACAATGACAAAGCAAAAACAGGTTTTTAGATATTTCTGCAAATTGCTTGGCACACCTGTTTTTGGGGAGTTTCTCCCATTCTTCTCTGCAGATCCTCTCAAGCTCTGTCAGGTTGGATGGGGAGTGTCACTGCACAGCTATTTTCAAGTCTCTCCAGAGACGTTCGATTGGGTTCAATTCCGGGCTCTGGCTGGGCCACTCAAGGACATTCAGAGACTTGTCCCGAAGCCACTCCTGCGTTGTCTTGGCTGTGTGCTTAGGGTTGTTGTTCTGTTGGAAGGTGAGGTKCTGAGCACTCTGGAGCAAGTTTTCATCAAGGATCTGTCTGTACTTTGCTCTGTTCATCTTTCCCTCAATCCTGAATAGACTCACAGTTCCTGCCACTGAAAAACATCCCCAGAGTATGATGCTGTCACCACCATGCTTCACCGTAGGGATGGTGCCAGGTTTCCTCCAGACGTGATGCTTGGCATTCAGGCCAGAGTTCCATCTTGGTTTCATCAGACCAGAGAATCTTGTTTCTCATGGTCTGAGAGTCCTTTAGGTGCCTTTTGGCAACTCCAAGTGGGCTGTRATGTGCCTTTTACTGAGGAGTGGCTTCCGTCTGGCCACTCTACCATAAAGGCCTGATTGGTGGAGTGCTGCAGAGATGGTTGTCCTTATGGAAGTTTCTCCCATCTCCACAGAGGAACTCTGGACCTCTGTCAGAGTGACCATCAGGTTCTTGATCACCTCCCTTAACCAAAGCCCTTTTTCCCCGATTGCTCAGTTTGGTCGGGCGGCCAGCTCTAGGAAGAGTCTTGGTGGTTCCAAACTTCTTCCATTTAAGAATGATGGAGGCCACTGTGTTCTTGGAGACGTTCAATGCTGCAGACATTTTTTGGTATCCTTCTCCAGATCTGTGCCTCGACTTAATCCTGTCTCAGAGCTCTACGGACAATTCCTTCGACCTCATGGCTCGGTTTTTGTGAAGAGTGAAGAGGAGACTCCGGGATGCTGGTCTTCTAGGCAGAGTTCCTCTGTCCAGTGTGTGTTCTTTTGCCCATCTTAATCTTTTCATTTTATTGGCCATTCTGAGATATGGCTTTTTTTTTCAACTCTGCCTAGAAGGCCAGCATCCCGGAGTCGCCTCTTCACTGTTGATGTTGAGACTGCTGTTTTGCGGGTACTATTTAATGAAGCTGCCAGTTGAGGACTTGTGAGGCGTCTGTTTCTCAAACTAGACACTCATGTACTTGTCCTCTTGCTCAGTTGTGCACCGGGGCCTACCACTCCTCTTTCTATTCTGGTTAGAGACAGTTTGTGCTGTTCTGTGAAGGGAGAAGTACACKGCGGTGTACGAGATCGTCAGTTTCTTGACAATTTCTCGCATGGAATAGCCTTCATTTCTCAGAACAAGAATAGACTGATGAGTTTCAGAAGAAAGTTATTTGTTTCTGGACATTTTGAGCCTGTAATCGAACCCACAAATGCTGATACTCCAGATACTCAACTAGTCTAAAGAAGGCCAGTTTTATTGCTTCTTTAATCAGTACAACAGTTTTCAGCTGTGCTAACATAATTGCAAAAGGGTTTTCTTATGATCAATTAGCCTTTTAAAATAATAAACTTAGATTAGCTAACACAACGTACCATTGGAACACAGTAGTGATGGTTGCTGATAATGGGCCTCTGTGCGCCTATGTAGATATTCCGTTTAAAAAAATCTGCGGTTTCCAGTTACAATAGTCATTTTCAACATTAACAATGTCTACTCTGTATTTCTGATTAATTTGATGTTATTTTAATGGACAAAAAATTCAATTTTCTTTCAAAAACAACGAAATATCTAAGTGACCCCAAACTTTTGAGCGGTAGTGTACATTTGCTAAAATTTGTCATTATGGGGTATTGTGTGTAGATGGATGAGGAAAAACATTAATTTAATTAATTTTAGAATAAGGCTGTAATGTAACAAATTGTGGAAAAAGTCAAGGGGTCTGAATACTTTCTGAAGGCACTGTGCTGTATCTACCTCAAATACCTCATACCCCTAAACATTGGCTCGTTACGGGTACCCGTGCATAGCCATGTTACCGTTACTCATTATGTATTTATTACACCCGTTATTATTTTTCTATTATTTCTCTCTCTGCATTGTTGGGAAGGGCCCGAAAGTAAGGATTTCACTGTCCGTCTACACCCGTTTTTGTCATGAAGCATGTCACAAACACTTTTCTTTTATTTGATGCAGGATCTTAATTTAAACCAGTTTGTTACAGCAGGAAAATCGTTCTGCAACAGGAAATGGGAATTATTATGTGGATTATAATTCATGGACATTTTTGTATGGGTTGACACATTTTTCGTAAGGGAAAATCAAGTCTGACATTTCATAGTGGAAATGACAAAAACTTTTCTAGCCTTTTTATACCTCAAATACACTACACGTTTTAAATGTCCTGTATTTTAGGAAAGTTGTCCTGCAACAGGATGATAAAATTAAGATCCACATCTGTAGGTTTAAATAATTCACACTTAGTAAACTAGGGAGTACTCCTGGACATCTGGTATAAAGTCCATGTGTACACACTACAGCATTGAGTGTACCATCATCATAGAAGGCTATTACCTGGTTAATATTAGACTATTACCAAGTGTACTTTATTATAATGAAATCCTCAGTGCCCCACACACACGCAGTATTAACACAGATCAGCCTTAGTACAGCTGTGTTTCTCTAGAACTCAAATATTTGAATACGACAAAACAATCTCATTCATGTTCAAATTTTTCTGTCTGATATTTGGAGGGTGGTAATGCCGATTCATGTCTTTATTACATATTTAAATAATTAGCCTGAATGCGTACAGTCCTCTCTCTTCTGTCAGAATTTGGAAGGGATTTTGAATGGGCTTTGAAAGCAATTTCAAGTTTTCTAAGTGAGGGAAATAAAAAGGGCTAGTAAATGATTGGCTGCCACTGCCTCAGGGTGGCGACACACACACACACACACACACACACACACACACACACACACACACACACACACACACACACACACACACACACACACACACACACAACATCGCCTTAGACCAGCTGTGCTCCTCTAGCCTCTTTATAACTCAAATATTTGAATAGAACAAAACAATCTCATTCTAAGACCATTTAAAATCCCTTTCAAATTCTGCCAGAAAAGAGAGGACTGTACGCATTCAGGTTATTTATCAAAACATGTAATGAAGCAAATCATCTGCATTACCACCCACCAAATATCTGTACTCTGGAGCAAATCATCTGTATTACCACCCACCAAATATCTGTACTCTGGAGCAAATCATCTGCATTACCACCCACCAAATATCTGTACTCTGGAGTAAATCATCTGCATTACCACCCACCAAATATCTGGTACTCTGGAGCAAATCATCTGCATTACCACCCACCAAATATCTTGTACTCTGGAGTAAATCATCTGCATTACCACCCACCAAATATCTGTACTCTGGAGCAAATCATCTGCATTACCACCCACCAAATATCTGTACTCTGGAGCAAATCATCTGCATACCACCCACCAAATATCTGTACCTGGAGTAAATCATCTGCATTACCACCCACCAAATATCTGTACTCTGGAGCAAATCATCTGCATTACCACCCACCAAATATCGTACTCTGGAGCAAATCATCTGCATTACCACCCACCAAATATCTGTACTCTGGAGTAAATCATCTGCATTACCACCACCAAATATCTGTACTCTGGAGCAAATCATCTGCATTACCACCCACCAAATATCTGTACTCTGGACAAATCATCTGCATTACCACCCACCAAATATCTGTACTCTGGAGTAAATCATCTGCATTACCACCACCAAATATCTGTACTCTGAGGCAAATCATCTGCATTACCACCCACCAAATACTGTTACTCTGAGCAAATCATCTGCATTACCACCCACCAAATATCTGTACTCTGGAGCAAATCATCTGCATTACCACCCACCAAATATCTGTACTCTGGAGCAAATCACATGAATGTGAAAGCAATTTCAAGTTATCTAAGTAAGAGCTAAAAAAAGGCTAAAAGGCAAATAATCTGTGGCTGCCACTGTCTCCGGGTGGCTTATCTATTCAAAATGTAGCGGCATGAACAGGAATGCAATCAGTGTCATAAAGGCAAAGTGAAATAGATTCAGAGAGAAAGAGAGAGAGACCAAGACAAGACAGACAGTACAGAGAGAAGTAGATGAACACATAGACAGCAGTAGAATGACAATGTAGAGCAGTGGTGTCAAACTCATTTCATGAAGGGCTGATTTTTGTTGGTTTTTGTTATTTCCATTCAATTTGGGTCCAATTAAGGCCTAGACAACCAGGTGAGGGGAGTTTGTAACTAATCAGTGACCTTAGTTGATCAATCAAGTACAAGGGAGGAATGAAATCCCGCAGACACTTGTCCCTCCGTGGAATGAGTTTTGACACCTGTGGTGTAGAGAATGCCTTAAATACCTGTTTCCAGTTGTCATAAATGATCACTGAACTCTCCTCATCGTCAACGGACACTGTGCGCTCGTAGCCTTCTCCTGTAACCAAACATGACACATGAACATACACAACAATGCTTCCACATAAAGTGATACACAAACACATGATAACACACACTCATAAATGGTTTGAGGTGGATATGCAAGAAAACATTCAGCCTATTGATTAAAGTTAACTGAGGCCCATGTCTGGTATTACACAATGATAGGCTGAGGAGTTGGAAGCACATACAGATATGGGACAAGGTTATGGTAGCCTACAGTACGGTGGCCCACATAGAGCATTAAGGTTCCAGAAATAGCTATGTTGCAAATACCTTGACTCTCCAGGATTCTAGGAACCATAATGAATACTTTGTGGTCTGACTCTTCATGACATGTCTCTGGCAGCACCTCTTACAGAGCAGTGTGRCCATCACTCTGCTGGAGCATTGATTGGTTGAGTGATTGGCCCAAGACTGCTGTTATTATCACCCTGACCTTTCAGACAGCCTAGTGACACAGAGTGCTTTTTTGGTTTATCTTGTAATTTCTCTGCCTTTAGAGTGCACTCAGAAAATGTGAAAAGTAACTCTCAACCTCATGAATCAGAATGATGTTGGTCTTTTGTGGTGGCTGACATAATGCGATTGACATAAAGTAGATACCACGTGCACACTGCACCCACACTACAATCCACACACAAATATAGACACACATTGAAGAACTTTACCACAGGCTGTTTCAGAGTCCACCGACAGAGATCTGTCTGACAGTCCAGCCAGGGACAGAGCCAGCGATGATTTTCCAACCCCATTCTGCCCAAGTAGTACGATCCTTATAGCACTCCCATGATACCCCTCCGCCGCCTGACCAAATGATTCATCCTGGCAAACAGTGTCACTGATTGGCAGTGTGGATGGTTCGTCAATCCCTGCTATCCAATCACGGTCCTCTGATACGGCCTCCTCCCGCCTCAGCTGGTGCTTGATTGGTAGAGGTGTGCTTCCTCTTCTCAGAGGGGGAGCGGTGGTAAGAAACATACTGTACTGAGAGAGACAAAAAGTAGGTCGTGAGTACACGCCCCAAAGGACATGACCCTTATGAGCATGGAGCTGAGTGAATGTTAATGCAGGAGAAGAAGAGTTACATTTGACACAAATAGTTGACACAGTAGGCCTACTACTATGGAAGCAAATGCTGCATTTAAACACTAATCGGTCTTCTGACCAATCAGATCAGCTCCACGGCTTTCGTGGAGTGAAATGTAACGATGCTTCGTGGGGAGCGGTTGTTGATGTGTTCAGAGGGTCCCTGATTCAAGCCCAGGTTGGGGCGAGAACAGGGATGGAAGCAAGACTGTTACAATGGGACTCTGGGATCCATTAGCAGAAAATAGGTCCAGAACATAAATGTCCATGAGCCCTCCTCCTGCATGTCACACACAAAAGCAGATAGACATGTCTACAGTAAGCTATGGGCTCTATGCAAGCAAAACGTAAACACATACACCTCGTATAGGCCTACCTAAACATTTGTGTGTGTGTGCATATGCAAACACGCACAACACACACACACAGTATCGAGACTTCAGTGTTCTCTGGTTTAAACAACAACCAAAGCCATCAGTTTGTGTTTCTGGGAGCATTCAGCGTGTGTACTGCAGCAGATCAGTCAGATGACCTCCATCTATAGGCTCTATGCAAGCAAAACGTAAACACATACACCTACGTATAGGCCTACCTAAACCTTTGTGTGTGTACAGCAATTCATCTAGCTGGAGCACTCACCCTGGGAGCCAGCACAGAGCCAGGAGCAGGTGTGCCTGTGGCTGAGCTACACTCAGTGACACACAGGGATAGAGTGTATTGCTGGACTCAGGCACAGTACCAATACGAATAATTGAAAGGGTGTAATTAATTAATCACAGTCTTTGTTGTCAAGGAGATGCAGGAGAGCAATAAAGAAAGACACAGAGAAGGATCGACTGACAGGTGAGAAACTAGGACAAACCGTAACACAGAGAACATTGGGCAATAACAAAATACTACAGTACAATACTGTAGGCCTACAGGCAATGCTTTGTTGCTATACTTCTGTTTGCTCATGTTATTACCACTGTAGAACATAAATTGTTCAGGCTGCTAGGCTACTGTTGGTGGTGTTGCCACTATAGTGGAATTATTAGACCCGCTATTATTTCGCCCACTGATGATCACATTTTAGTTTCGAATTTAACATGTCGAGTAATTATACTGTAAAAACATCATAATAATGATCCTAATTTATTATAGAAGAGAGATGAGCCTGCTTATGAAACAAATACTAATTGATGTGTCAGCACCTTTCGGGAGATGACAGACAACGCGGATCGAGAGTGTGAGTTGTGCGCGTAAACATAGTGACAGCTTTGTCAGCGTGCACGTGCTACTAGAATTCCACATATCGCGAAGCTCCCAAACCAGCTCCGTAGTCTTTCTGCTAAAGACGTTGTGTAGCATACAGCGCACCGGTATGTAGCTTAAAGATGCAATTTGTTATAGTCTACTGAACTCAAAGAAAACGTTTGGCACATAAAAACAGTGAGGTCAGTGCTGACATTTTTGTGTCACCTTACCTGGTCAGTCATCGTGTTCAATTCTTCCTCTATTTTCCACAAATAAAGTCCCTAACTGCGACCACAATCCATGTCAAGTCATTTGCGCTCGGGAAGTATGGATGAGAGAGAACAAAATAACCGCACCAAATATCAATTAACATTGCGAAACCATTCTCCGGCTGGTAATTCCTCCCGAAGCCCCTTGGTCTCGATGTGTAGGTATTGATCGAAGATGAGTGCAGAGCATATGAATAGGTAGCCTGGTCTACACCTGCGCCTGGGAGTGTTATGAATAAGCGGCCCTTCTTGTGCACAGAAAAAAACGTTAGCACGCCCCCTTCTCATCCCCTCCTCTTGTCCCAACGCCCAAGGCTGCCCTTAGTGTATACCTGAGCTACACAGCTCATCTCTCCCACTCTCTTTCACTCACGCTCTCTTTCAATTAAATTAAATTCAAGGACTTTATTGGCATGGGAAACATATGTTAACATTGCCAAAACAGTGAAGTAGATAATAAACAAAAGTGAACTAAACAATAAAAATGAACGTTAAACATTACGGTCACGGAAGTTGAAAAATAATAAAGACATTTTAAATGTCATATGTCTATATGCAGTGTTGTAATGATGTGCAAATAGTAAAAGTAAAAAAGGGAAAATAAATAAACAGAAATATGGGTTGTATTTACAATGGTGTTCATTCTTCACTGGTTGCCCTTTTCTTGTGGCAACAGGTTACACACATTGCTGCTGTGATGGCACACTGTGGTATTTCACCCAGTAGATAAAGTTTATCAATTCGAATTCTTTGTGGATCTATATAATCTGAGGGAAATATGTGTTTCTAATATGGTCATACATTTGGCAGGAGGTTAGGAAGTGCAGCTCAGGTTCTTGAGAGCCAGATCTGCCTACGGTGGCATTTCTCAATAGCAAGGCTATGCTCACTGAGTCTGTACATAGTCAAAGCTTTCCTTAAGTTTGGGTCAGTCACAGTGTTTGTGAACAGAGCCCCAGGACCACCTTGCTTAGGGGACTCTTCTCCAGGTTCATCTCTCTGTAGGTGATGGCTTTGTTATGGAAGGTTTGGGAATCGCTTCCTTTAAGTTGGTTGTAGAATTTAACGTCTCTTTTCTGGATTTGGATAATTAGCGGGTATCGGCCTAATTCTGCTCTGCGTGCATTATTCGGTGTTTTACGTTGTACACAGAGGATATTTTTGCAGAATTCTGCATGCAGAGTCTCAATTTGATGTTTGCCCCATTTTGTGAATTCTTGGTTGGTGAGTGGACCCCAGACCTCACAACCATAAAGAGCAATGGGTTCTATAACTGATTCAAGTATTTTTAGCCAGATCCTGGTATGTCAAATTTTATGTTCCTTTTTATGGCATAGAAGGCCCTTTTTGCCTTGTCTTTCAGATCGTTGACAACTTTGTGGAAGTTACCTGTGGTGATGATGTTTAGGCCGATGTATGTATAGTGTTTTGTGTGCTCTAGGGCTACGGTGTCTAGATGGAATTTGTATTTGTGGTCCTGGCGATTGGACCTTTTTTGGACAGGCATTTCCTTTGGGAGCTAACATGAGTCTGCAGGTCTCAGCCAAGGTTAGTTTACTCATCACATGAACAACTGTTTACTGAACCACCTCCAACACACTCACTACACCCCAGGGACAATTAACAAGAGCCCCAGTTACTCCCTGTGGTTCATTGTTACACACTTATGGGTCTGATAAAGCAATCTCCTGTGTCTGTCTATCGCTTTGTCTGTCTGGGCCCAAGCCTCAGTAGCAGTGGCAGCTAGAGCGGGGCAGCATGTTATGGTTCAGAGTGAGACTGATGCAGCCTGAATGGGGACTGAATGAGGACTGAAATATAACAAAACCGTTTGAAATAGAAACATTGGATTTTCTGCAGTTTTTTTTTATTTTTTATGTTTATTAATTACGAAATTATGAAAAATATAAATAACATTCCACCCATGAGGCCACTAGAGGGTGATTTGGTCATTTGACTGCAGGAATTGCTGAAGTCTCATCAGTACATCAGAGCGAGCATTGTGTATGTGTGTGCGTGTGAATCACAGTGCAGGCAGATCACTGAGATAACTGCACTCATTAACAGCAAGCTCAGCCTGACAAAACTTGCTTCCTGCTCCTCATGTTAATAGGTTGATTGATTAATTTAATAACAATAGTGTGCAGGATCTTTCCGGCTGAAATAGGTTAGAGGGGTCAAGTGGCAAATAGGGCAGATTTCTGTTTTTGTGCGTTTTCAGACTAGTCATTGAACATTTGGAAGTAAGTGTTCCATGTCATTGCGTTGTTAGATTACACTGGGTTTTGAACGTGCTCTCTCAAACTGAATTTGAGTGCAACTGAAACACACACACACACAAACACACGCACACACATACGCGCTCAGCCTGATGCTAAACAACTGATTATATAATCAATCTCGGGCTCAAGTGATTCCCACCATGCCAATGAATTTTAAATACCACTTTTGCTGTCTCTAAATATGAATTACCTCCCATTCAAATCCAATTAGCCTACTTTAGAGAGTCTGCTTGTCAAACCATGCCATTTTAAAAACATGGGATGCTCTTTGCTATAATATTACAGAGTCAGACCCAAGTATGGAGATTTGATTGGTCATTCCTTGTTAAAATGACATCTCCCTCTATTAATCAATGTGCTCCTATTGTCCCTGTCCAAGTTATTTTGTCCAACCTCCAGATAAAAACAAGCAATTCTCTATTAACACTTATAAGTCAAGGAACGTCTTTCGTCAAGGTTACACGGCTGTTGAAGGAGACTATGCCGACTGAAGGCCTAACAAATAGCCTATATGACCAGCCAGGTCACTCGAGATCCAAAGTGACATTCAACATTCATCCACGTCCCCAGGATGTCGGGAGATGCCTTCAAAACCGGTCAGTCGAGGTAACAGTGAACGCTATTATCATGAAGTAAGCTTGCGGCTTGCTAGGGCGTTGTGGACAAGGATGGCGGATGGGGGTAAACCGCAAGCTTGTTCAATCCCAGCGCAAGGCACTCATGTTAGATATTTTTTTTTACCCTACCCCAGACATTAACCCTTACCTTAAGCAGTGGTGGAAAAGGTACCCAATTGTCATAGTTGAGTAAAAGTAAAGATACCTTAATAGAAAGTTACTCAAGTAAAAGTGAAAGTCACCCAGTAAAATACTACTTGAGTAAAAGTCTAAAAGTATTTGGTTTTAAATATACTTAAGTATCAAAAGTAAATGTAATTGATAAAATATTCTTAAGTATCAAAAGTAGAAGTAAAAGTATAAAGAATTTTAAATTCCTTATATTAATCAAAGCAGACGGCACCATTTTCTTGTTTAAAAAATGTACAGATAGTCAGGGGCACACTCCAACACTCKAACAATATTTACAAAATGTGCATTTGTGTTTTGTGAGTCCGCCAGATCAGGAGCAGTAGGGATGACCACATGTTCTCTTGATAAGTGTCAGGTTTTGGCCAGGACTGTTTGGTTTTGTTCACTAGATGTCCCCCTTGCACCTTTTTTGTACCTTTTTGTTTTTCTTGCCCTAATTATTGTTTGCACCTGTAAGTCATTCCCTTGTTAGTATTTAAACCCTGTGTGTTCCTTAGTCCTGCTCAGTGTTTGATGTTAGCACCCAGCCCCAAGCCTTTGTGAACATTTTCTCTTGTTGGATTTTCCACAGCAGTTCTCTGGTTTTTGTTCTCGTGTATTTTTGGATTGGTCTTTGAGTTTGTTTTTTCCCTTGCTGTTTTTTACCACTTTGTGGATTTTCTTTTTATTTTTGGAAGATATTATTTTTATTAACCACCTCTCTAGTAACTGCTGTGTCTGGCCTCATCTTCTGGGTTTCTGCCAAATTATTAGTGACTGTTTCTCGCACCGGGTCCTGACAGAAACACTTGAGCCATTAATATGAAACCCAGAAGCAGCCAGTACCCAGGACTTTTTCCCATGCTGTCCCACCACGAGGGACTGTCCAACGTCACGAAGCTGCTCTGGTTCAGCAAGAGGCCTTACTGGCTGGACATTCTCAACTTCTGTCGGAGATGATGACTTCCATAAAGCAGATTTCTGATCAACTTTCTCCTGCAACCGCTTCTGCTCCAGTTCATCAGATTCAAGTGCCCGTGCAGTTAACCCCCTGGCTGAACCTCGTCTGCCGCCTCCCCAACGGTTCTCAGGTGATCGAGTGTTTGTAAGGGGTTTTTCACCCAATGTTCTCTCTCCTTCGAGCTGCAACCCTCGTCGTTTCCCACCGACCGGTCCAAGATAGCATACATCATCACCCTGCTGTCGGAAAAAAGCCCTAGCCTGGCTACTGCTGTGTGGATGCCCAAATATCCCTGCTGTGCCAGCTACTCTACCTTTGCTGAAGAATTCAAGCGAGTTTCAAGGTCCTACCACGGTCCTGACTCAGCCAAAAGCTCCTGACTCTCCGCCAAGGTCGGCGCAGCGTGACGGACTATGCCATCCAGTTCCACACGGTGGCAGCAGCGAGTGGCTGGAACGACGAGGCGCTCACAGTGTGCTTTTTGAAGGGTCTTTCCGACACCATCCAAGATGAACTGGCCACTCGGGAACCATCAGACACCTCGAGTCCCTGATCAAGTTGGCTTCACGCATAGACCAGCGTCCATGAGAGAGAGAGCTCAACCGTAGATCTCTCACCCTAGCTCCTATCGCGTCCCAGCTCCGAGTCTCCACCTTTATCCCCGCTGACTCCACCGGAACCCATGCAGGTGGACGCATCTCCCAGGCTGAGAGAGACCGCCGGATGAGGGACGATGCTGTCTATATTGGGGCAAACCGGCCATTTCCTCTCCACGTGTCCCGGCTCCAGGGAAAACGCACTCTCCCGTGCAGGCCTGGGAGGACTGTAACGGGAAACATAACCTCCTCCCATCCATCCAACTCCCGCCTGCTCATTCCAGTTACCCTTTCCTGGGACAACCACGAGCTTTCCCTTCAAGCCTTGGTAGACTCTGGAGCCGCAGGTAACTTCATGATGGTGTCTGGGCGAAGGAAAATGGCGTTCCCTCTGAACCTCTAAGTGATCCCATAAGGGTTACTACGTTGGATGGAAGCCCTTTGGGATCTGGACTTGTCACTCGTGTCACTACCCCTTGCGACTTTCAGTTTCCCAACACCAGGAAGTGATGAACTTTCATCTGACCTCGTGTTCCGAGTTCCCTCTCGTCCTTGGATACCCCTGGCTTCACAGCCATAACCCTCACATCGACTGGTCTGTGGGCACTAACAAGCAGTGGGTCCTACGTGCCAAGCCACTTGTATCTTCCCAAGTGTCTCCGAGTTCCCCTCCCGAGTCTCTAGAATCCATCGACCTGTCCCGAGTTCCCGAGTGTACCATGACCTCAAACCGGTATTTAGCAAACAGAGGGCCACCAAACTACCACCCCATAGACCTTACGATTGCCCCATCGACCTGTTCCGGGCACCTGCCCTCCCAGGGGTCGGATCTTTTCCCTATCTCCTCCGAACGAGCTGCTATGGATACCTACATCAAGGACTCTCTGGCAGCAGGCCTCATGCGTCCATCCACCTCGCCGGCGGGGCAGGGTTTTCTTTGTGGCCAAAAAAGACGGGGGATTACGTCCTTGCATCGACTACCGGGACTTAATGCCATAACCGTCCGTAACCGCTACCCGCTACCCCTTATTGGCCACAGCCTTTGAGCTGTCCAGGAAGCAGTGGTCTTCACTAAGCTTGACCTGCGGAACGCATACCATCTTGTGCGGATCAAACCCGGTGACGAGTGGAAGACCGCTTTCAACACGTCTACTGGTCACTACGAATACTTGGTGATGCCCTTCGGCCTGACCAACGCCCCGGCTGTGTTCCAAGCGCTCATAAACGATGTGCTTAGGGATATGCTTAACATTTTCGTGTTTGTTTACTTGGATGACATCCTCATCTTTTCGAGCTCCCTTCAAGAACACACTAAGCATGTCAGACAAGTGCTCAAACGCCTTCTAGACAGCCATTTGTACGTTAAGCCTGAAAAGTGTGAATTCCATCCTCTCGAGTACAATTCCTGGGATTTGTAGTGGAACCCGGTCGAGTCCAGATGGATCCAAGAAGGTAGGGGCGGTAGCAGATTGGCCCACCCCCAAGTCCGTTAAGGAAGTTCAGCGTCCTGGGCTTCACTAACTTCTACCGCAAGTCATCAAGAACTTCAGCTCGGTGGCAGCCCCTCTCTCAGCGTTAACCAAGGGTGGCAAGACAAGGTTTCTGTGGGGAAGAGAAGCTGAGACGGCCTTCCAAGGACTCAAGCAGCGCATCCTCTCTGCTCCCATCCTGACACTACCGACGGCGGATGAACCTTTTGTGGTGGAGGTAACGCATCAGAGGTGGGTGTTGGAGCTGTCCTGTCTCAGAGGGGTGAAGACAAGAGGCTTCATCCTTGCGCCTTCTTCTCTCACCGGCTTACCCCGGCCGAGAGGAATTACGATGTGGGGGATCGTGAGCTCCTAGCGGTTAAGATGGCATTGAAGGAATGGAGACACTGGCTCGAGGGGGCTTCTCAACCGTTTCAAGTGCTTACGGACCACAAAAATCTGGAGTATATCCAGCAGGCGAAGCGGTTGAACTCCAGACAAGCTCGATGGTCTCTTTTCTTCAGCCGATTCCAGTTTATTCTCACCTATAGACCCGGGTCGAAGAATCTCAAACCGGACGCCTTGTCACGAATCTACTCTCCTGCCATTCGAGAAGATACTGACATGACTGTCCTTCCGGCCGCTAAGATCGTGGCTCCGATCTCGTGGCAAGTGGAGGATACCGTGAAACAAGCCCAAGCCATCGAACCGGGCCCTGGAGGAGGTCCTGCTAATCGGTTGTTTGTTCCCAAGGCAGCAAGGTCCCAAGTCCTCTGTGGGGGCACTCCTCTCGCCTCACCTGTCACCCGGGCGTAGGTCGCAACTTGGAGTTCATCCAGCGTAAGTTCTGGTGGCCCACCATAAAAGAAGACGTTTGCCACTTTCGTCAAGGCCTGTTCCGTGTGCTGCCAGGGCAATCTTCTCACCTCCGCCCTCAAGGACTCCTTCACCCTCTATCTATTCCCCACCGACCCTGGTCCCATATCTCATTGGACTTTATTACTGCCTTCCTCCGTCCCATGGTAATACTACTATCCTAGTCATCATCGACAGGTTTTCTAAGGCGGCCAGATCTTTCCCTTGACTAAGTTACCTTCTGCCAAGGAAACAGCTGAGTTGGTGATTAACCATGTGTTCCGAGTCTTTGGTATCCCGCAAGATATGGTTTCCGACAGAGGTCCCCAGTTCGCCTCAAGGTTTTGGAAGGCCTTCTGCCAACTCATAGGGGCCACGGCCAGTTTATCTTCAGGGTACCATCGGAGTCCAACGGCCAAACTGAGAGGATGAATCAGGAGCTGGAAACCACCCTCAGATGTATGGTTTCCAACAACCCGTCCACATGGTCATCCTTCATTGTTTGGGCAGAGTACGCGCACAACACCTTGTGCTCCTCCTCCACTGTGTAGTCTCGCATGAGTGTCAGTTTGGCTATGCTCCGCTATTGTTCCCGCCAGGAGGCAGAAGTCAGAGTGCCTTCAGCCTCGAGGTTCATCAGACACTGTCGGCTTACGTGGAAGAAGGCCCGTCTTAATCTTCTGCGTTCCTCACAGCAGTACCAGCGACAAGCCAACAGACGTCGCCGTCCCGGTCCTACCCTGTACCCCGGCCAGAGAGTATGGCTCTCAAACAAAGACTTACCGCTAAGGGTGGAGTCTCGCAACCTGTCCAGAGATTCATCGGTCCCTTTAAGATTGCCAGGAGAGTCAATCCCGTTACTTTTCGCCTGCACTTACCCAGATCCCTAAAATCAATCCCACATTTCACATTTCTTTATTAAAACCTGTTGTTTTTTTCTCCCCTTATCCCGGCAGGCAGACCTCCCCCTCCGCCCCGTGTCATCGGAGGCCAGTCGGCTTATACCGTCCACCGGATACTGGATTCCCGCCGGGTGCAGCGTCCTGGCAGTATCTGGTGGACTGGGAAGGCTACGGTCCCGAGGAGCGCTCCTGGGTCCTGCCAAGGACATACTGGACCCTGACCTCATTCGTCAGTTCAGGGTCCTCCACCCTGAGAAGGCTGGTAGGAACGTCAGGAGCCGTTCCTAGGGGGGGATTCTGTCAGGTTTTGGCCAGGACTGTTTGGTTTTGTTCACTAGATGTCCCCCTTGCACCTTTGTACCTTTTTGTTTTCTTGCCCTAATTATTGTTTGCACCTGTAAGTCATTCCCTTGTTAGTATTTAAACCCTGTGTGTCCTTAGTTCCTTGCTCAGTGTTTGTATGTTAGCACCAGCCCCAGCCTTTGTGAACATTTTCTCTTGTTGGATTTTCCAGAGGTTCTCTGGTTTTGTTCTCGGGTATTTTTGGATTGGTCTTTTGAGGTTTGTTTTTTCCCTTGCTGTTTTTACCACTTTGTGGATTTTCTTTTGTATTTTGGAAGATATCTATTTTTATTAAACCACCATCTCTAGTACTGCTGTGTCTGCTTCATCTTCTGGGTTCTGCCAATTATTTAGACTGTTTCTCGCACCGGGTCCTGACAATAAGTGCGTGAATTTCACAATCTTCCTGTCCTGCTTAGCATTCAAAATGTAACAAGTACTTTAGGTTGTCAGGAAAATTGGATGGAGTAAAAAGTACAATATTTTCTATAGAATGTAGTGAAGTAAAAGTTGTCAAAAATATAAATAGTAAAGTACAGATACCCCAAAAAACTACTTTAGTACTTTAAAGTATTTTTACTTAAGTACTTTACACCACTGACCTTAATCATTCGGAATCTACATTTGATGTTTAAACCCCCCCATGACAAACGTTGAATACAGAAGTCAAACTGTGTCAAACCATGAGATATTGTTGATATGACATGCTGTGTGATCTGAATGTATGTGTGTGTGTATGTGTCGTCAAGTAATTTTCCCTTGAAGGCTTTGACAAGGTTGTACATCTGATGTGCAAAAAGGCCCTCCCTTGTAGTTTAGAATTCAGTTCATTCATGAACTGATTGCCTCGCCTGGTTCACCAACTACTTCTCTGATAGAGTTCAGTGTGTCAAATCGGAGTCCGGTCCTCTGGCAGTCTCTATGGGGGTGCCACAGGGTTCAACTCTCGGGCCGACTCTCTTCTCTGTATACATCAACGATGTCGCTCTTGCTGCTGGTGATTCTTTGATACACCTCTACGCCATTCTACGCCCCATAAATACACAGCCAGTGGGGTTTTTGCAAATGATATCAGAGACCACTGCCCTATTGCTTGTATTAGAGATACCAGGCTGAAACACTCTGATCCCTGTATAATCTCTAAGAGAATTATAAACATTTCTCACAGCAAGCTTTTATCCTTGACTTATATCACTCTGAGCTTTTATCCACTTGCTGCTTTCTGGACCCGTTTTAGCCCTTGCTTTTTCTCTTCTATTGTACCTCTATGTCTGATAAACATGCCCCGCTTAAGAATCACAGAGTAAGAAACCGAAACAGTTCTTGGTTCTCTCCTGAATTGTCAGGTCTTTTCCTGCAAAAGAATCGGGCCTGGGCCTTGGCGAGGAAAACAGGTACTCCAGCTGATGGCTGTTTTTTAGGCAATTGAGAAATAAAATGTACTGCAGCTGTCAAAAAGGCAAAATCAAATTACTTCCTTAATGCTATGACAGATTCTGCAGGAGATCCTGCAAAATTCTGGAAAACCGTTAATTCACTGAAACGGGGGAATTCTGCTGTTTCTCTTTCTAAGCAAATTACCTCAGACTTCTGTATTCTAACTGAAAAAAGTATATTTGTGATGCTTTTAATAAGCATTTCATCTCTGCTGGTTTTTTATTTGAAAGGAAAAGTGGACTTTGTGGTACTGGCCAGTTAGTTGATTTTTCGTCTTGCTTTTCAACCGTTACTCTGAAAAATGGTAACCCTGTTTTAGTTTCCAGAAAATAACTGAAGCAGAGGTTCTAATTGCCCTGTGTGCCATTGATACTAAGAAATCCTTAGCGCTGACAATTTAGACCCGTACTTACTTAAGTGTGCTGCACCTATTTTTGCTGTGCAGTAACACACATTTTTAATCTAACATTAAGCACAGGAAATATCCCTAAGGTGTGGAAAGCAGCTTTTGTTCTGCCATTACATAAGGGAGGTGACGTAGTGATTTGGATAACTATCGACCCATCTCTAGGCTCCCTTGTCTGGTAAAGATTCTAGAATCTATAGTCAACAAACAGTTAACAATCTTTTCTTTCTGCTAACAGTATTCTTAGTACCAATCAATCTGGTTTTAGATCTAAACACAGTACCACATCGGCCACTATGCTTGTTGTAAATTATATTGCAAATGCCTTAGACGATAGAAAGCACTGTGCTGCGTTGTTTGTAGATTTGTCAAAGCTTTTGACACTGTAGACCATGCTATCCTTTTGAGTAAGCTGTCATCTATAGGACTGGGCACTGATGCCTGCCGATGGTTTTATGACTATCTTAAAGATAGAACTCAAGCCGTCATGGTCGATGGGGTCAAGTCTGACCCCTTACATTACTTAAAGGGTCCCCAGGGTTCAATAATTGGCCCACTATTGTTCTCACTTTATATAAAACAACATTGGTGTGATGTCAGATATTGTAAATTCCATTTATATGCAGATGACACAGTGATGTACTCTATTGCTCCAACAGCGGACCAAGCTTTAATGCAGTTGGAGTCTGATTTTAGGATACTACAGGGGTCTCTTTTACAGCTTAAACTTGTTTTAAACGCTAAGAAAACAAATGTCATGTTTTTTTCTAGGTCTAAACTCTCAGTTAGAAACACGTTTGTAATCACTAGCTTGGATGGTACTCAAATCAATAAGGTCTCTGCATATAAATACTTAGGGGTATGGTTAGATGATAGGCTTTCTTTTAAAAAACATGTTACTGAATTGGGAAAAAAGCTCAAATTCAAGATAGGATTCCTTTACAGAAACAGGGCTTGTRTGTCCTCTGTAAATAGGAAAAAAATTGTGCAGGCTACTTTTATGTCCGTTTTAGATTATGGTGATATTATCTATATGCATGCATCGGCAAACACATTAAAACCATTGGATGCTATTTACCATTGTGCACTCAGATTTATCACGGGTGATAGTTACAGAACTCATCACTGTATCCTATATCAACATGTGGGTTGGGTCTCTCTATCTGTGAGGCGAGAGCAACATGCTCTCTTGTTTATTTATAAAGCACTTCTTTTAAAACTACCTCCATATATATCATCATTAATTTCCACAAGATGTACTAATTTTAAAACCAGATCACAGATGTGGATTACATTAGAGACTCCTGCGGTCTCCACAGAGTTGGGTAGGACTGCCTTCAGTTCATTTGCACCTTATTCATGGAACAAACTGCAGATCCAACTTAAGTTAGACACTCTGGTGTCCCTTGCCCATTTTAAAATGCTTATGGAGGATCAATATGATGTTGTCTGTGATTGTTTCTGTTGAATTGTGTATGTTTTGAAATGTTCTTGTCTGTATGTCTAAAACTGTACATGTCAACATGTTTACACAGGGCACAGCCGTAAAAGAGATCCAGGTCTCAGTCTGTTTTCCCTGTTAAAATAAAGATTTAAAAAAATAAAAAATAAATAAAAAATATACCTCTGGCCTTTCTTTAGACACTGTGTTAACTAACCTCCAGACGAGCTTCAATGCCATACAACTCTCCTTCTGTGGCCTCCAACTGCTCTTAAATGCAAGTAAAACTAAATGCATGCTCTTCAACCGATCGCTGCCCGCACCTGCCCGCCCGTCCAGCATCACTACTCTGGACAGTTCTGACTTAGAATATGTGGAACTCTACAAATACCTAGGTGTCTGGTTAGACTGTAAACTCTCCTTACAGACTCACATTAAACATCTCCAATCCAGAATTAAATCTAGAATCGGCTTCCTATTTCGCAACAAAGCATTCTTCACTCATGCTGCCAAACATACCCTCATAAAACTGACCATCCTACCGATGTAATTTACAAAATAGCCTCCAACCCTCTACTCAACTAATTGGATGTAGTCTATCACAGTGCCATCCGTTTTGTCACCAAAGCCCCACATAGTACCCACCACTGCGACCTGTACGCTCTCGTTGGCTGGCTCTCGCTTCATACTCGTCGCCAAACCCACTGGCTCCAGGTCATCTACAAGTCTCTGCTAGGTAAAGACCCGCCTTATCTCAGCTCACTGGTCACCATAGCAGCACCCACCCGTAGCACGCGCTCCAGGAGGTATATCTCACTGGTCACACCCAAAGCCAATTCTTCCTTTGGCCGCCTCTCCTTGCAGTTCTCTACTGCCAATGACTGGAACAAACTGCAAAAATCACTGAAGCTGGAGACTTACCTCCCTCACTAGCTTTAAGCACCAGCTGTCAGAGCAGCACACAGATCACTGCACCTGTACATAGCTCATCTGTAAATAGCCCATCCAATCTGCCTCATCCCCATACTGTATTTTTTAATATATCTTGCTCCTTTGCACCCCAGTATCTCTACTTGTACATTCATCTTCTGCACATTCTACCATACCAGTGTTTAATGGCTATATTGTAATTAATTCGCCACCATGGCCTATTTATTGCCTTACCTCCCTTATCCTTCCTCATTTGCACATACTGTATATAGACTTTTTCTACTGTATTATTGACTGTATGTTTGTTTATTTCCTGTGTAACTCTGTGTTGTTGTATGTGTCCAACTGCTTTGCTTTATCTTGGCCAGGTCGCAGTTGCAAATGAGAACTTGTTCTCAACTAGCCTACCTGGTTAAATAAAGGTGAAAAAAAATAAAATAAAAGGGCCATGATGTCCACGGGGAAGGCAAAATCAGCCAACCATTCTTTATCTTGCAGTTCAGGGATATCCACATATTTTCCTTTTATTTGCAAAAACTTAGCAATCTCCGACTTCAGGTCCCACACCCTTTTAAGCACCTTCCCCAAACAGCCATCTCACGTTTGTGTGGTATGCATGACCGGACTCTGTCTCTTCCAACAGTGAGACTACCTGTGGTTAACAGATTTTGCTCTTATGAAGTTTATCACTTTAGTGACTGTATCCACAACATGGTTCATTTTCAGAACACATTAACAGAGCACCTCTTGATGAATGTAGGAAAATACTTTTCTGATCTGGGTTCAGCTCAGCTACTTGATCTTGTATCCTTTTCAAAAGGCCAACATTTTTTCCTGTCAAGTTTGGGCACACATCAGTGGTCACACTGGATAACCTTTCAAAACTCAGTTCCAGCTTTGCCACACACTTATTAACCTCCTCCAATAAATCTTTCCCTGTGGTTGTGCTCTTCGTTGACTGCACTGAAGCAAGCTCCTCTGTAATTTCAAAGTCTGGAGTTATGCCTCGTAAGAATATCAACAACTGTGCCGTGTCACGTGCATCACTGCTCTCATCCAGGGCCAAGGAGAAATAGGTGAAATCCTTTATTAACTTGTCTTTCAACTGTTCGTCTTGACAGGGAAACATTTTTAAACAGCTCTTCCTTGTCGGGGCAAAGTATTGCTGCAGAGTCAATGAAACATTCTTTAATGAATTTACCCTCAGTGAATGGCTTGATATGTTTAGCAATTTTATTTGACAGTACATAGCTAGCTCTCGCAATTCTGTTGTTCGCATGAATGCAGTTTTGTGAAAAGTCCCTGCTGGTTTTGCAACTGAGAAAGCAACTCTTTCGGTGCACTTGTCCTCTGCTCAGAAGACATATTCCTATATTTCTCTGCATGCTTCATCTGGAAGTGTTGGGACAAGTTGTAGTCTTTCAAGACAGTGATGCTCTCTTTGCACACTAAGCACACAGCTTTCCCTGATACCTGAATAAAGACATATTTCCAAACAAGGGCACTGCGTTCATCCACCTCTGGCCTGCTCGCCTCCCTACCTCTGAGGAAGTACAGTTCCCGCTCAGCCCAGTCAAAACTGTTCGCTGCTCTGGCACCCCAATGGTGGAACAAACTCCCTCACGACGCCAGGTCAGCGGAGTCAATCACCACCTTCCGGAGACACCCGAAACCCCACCCCTTTAAGGAATACCTAGGATAGGATAAAGTAATCCTTCTAACCCCCCCCCCCCTTAAAATAGTTAGATGCACTATTGTAAAGTGGTTGTTCCACTGGATATCATAAGGTGAATGCACCAATTTGTAAGTCGCTCTGGATAAGAGCGTCTGCTAAATGACTTAAATGTAAATGTAAATGTATTTCGATGTCCACTCTTGCTGGAACACCCTGCATTCATTGTCTACTTTGTTAGCGTTGAAAAACGTAGCTTTGACCTTTTTTTTGCACAATTTCTAGCTAGCTATTATTTGTAACTGTGACATGTGTCAGCCTGTCAGTCACGGTCTGTCCTCGTACAGTTCTCATTTATACGTGCCTTCAAAATAAATGTCCCACAAGCGGTGGGAGTTAAATCATTACACAAAGGCGAGTATTCATTGGGCTTTTAATTTGAATAACAAATATGTTTTTCAAAACTTTATGATCACAAATTCTTTATGTGATCTAAGCATGATTCCACGGGCCACATTGAGTCAGGTCGCAGGCTGCACGCAGCCCCCAGGGCCGACCTTACACTAAAAGGGCATTGTCATAATTTTCACAATTTCACAGTATTTTTCCAATCTCAGTGTGTAAATATATATAAAACAGAGAAAAAATATGTTTTTGACTGCACTGGGCCTTTAAGATTATGCACAGCATGCAATTAAGGCCCAGTTAGATGAAGGATCAATGGTATGTCCACTATATCAGTATTCTTCATGATTGTATTATTGGTTTGGGAGGCATGTTTATAATACTAACTGTGTTGTTCAATGATGGCATAAATGGTTCTCACCTGTCAATCATGTTGTTGTCTTCTCTGTGAGAGTAACCCTAACAATATATTTCATGCCCTTCTGCCTTCATTGCTGTAATTTCATTCCACACACACACTTTACCACTTGATCAGCCCCCTGAATTACGCTCTCTTCATTTTTTTCTTCCTCTCCCTCTCTCTGCCAGGCCCCCCACCTAGTCTCTCCTCCCTGTGTGAGGAGTCTGAGTTGCTAAGTGACAATTGTAACGTGATTGGAAATCTAAGATTCTAAGCTCCTGCTTTTATGACACATCACATGTATGATGCTTTAACTCTTCTGTTTAAAGTGTCTCAAACACACACACAGTGACATATGTAGGCTTAAAACCTCTACTTAATCACCCTCCCGGATCCGGGATCATCCTCATCAGAAAAGCTGACTAGCATAGCCTAGCCTAGRGCCACAGGGATATCATATAATATAATTTCATGAAATCACAAGTCCAATACAGCAAATGAAAGATAAACATCTTGTGAATCCAGCCAACATTTCCGATTTTTAAAATGTTTTACAGCGAAAACACAATATATATTTATGTTAGCTCACCACAATAGCCAAACACACAAAGCCATTTTTTCACCGCAAACATAGCTTTCACAAA
Organism: Salvelinus sp. IW2-2015; assembly: GCF_002910315.2. Lineage (NCBI taxonomy): Eukaryota > Metazoa > Chordata > Actinopteri > Salmoniformes > Salmonidae > Salvelinus > Salvelinus sp. IW2-2015. The sequence continues at coordinate 32,697,127 of NC_036871.1, read as the reverse complement.
ACCCACAAATAGAGATAAAATAACACTCTGAGAGAAATTAAATCTGTATCCTTACCTTTGATGATCTTCCATCAGAATGCAGTGCAAGGAGTCCTAGTTCCACAATAAATCGTTGTTTTGTTTTAGAATGTCCATTTCTTCTGTCGAATTAGCAACTTTGGCTAGCATGGTGGAGCGCCATGTCCATGAACGCTTGGCGCATGGAACGAAAATTCCAAAGTCATAATAAACGTAGAATAAACTGGTCAAACTCAGTTGAAAATCCATCTTTATGGTGTTTTTCTCATATGTATCCAATAACGTCCAAGACGGAGCATTTCGTCGTGTCTACCTAACGCATTGAAGAAAATAATGGTGCTCTCTGGTGCGCAGCAAAATACTGCCAATATGGCGGACCTGTCCATCCAAAAGCTCTCATTCGGTCTCACATCAAGCTAGATACCCCATTCAACATTCTACTGCCTGTTGACATCTAGTGGAAGGCGTATGAAGTGCATACAGATCCATAAATACAAGGCAATTGAATAGGCAAGGCCTTACACAGGACCCATTTTCAGAATTTTCACTTCCTGTTTGGAAGTTTGCTGCCAAATGAGTTCTGTTTTACTCACAGATATAATTAAAACAGTTTCACGACC
>NC_036871.1:32674768-32691475 GCF_002910315.2 Salvelinus sp. IW2-2015 | reverse complement strand
GAGAGAAAGATTAATCACTAACCTTTGAACAACTTCATCAGATGACAGTCTTTAAACATCATGTATACAATACATTTATGTTTTGTTCGAAAATGTGCATATTTATAGCTACAAATCCTGGTTTTACATTGGTGCCATGATCATAAATGGCACCAAAACAGCCAGAATAATTACAGAGAGCAACGTGAAATACATAAATACTCATCATAAAACATTTATGAAAATACATGTGACAGCAAATGAAAGATAAACATCTTGTGAATCCAGACAATATTTCCGATTTTTTAAGTGTTTTACAGCGAAAACACAACATATATTTATGTTAGCTCACCACAATAGCCAAACACACAACGCCATTTTTTCACTGCAAACATAGCTTTCACAAAACCCACAATATAAGAAACTTCAGAGTGTTTTCTATCCAATAGTAATAATAATATGCATATCGTATGATCTAGAACAGAGTACGAGGCCGTTTAATTTGGGAACGATTTTTCCCCAAAGTGAAAACAGCGCCCCCTATTAACAAGAGGTTTTAAAGTTATAGCCTGTTAGAAGAAAAGTAATTGTGACAAACTGTGTAAGCATGTATGTAATCAAAATTGGTTGTGTAATTGCATTGTGTGTGTGCGTATGTGCTCATCTCACTGGATCAGCCTGAGTGGCAAGGTGTGCCGGGAGGAGGCGAGGAAAATGTGGTGGCAGCGCGGGGGTGATACGCGGGTGCAGGCTTCCCAAGCATTTCCTCTGACAGTAGGAGGGCATGGAGCTGACGCACCACTGGGCAAGACAACAAGAAGGAGAGGGGTGGGTTTCAGCAGGACGCTAAACACACCAACATGATGTCCGACAGAGACGCTACCTCCCAGAGTAGAGACTCCTATGTGTCGGGGAAGCAGACGAGTTGAGGTAGGAAAAGGGCAACGGGAGACACCTTCACGCCTGAATGATTGTTGGCTGATAGGCGAGGCAGCAGAGCTGACGTTGACGAATTCCAGGGTGTAGTAAGGCAGCCAGATGATGGCGAAGAACAGCGTGGAGAGGATCAGGAGCGCCGTGGCCTTCTTGTTGTGGCGGTCTGCAGTCATCGTGCCCCGGCAGCAAAGGAGGTGGTTGATGATGAGTCCAGAGTTGAGGGCAATGCAAAGGAGCAGCGCCACGTAGTAGACCAGGAAGGCTGGCACCAGGAAACCCAGCCACAGACTACATACACCCACCGTCAAAATGGATATAGCTGGGGAATGGCCATGGTGACAGAGACTAGCGAGATCACTGCCACGATGCCGGCACTAAAAGAGCGGGAGAGAGGAGAATATATAGCGGAGGTGGGTACAACTGAGTGTAGATGAGTAGTGTAATTCCATAATTCCTATACTTCCACTTCAGTGGGGCTGGTGGTGTTCTAGCAGGTGGGGCCACTATGCGGTACCTGAGCATCGACAAGGTTTCCAGACTAAATACTGGATATGCACTCCGGCCGTCAGGGAGGTGATGAAGCCCGGCAGCATATTTTACAGCATCAATTTTGAATTTGGAATGAAATTGTGAAATATGGTTACTTTCAGTCGATCTGCTTGTCCATAGAATTCAGTTGGAAGACTATTGTCCCTGGTTGGATTTCTCTTTTTATTATTTTAAATATAGGATCATTCACGTGATGCTTTTAATGTTTTCATCCATTCCGCGCAAAATAAAGGTTAGGTCATTCTCATTCAATGACCATACTATGAAGTCACACAGATACGGTCCCCTAGCTCCCAGTCCTGGGAGCTGTCGCTGAGAGGGACGCAGGGCAGGGTGAGCAGGGTGCCCAGGTTGGCCAGGCTCAGGTTGAGGAGCAGCACGGAGCTGGGCTTGGAGCGTCGCCGTGGGTTACACATCAGCACCAGCCACATAAGCAAATGACCTCCGACCCCCCACCAGGAGGGAGAGCACTCTGACCAGGAGCAGCACCAGGGAGAAGGAGATGGTGGTGTTGGTGAACACCATGTTGAAGAGCAGGTTCACTATGGCCGGCATGGTGGTGGGAGACACTGCACTATAGAGGAGGGGTGATAGGAAAGGTGGAAGGAAAGGTTATAGGAGGGGTGGAAGGAAGGGTGATAGGAGGGGTGGAAGGAGGGGTTACATCTCAAGGATGATCAATGGAAACAGGATGCACCTGAGCTCAATTTCGAGTCTCATAGCAAAGGGTCTGGATTATGATGTAAGTAAGGTTTTTCTGATTTTATTTTTATCTAAAAACCTGTTTTCGGTTTGTCTTTATGGGGTATTGTGTGTAGATTGATGAGGAACATTTTTATCAAATCCATTTTAGAATAAGGCTGTAACGTAACAAAATGTGGAAAAAGGGAAGGGGTCTGAATACTTTCCGAATGCACTGTAGATACAGTATCTTGGTGAGAAATTTCATTTGGAATGGGAAATGTCCTGGAATTAGTCTCTCCTCCTTACAATACCCCCAAAAGTTTGGAGGGCTCTCTTTACCCTACTTTAAACTCTACTTTTAGGCATTCCAGCTGAGGTCACTGACTATTTGTCTTGACTCTTCATCTGATATGCCTTAGCGGAAAATAAAGGAAGTCAAGTCACATCCAAATAAAATTCAGGATCTTCCTTCTTCTGGGATAAAGCAAAAAACGTCCTAATCTTTTATGGGATCTATTATAAAAAATAAATGGACTGTTTGGTACCAAATCAATAATTATCTGGGCACAACTTGCAATTTTAATGAGTCATCACCTTTTTGGAATAACAATTTTATTTTATCTGGCCTCATGCCCTTTACATTTCCTCATGGTCTCAGCAAGGTAGTGAAGGCCATCTTCAACATGCAAGGGCTTCTTTCCTTTCAAGGTCTGAAAGTCATATTCTCTCCCTGGTTCTTCCTGTTTTTTGTATTATATATATATTTTTTATTACTTTAGACTCCGTACAGCATTGAAAATCTACGGTGTACCATGAGACACCAAACCAAACTCCCAATCTTTATTGAATTCACTTTCATGTCCAGTGGTGTCCTCATTGTATGATAGGTTAGTAACTCATAATATAAAACATCTACTTGTTATGGAGATCTGGGAGAAGGACCTACAAAGTGCAGGGTTTGAATGGGATTGGACCACGATATGGGGCAATATTTGTACCTCTTCTAAGAGACTTGCCCATCAACTTATTAATTTCAAATTTACTCAAAGGTTTTATTTTACCCAGAGCAAAGGCTCAAAATGAAGCTTGTGGATAGTGATTTATGTAATACATGTACCCAATCTGAAGTGGGCAATTAAATGCAAAGGTTTTGGAGCTGTGTACAGGTCAAGTCTCTTAGGGTTCATGTTGTTATTGTTTTAAATTGTATTCTTGGCAGGATCCTACCGGATCCTACCATCCCTCCTCCTGCTGGATTGTTACCCTAGCATTTCCTTATCTTATCAAGAGAGGCGGATTGTTATGGCTGCATTAACAGCAGGCAAATAAACTATTCTAAGGAGTTGGTTTGAACCGGGTATTTCCCTTTGCAGATGTTGGTTGCTTATGTACTTGGACATTGCGCAGCTGGAAAGATCCACTGCCAGACTGCGTGGGGCCAAGCCCAAAACTCTGGTCAATTTGTCACATGCTATCTCCCACGGGCAAGAGCTAATTTAACAACAATGTGAGATAGCATTACCCTGCTCTGTCTTTTTCTCAGTTTACCTATGCGGCTCTGGGTTGGTTGGGAATTACATTTAAATAAACCGTTTTTAATTGGGAAATACTGAAAACTATTTGTCTTCAATCTATTTCGTTTAGTCGTTTTTCATTTGCATGTTGTTTTAGATTTTTTTAAAGATTTTTTTTTGTTTCTTTTCCCTTATTGAACTGTACATTGTTCTAACATTAGAGAGGCACACAAATTGATTTGAGGGAAGAATCAGACATGTTTTAATAATTTATATTATTATCACATTTATTATTAATCTATTAATAGTTTCCGTTTGTCTGGTGCTGGTTGGCTGCAACCTATTATGGCATCTCTCAACTGAATCACATCACAACATAGGCCCGCACACGTCATCACACAAACACAAAAAGACATCACATCTGCTCTCAGGGAAAGCAGCAGTGCAGCAGCACAGCACGGACACAGACTGTTCAGACTACCCATCAGCCATAACAGCATTATGTGTCTGAATGAGATTCAGGCTGAGGAAGGGAACAGGAACAAGCTGACCACTGGGAACCGACTGTTACTGTGGTAAACAACCTCCAGTTTTACCTTGTCAGCTTGATGAGTGAAGACACCTACCTGTGTAGGTCCCCCCCGGGAGACTGAAAAGATTTGGCATTGGTCCCCAGATCCTCAAAAAGTTCTACAGCTGCACCATCGAGAGCATCCTGACCGCCTGGTATGGCAACTGCTTGGCATCCGACCGTAAGGTGCTACAGAGGGTAATACTGCCCAGTACATCACTGGGGCCCAAGTTTCCTGCCATCCAATAACTATATACTAGGCGGTGTCAGAGAAAGGCCCAAAAAATTGTCAAAGACTCCTGTCACCCATGTCATAGACTGTTTTCTACCACACGGCAAGCGGTACCGGACCGCGAAGTCTAGGTCCAAAAGGCTACTTAACAGCTTCTACCCTCAAGCCATAAGACTGCTGAACAATTAATCAAATGGCCACCCAGACTATTTTCATTGACCCCCAACCCCTTGACTAACCTGTAACCCCACACATTGACTTGGTACCGGTACAGGGGGTAAATATTTTCTTAAAACTGCATTGCTGGTTAAGGGCTTGTAAGTAAGCATTTCACGGTAAGGTCTACACCTGTGTGACAAATAAAATTTGATTTAATTTGAAGAATGGAACATCAAACATATGGAAACCACGTTTGACTCCATTCCAGCCATCCCATAGCTCCTCCTCACCAGCCTCCTCTGCTAGAAATACACTGGACAAAAGTATGTGGATAACTGCTTATCAAGCATCTCATTCCAAAATCATGGGCATTAATATGGAGTTGGTCCCCCCTTTGCTGCTATAACAGCCTCCACTCTTCTGGTAAGGCTTTCCACTAGATTTTGGAACATTGCTGTGGGGACTTGCTTCCATTCAGCCACAAGCACATTAGTGAGGTCGGCACTGATGTTGGGCGATTAGGCCTGGCTCGTAGTCAGCGTTCCAATTCATCCCAAAGCTATTCGATGGGGTTGAGGTCAGTGCTCTGTGCAGGCCAGTCAAGTTCTTCCACACTGATCTCGACAAACCATTTCTGTATGGACCTCACTTTCTGGGGCATTGTCATGCTTAAACAGGAAAGGGCCTTCCCCAAACTGTTTCAACAAAGTTGGAAGCACAGAATCATCTAGAATGTCATTGTATGCTGTAGCATTAAGATTTCCCTTCACTGGAACTAAGGGGCCTAGCCTGAACCATGAAAAACAACCCCTGACCATTATTCCCCCTCCAACAAACTTTACAGTTGGCACTATGCATTCGAGCAGGTAGCGTTCTCCTGGCATCCCCCAAACCCAGATTCGTCCGACGGACTGCCAGATGGTGAAGCGTGATTCATCACTCCAAATGAATGTGTTTCCACTGCTCCAGAGTCCAATGGCGGAGAGCTTTACACCACTCCAGCCGATGCTTGGCATTGGGCATGGTGACTTTAGGCTCGTATGCAGCTGCTTGGCCAAGAAAATCAATTTCATGAAGCTCTCAAAGAACAGTTCTTGTACGGAAGGACGTTGCTTCCAGAGGCAGCTTGGAACTCGGTAGTCAGTGTTGCAACCGAGGACAGAGGCGCTTCAGCACTCAGCGGTCCCGTTCTGTGAGCTTGTGTGGCATTCCACTTAGTGGCTGAGCTGTTGTTGCTCATAGACGTTTCCACTTCACAATAACAGCACTTAAAGTTGACCGGGTCAGCTCTAGCAGGGCAGAAATGTTATGAACTGACTTGTTGGAAAGGTGGCATCCTATGACAGTGCCACGTTGAAAGTCACTGAGCTCTTCAGTAGGGCCATCCTACAGCCAATGTTTGTCTATGGAGATTGCATGTCTGTGTGCTTGATTTTGTAAACCTGTCAGTAATGGGTGTGGCTGAAATAGCTTAATCCAGTTATTTGAACGGGTATCCACATACTTTTGTATATATTCTGTACATTGGGCCTAAATTGATTTGTTCCACATATTGGTACATTGAAATAAAATCCATTCTCCATTACGTACATTTAATAATAATAATATTCTGTAGGCAGACCAATACATAGAGATATGCTATATCTCTGGTTGAATAACTGAGATGATGCAGAACCATCTGCGGGAAAATAATCATCTCAAATTTGTTAAGTTCCCCAGCAAAAAATGTCAAAATTGTCACTCTAACAGAAGGGGTAACAAATATAAAGTCACTGACCACAAACAAAACAAACAGGTGGGTTTATATGCTCCCGAGTGACGCAGCAGTCTAAGCCACTGCATCTCAGTACAAGCGGCGTCACTACAGTCCCTGGTTTGAATCCAGGCTGTATCACATCCGGCCGTGATTGAGAGTCCTATAGGGCGGCACACAATTGGCAAAGCGTCGTCCGGGTTTGGTTGGGGTAGGCCGTCATTGTAAATAAGAACTTGTTATTAACAGACTTGCCTAGTTAAATAAAGGTTAAATAAATAAACATATAGGAGGGGTTCTGAAAGACACTCATGCGGGTGTCCGCTGCAAGTTGACTAGAAACCACAACGGGGACCTAAAAGACACCCACCATGAGCACCCACTAAATTTGCCCAAGAACAGGGAAACAAAATTAAAACTCACTCCAAACTTAAAGACAGGAAGCAAATCAAAAAGTGGAGCAAAACAACAGGGAAGATCAGATAAATTATTGTTTGTCGAAATCTACTCGAAATCTACTCATCTACTCTGCTTCTCACTGTCACAAACACACGGCGGTTGGAATCAAACATCTCAAATTTAGACTCAGACCAAAGGACAGATTTCCACCGGTCTAATGTCCATTTCTTGTGTTTTTTGGCCTAAGCAAGTCTTTTCAACTTATTGGTGTCCTTTAGTAGTGGTTTCTTTGCAGCAATTCGACCATGAAGGCCTGATTCATGCAGTCTCCTCTGAACAGTTGATGTTGAATGTTGAGATGTGTCTGTTACTTGAACTCGGTAAAGCGTTTATTTTGGCAGAAATTTCTGAGGCTGGTAACTCTAATGAACTTATCCTCTGCAGCAGAGGTAACTCTGGGTCTTCCTTTCTTATGGCGGTCCTCATGAGAGCCAGTTTCATCATAGCACTTGATGGTTTTTGCGACTGCACTTGAAGAAATGTTCAATGTTCTTGAAATTTTGCGGATTGTCTGACTTTCTTGTCTTAAAGTAATGATTKATTTCTCTCTGCTTGTTTGAGATGTTCTTGCCATAATATTGACTTGGCCTTTTACCAAATAGGTCTATCTTCTGTATACCACCCTTACGTTATCACAACACAACTGATTGGCTCAAACGCATTAAGAAGGAAAGAAATTCCACAAATGTACTTTTAACCAGGCACACCTGTTAATTTAAATGCATTCCAGGTGACTACTTCATGAAGCTGGTTGAGTGAACGCCAAGAGTGTGCAAAGCTGTCATCAAGGCAAAGGGTGGCTACTTTTTGCTTTCTCCATGATTCCATATGTGTTATTTTATAGTTTTGATGTCTTCACTATTAGTAAAAATAAAGAAAAACCCRGGAATGAGTAGGTGTGTCCAAACTTTTGAATGGTACTGTATATATTGATGTATGGTAGCTGCTGACAAAGATACTGATGTGTTTATATCATATTTAAAATGTTAACCCTCTGAACAAATGTGTGAAAAACACAGCAAAAATGAAAGACTGAGTGAAAGTAGGAGAGACAAAAGTGATAAAATATAGAACAGAGATATGGAACGAGGTGAAAAGGGGGATGAAGAAGGGTGAGGAATACAGACTAATGGAAAACAGACGGCTAAAATAACTGTGCATAGCTTTAGACACATTGACCTCCGGCTGAACTGAATTACAACAATTTATGGCCACTATTAAATCATCTCAACTTCACCGTGTTCAACATTTTGTACGTTTAACCAGGATTGTTTATTTAACACTTTGCAGTGATAATCCAAGGGGAATTCACTCTTATTCGATCCCATAACCATTACATGACATTATATAACTATGACTTCAATCATTATAACATACAGTTGAAGTCAGAAGTTTACATATACCTTAGCCAAATACATTAAACTCAGTTTTTCACAATTCCTGACATTTAATCCTAGTAAAAATTTCCTGTTTTAGGTCAGTTAGGATCACCACTTTATTTTAAGAATGTGAAATGTCAGAATAATAGTATTTCATCAGACCAGAGGACATGTCTCCAAAAAGTATGATCTTTGTCCCCATGTGCAGTTGCAAACCGTAATCTGGCTTTTTTATGGCGGTTTTGGAACAGTGGCTTCTTCCTTGCTGAGTGGCCTTTCAGGTTATGTCGATATAGGACTCGTTTTACTGTGGATATATATACTTTTGTACCTGTTTCCTCCAGCATCTTCACAAGGTCCTTTTCTGTTGTTCTGGGATTGATTTGCACTTTTCGCACCAAAATATGGTAATCTCTAGGAGACAGAACGCGTCTCATTCCTTGAGCGGTATGATGGCTGGTGTTTATGGTTCCCATGGTGTTTATACTTGCATACTATTGTTTGTACAGATGAACATGGTACCTTCAGGCGTTTGGAAATTGCTCCCAAGGATGAACCAGAATTGTGGAGGTCTACAATTTTTTTTCTGAGGTCTTGGCTGATTTCTTTGATTTTCCCGTGATGTCAAGCAAAGAGGCACTGAGTTTGAAGGTWGGCCTTGAAATACATCCACAGGTACACCTCCAATTGACTCAAATTATGTCTTTTAGCCTATTAGAAGCTTCTAAAGCCATGACACCATTTTCTGGAATTTTCCAAGCTGATTAAAGGCACAGTCAACTTAGTGTATGTGAACTTCTGACCCACTGGAATTGTGATACAGTGAATCATACGTGAAATAAGCTGTCTGTAAACAATTGTTGGAAAAATTACGTGTTTCATGCACAAAGTAGATGTCCTAATCGACTTGCCAAAACTATAGTTTGTTAACAAGAAATTGGTGGAGTGGTTGAAAAACGAGTTTTAATGACTCCAACCTAAGTGTATGTAAATTTCCGACTTCAACTGTAATTGGTGGAAACATAAATGAATATAAAGACAAGAGTGTGCATACTGAAATAACAGTAGGAAGATTGATAGACTGAAGGACTGTAGCAGAAGGCAGAGAAATCAGGTTGTTTATAGGTGTGTCACACTCACCGTGACCAGGGTCCTGCTCAAGGGAAAATCCATCCTTTCACCATCAGAGGCTTTGCTGCGTACAAAGAGAGAGAGAGAGAGAGAAAGGGCAAACACCTGTGTCCTTCCCTATATTGTGCCCTCACTTGCCTCCCACCCTCTCACATACACTGTACACTCACATATGCGCATACACATGTGCGTACGCACACACACACACACACACACACACACACACACACACACACACCACACACACACACACACACACACACACACACACACACACACACACACCACACACACACACACACACACACACACACACACACACACACACACACACAGTGTAGTTTCACAGGTAATGAGCTGTGCTCAAAGGCAGACGTCTTAATCTAGTGTACAGTATTTTTCTGTCTGACCACTCAATAAAATTATCTATATCAAATCAAACTGTATTTGTCACATGTGCCGAATACAACATGTGTAGACCTTACCGTGAAATGCTTACTTACAAGCCCTTAACCAACAGTGCAGTTGAAGAAAGAGTTAAGAAAATATTTACCAAAAAACTAAAGTAAAAAATTATAAAAAATATCACAATAAAGTAACAAAAACGAGGCTACATACAGGGTGTACCGGTACCGAGTCATTGTGCGGGGGTGTACAGGTTAGTCAAGGTATTTTGTACATGTAGATAGGGGTGAAGTGACTATGCATAGATAATAAACAGCGAGTAGCAGCAGTGTAAAAAAACAAATGGAGGGGGGGTGTCAATGTAAATAATCCGGTGGCCATTTGATTAATTGTTCAGGAGTCTTATGGCTTGGGGTTTAGAAGCTGTTAATGAGCCTTTTGGACCTAGACTTGGCGCTCCAGTACCGCTTGCCGTGCAGTAGCAGAAAGAACAGTCTATGACTAGGGTGACTGGAGTCTTTGACAATTTTTTGGGCTTCCTCTGACACCGCCTGGTGTATAGGTCCTGGATGGCAGGAAGCTTGGCCCCAGTGATGTACTGGGCCGTACGCACTACCCTCTGTAGCGCCTTACGGTCAACAATTAGTTAATTTATAGTTGTTAAAGGAGTCCTACATCTCCTATTTTCACGTTGTCCACCTCTTTTCCCCTGTTCTTTCTCTATCCCTTCTCCTTTTTCCCCAAACCCTCCCGCATCCCCCACATGCTGACATTTTTATCTCTCTGTCTATCTCCCATCTCCCTCTCTCTTCCCCAGCATATGTTTCACTTCTGTTATTTTCTCCCTTTGTCCCACTCCTACTGCTGACCTTTCTTTCTCTCAGACTCCCTCCCCCCTCTCTCTTCCCCTCCCTCCCCCTCCCTCTTTCCCTCTCCTCTGTTTGGTCCTCTAACCCAGTGGCAGTCTAAGATAAGAAATCCACCTTTTGTTAAGTAAACACTTCACAAACAAAACATCCAGGTGTGGAGGAGAGAGAAAGAGAGTGATAGAGAGAAAAATAAGGAACATATTATACAGTAATATACAGTATGCTCACCGTACTGTCAAAAACATCCATTTGATACAGTATACGTCAAGAAACGACATATACTGTGGGAGACAGCAAGACAAGTGTGTTACCTAAACAATATTTATTTATGTCATAAATAAAGGAACGGAAGTTAAGCGAGCTTCCCCACATGATGTGTGTCTCAGACAGAAGCACTATGGCACTCTGTGGTACACAGGTTCATTTAAACTCATTATGAACCTTCCGCTGTTTACACACCATTGTCAAGTGCATCGCCAATATAACCTATCTGCCACTATCACTTTCCTCTGCTGCTCAGGTGTGTGTATGTGTGTGTGCGTGCAAATCTGTGGGTGGTTGTGAATATTAAAAGTTTCCACTTAACTTGACAGGAAGCATAATGGTTTAGAATTATAGCTACTATTCTTCACAAAAGATCCAAGTCTAAAATGAACACACACAACTAACTCATATCTTCACTGGTTCCCCAAACCTAAATTGAGCTTTGTTCTGGCCTGAAAACAATTTAAATTGAGCTTTTCCATTAAGAATAATGATTTTTCATCAAGGACTAGGCTAAATGTAGCCAGTATCTTATCTCCAATTCTAAATGCTTGCAATGTATTGAGGTATAAATGCCAAAAGCAACCTGTGTGTGGTGAGTACAACTCACATTGATAAAGAGCGCCACCAACTGGTGGTGGTCTCCAAAAGTGGCCCTGTATTTTTCCATCTCCACGCGCCTTCCAGCTGTAAGTCACAATCTTATTGATCAGTAAACACAAATCCAAAACTAAGTGACTTTCTGCCAAGCCTGTTATGGGTCATAACAATAACCAGATAGTGATGCACTGAGAAAGAGATTCATTGATAGCAGACCAATAGTGGAAGCCATCGTTTCAACAGATAATGATTCTACAGATAAAGTGATGAAAGATGGGGCATGCATGTTCTACCCTGATGAACGCATTGACATTTTATATGAAATCTGTCAAGGTCACACAGAGATTATATGATTTATTTGTGGCATCTAAGGTATTATTGCATGGCCCTACTGAAGGGAATTCATCTCATCTTGAGGGGACAATCATATCTGGCTTCACTAGAATGACAACTCACTGTTTGAAAACAGATCACTGGCGTGTAGGCTATACTCTATAATAATTAAAGTTCAAGTAGTTTATTTGCCATTTGTAGGTATTAAAAGCAATAGATACATGTACATTGGAATTCTTTGTTGTATCGATATATAATATAGACCATACACTGCGTTCTTCAATTGGTAATTTTGACAAGACATGTATGGTCAAGAATAATTTTGGTCTTGACATGCCTTCAGAAAAGTACAAACCCCTTTACTTTTCCCCCATTTTGTTTTGTTACAGTCTCGCCCCTCCCAAAAAAGCAGACATTGAATATCCCTTTGAGCAACGTGAAGTTATTAATTACACTTTGGATAGTGTATCAATAAACCCAGTCAATACAAAGACACAGGCGTCCTTCCTAACTCAGTTGCCGTAACGGAAGGAAACCGCTCAGGGATTTCACCACGAGGCCAACGGTGACTTTAAAACAGTTAGAGTTTAATGGCTGTGATAGGACAKAACTGAAGATGGATCAACAACATTGTAGCTACTTCCCAATACTAACCTAAATGAAAGAGTGAAAAGAAGGAAGCCAGTATAGAATACAAATATTCCAAAACATGCATCCTATTTGCAAAAAGGCACTAAAATAATACTGCAAAACAATGTGTCAAATAAATTTAATTTATGTCCTGAATGCAAAGTGTTATGTTTGGGGCAAATCCAACACAACACGTCACTGAGTATCACTCTTCAAATTGTCAAACTTGGTGGTGGCTGCATCATGTTATGGGTATGCTTGTCATCGGCAAGGACTAGCAAGTTTTTGGGGGAATAAAAAGAAACAGAATAGAGCTAAGCACAGGCAAAATCCTAGAGGAAAACCTGGTTCCGTCTGCTTTCCAACAGAACCTGGGAGACAATTTCACCTTTCAGCAGGAAAATAACCTAAAACAAGGCCAAATCTACACTGGAGTTGCTTTCCAAGACAGCATTGAATCCTGCTGAGTGGCTTAGTTACAGTTGACTTAAATAAGATTGAAAATGTATGGCAATATTTTGCAAATGGCTGTCTATCAACGATCAACTTAACAGAGCTTGAAGAACTTTTAAAAGAATAATCTGCAAATATTGTACAATCCAGGTGTGCAAAGCTCTTAGAGACTTACCCAGAAAAAKGTAGCTGTAATCGTTGATAAACGTGATTGTAACACGCATTGACTGAAGGGTGTGAATACGTGTGTAAATTAGATATTTCTGTATTTCATTTTCAATAAATGTAATTTTTTTCCCCTTTGCCATTATGGAGTATTGTGTGTACTTTAAAAATAAGTTTTTTTAAATAAATTCTCAATTCAGGGACTAACAACAAAATGTGTAACAAGTCAAAGGGTATGAATACTTTCTGAAGGCACTGTATGCACCCTATATTCTGACAGTAAGAATGATTGTGTTGTGACTTTCAAAGTAACTTTTTTCAATTCAAGGTGATACCAAGAAATCTCATTATCAGCTATATAGGGAAAGGGAGATACCGAGTTAGTTGTACAACAATGGATTCAACTGAAATGTGTCTTCCGTATTTAACCCAACCCCTCTAAATCAGAGGTACATAATATTTTTACAATCATGAAACCCCGTCATGGGATTATGCTAGAGTAACTGTAAGGCATTTTCAGGTGAAAGCCAACACGTCACGAACAGCCATTTGATACGGGTATTCACTTGAGTCTAGATTGATGGGAAAGGATGCTGCACGGTTGCGGTTACTTCCTTGTCAAACTAAGAATTTTAGGTTTCAAATGAATTGTTGCAGAGCACGTTGTTGGCAAGGAACTGATTGTATGGCATTTAGATCAGAGGTGGCTGGTGGAACTTAAAACTGTGAGGACAGGCTCATAGTAATGGCATTGTCTCAAACACAACACCTGGTTTCCAAGTGTTAGATATCATTCCACTCATTATTTTGAGCCGTCCTCCCATTACCAACCGCCTCGGATTTAGATTGACATCGCTTACGGGAAAAGGTATTTAGACTCTGTTTACTGGAACAGGTGATGCTACTGCCTTGTGTATACAAGAACAATTGTGAATTATAACAGTCAACGCGTTGGCTAAGAGCTGATTGGAATGAGACAGAATCACTTGACTGGAAAACTGTATGTAGGCCTCCTGTTCATTAGGGCACACCATAGCATAAAAAGTTTACAATTAATGCTGGTGGTTTTTATAAAAAAAAAAAATTAAACAAATGTGGTACATATTTATTTACACAACATGAATATTAATACAGGGCAAGATTAACAGGATTTCCTGTAGACCCGAGACACTATTAAATTGGTATTCCATGAATTTCTGGAAAAGGAAAATAAATAATTAATAATACACACATTCAAGATCAGTGGCCCAAAAAATAAAATCACTTAATGAATTAATGTTAGGGACGAGAATGTTACAAACAGCACCCCCACCCCCATACCCCAAATACTTATGTCATGCAATAAAATGAAAAATATATACTAAAAAATCATACAATGTGATTTTCTGGATTTTTGTTTTAGATTCCGTCTCTCACAGTTGAAGTGTACCTATGATAAAAATGACAGACCTCTACATGCTTTGTAAGTAGGAAAACCTGCAAAATCGGCAGTGTATCAAATACTTGTTCTCCCCACTGTATACCCAGGGTCGTTACAGTATATTTTGTGCAGAGTTGGATGGTGAACCGTGCATTGCATGACGTGCAATTTTGTACTGTTTCTATCAGAATAAAGCTCCATGACTGGTGCTACAAATTGGAGTTTGTGTCGATGATCGATTGTACACAACTCAAGAAGAGTACTGTTACAGTGGTGCCGTGACCGTTCTTCTGGATCGGATCATCCTTCGCTGGATTTCCATCTCAGAACTTCGCCGTGGTTGCCGTTGAAGAATCAGAATCAGAATCTGGATCCAAGATGGCGTAGCAGTGAAGACGTGTTTTTGTTTCGTCCTCTCGTGTACTTTTGTATATATTTCAATTTTATTTTCGCTCTTTTCCATTTTTTATTCGATTATACCTTCCGGTAACCTGCCTCACCCAATGTGATACGGAATCTTTATTATTTTTAATTTTAGAACACATTCAAGAACCACCAGAAGCTAACAAGCTAATTAGCTACAAGCTATGTAGTCATTGTTAGCCACTGCTAGCGGCTTTTACCTTCTGCACAGATACCAGCCCTGTTTTTAGCCTGGATAATACTCGCCGGTCTACCAGTATTGGACTGTCTCTCCACTACAATGCCGGATTCCTGCCGTAATCCTTGGACCACTACTTCTGATCTTCACAGCTAGCTAGCACCCACCGTGGCACCCAGTACAGAAGCCATCCGTGAGCCAGGCGCATCTCCCGGCTAGCAAACTAAATTCTACAATACCTCTTTCGCCATCTGGCTTGGATCCTCTGTCGACACGGCGCCCCGCCGCACCACCACGACTGGTCTGCCGACGAATACTCCAACCGCTGTGCCTTCAACCGGCCTCCATCGGAGCAGATGCTCCTACTAGCCCCGGGTTACTAACTTTAAACGCCGTGTCGCCCGCGTGCTAGCGTAGTGGCGACCACTCCGCGGCTTCCCTGTTCAATCTACTGCTGCCCCCTGGACACTATGATCACTTGGCTACATAGCTGATGCCTGCTGGACTGTCCATTAATCACGGTACTCCATTCTGTTTATTTTTTATCTGTCGGCCCCAGCCGCGAACTCAGGCTCTGTGTGTAGTTAATCCGCCCCTCTCTGCCTAGTCATCACCATTTTACCTGCTGTTGTTCTGTTAGCTGATTAGCTGTTGTTCTCTCACCTGTTGTCTTAGCTAGCTCTCCCAATCAACACCTGCGATTACTTTATGCCTCGCTGTATGTCTCTCTCAAATGTCAATATGCCTTGTATACTGTTGTTCAGATTAGTTATCATTGTTTTAGTCTACAATGGAGCCCCTAGTTCCACTCTTCATACCTCTGACACCTCCATTGTCCCACCTCCCACACATGCGGTGACCTCACCCATTATAACCAGCATGTCCAGAGATACAATCTCTCTTATCATCACCCGGTGCCTGGGCTTACCTCCGCTGTACCCGCACCCCACCATACCCCTGTCTGCACATTATGCCCTGAATCTATTCTACCACGCCCAGAAATCTGCTCCTTTTATTCTTTGTCCCCAACGCTCTAGGCGACCAGTTTTGATAGCCTTTAGCCGCACCCTCATCCTACTCCTCCTCTGTTCCTCGGTTGATGTGGAGGTAAACCCAGGCCCTGAATGTCCCCAGGCACCCTCATTTGTTGACTTCTGTGATCGAAAAAGCCTTGGCCTCATGCATGTCAACATCAGAAGCCTCGTCCCTAAGTTTGTTTTACTCACTGCTTTAGCACACTCTGCCAACCCTGATGTCCTTGCCGTGTCRGAATCCTGGCTTAGGAAGGCCACCAAAAATTCTGAGATTTCCATACCCAACTATAACARTTTCCGTCAAGATAGAACTGCCAAAGGGGGAGGAGTTGCAATCTCAGAGATTGCCTGCAAAGTAATGTCATACTTTCCAGGTCCATACCAAAACAGTTCGAACTTCTAATTTTAACAATTAATCTCTCCAGAAATAAGTCTCTCACTGTTGCCGCCTGCTACCGACCCCCCTCAGCTCCCAGCTGTGCCCTGGACACCATCTGTGAATTGATCGCTCCCCATCTAGCTTCAGAGTTTGTTCTGTTAGGTGACCTAAACTGGGATATGCTTAACACCCCGGCAGTCCTACAATC
>NC_036871.1:32620932-32672720 GCF_002910315.2 Salvelinus sp. IW2-2015 | reverse complement strand
CGCCAGACCCACTGGCTCCAGGTCATCTATAAGTCCATGCTAGGTAAAGCTCCTCCTTATCTCAGTTCACTGGTCACGATAACAACACCCACCCGTAGCACGCGCTCCAGCAGGTATATCTCACTGATCATCCCCAAAGCCAACAGGTTGCTGAAGATTGTCTAAAGAGACAGAAGAAAAGTGTTGAAGACCCATCTCGTGAGCTCACAGTCATGTTCATCAAACATRGCCCTAACGTTGAACTGTCGCTTATCTTTAAGTGCATGCCATTACAGCAGTGGACCGCTGCAGATGTTCATGAGAGGTTGGATGAATACAGGAGGGAGCAGAGGTACTCTCACTTATCTAAGGTGACCCTAGCCATCGCAACAATGAAGCAGGAAGTTGGTGCTGTCATGCCAATCACCATGCCTGCTGTGAGGCCCCACATAGAAGTACCTAATGCGTTGCCTTACCCAGCCCAGACTATTCAGGGCTCAGCTGAGCCGATGGACCGTATCCTTGCAATGCTGGAGCGTGTGTTGGAGCAGAGGCCACAACAGTCTGACCGTCAGTTCCAAACAGGGATTGGAGCAAAGTGAAGCCTAATGGGCCATGTAACGTGTGCGGGGATGCTGGACATGATACTTACTTTCAGTGCAGGGCCAATCACCTCTGCTTTCTTTGTCATGTAGCTGGCCACGCACGCTCTGCTCTCAGTGCCCCAAGGCCGTAGCTCTGAGCACAGCTGGTGGAGTCCCTACAGTAATCACTGCTCAGCTCCCGGAAAACTAGTAGGCCTGCATGTAGAAGGGGAGAGTGTTGGGCCTTTTGTAGAGTCCCCATCGGTGAGAGCTGTTGATTTGGAGTCTGTATATAAAAGTGTTTGTGACGAAATGGAGACTGAGAAGAGTATCATAATGTAGAACACACAGAGACTTTCCCCATATGATGATTTATTCTATGCCAAGGTGTTAATAGGACGAGAAGTAGAAGTGAGAGCTATGCTTGACAGTGGGTCCATGGCTTGTACCTTGAGCTCTAGGGTCATACCTGAACTTTTGCATGCAGGAGTGTTGAAAAGTCCATCATTGAGTCCTACAGAGGTAGTCTTGGTTGGTTGTGGTGGGTTGAAGACGAGGCCTTTGGGAGTATGTGAGCTGGAGATGGAGGTGTACGGATGTAGAGTTGCCGTGCCTACACTGGTGGTTGAAGGCCAGAGTGATGACCTCATCTTGGGCAGCAATCTCCTAAAGCACTTGATTCGCCACCTGAAGACTAATGGAGATCTCTGGAAGAGGGTTTATACTCCTGTGTGTGACGGGGGTGAGGAGAGCAAGCTAATCAACATTATGGCTAATGTGGAGAGACGGAGAGACAGTGAAGTACCTGACAAAGTTGGAACTGTGAGACTAAAAGGGGCTGTGACTCTAGAGCCTATGCAGGAGCACTTAGTCTGGGGCAGACTACGAAACACTGAGAATCTATCAGCGGGCAGTGCTGTTCTCATTGAGCCCAGCAGTTCAAGGTCAACACGGGGGGATGGGTGGCTCCCTGTTAGAGTGATAAACCCTTCTCAGAAGACAGTGACATTGAGACGAAACGCCACTCTAGACGATGTCTTTCCTTGCATGGCTCTAGAGGACTTTGACTGTTCGTGTGTGAATGATGATTCATCAGCAGCTTTACAGCAGCAAGTGCAGAGAACGGCTGATATACTCACTGACTGCCAAGATGACTTGACACTGACTGATGACGGTTCCAGCCAACTTCACGATACTGACAGACCTGACAGTTCAAGCAGTCCTGAGGTCTTACGTGACTTAGGTTTGACTGATATTGATGTCGACTCCTATCAAGTGTCTCCTGCTGGTAAGAAGAAACTCATCCAGCTCATA
This sequence comes from Salvelinus sp. IW2-2015, assembly GCF_002910315.2. NCBI lineage: Eukaryota > Metazoa > Chordata > Actinopteri > Salmoniformes > Salmonidae > Salvelinus > Salvelinus sp. IW2-2015. The sequence continues at coordinate 32,670,843 of NC_036871.1, read as the reverse complement.
GCTGAGTACCAGTCCATTTTTTCCAGGCACAAGTTGGATTGTGGAAAAGCTTCCGGATGTCTTCACCGCATTCAACTGAGTGATGAGAAACCCTTTCGGATGCCCTACCGACGCCTTTCACCAAATCATTATGAGAAGCTCAAGCAAGCATTGAATGAGATGGAAGAACGTGAAATCATAAGGAAGTCTAGTAGTGAGTTCGCCTCTCCACTTGTCCTTGTATGGAAGAAGTCTGGAGACCTGAGACTCTGTACCGATTTTCGTTTGCTGAATGCTCGCACCATCAAAGACGCTCACCCACTCCCTCACCAGGCTGACGTGCTGACCGCTTTAGGTGGAAATGCTTTTTTCTCGACAATGGACCTTACCTCTGACTACTACAATGTGGAAGTGCATGAGGATGACCGGAGATTCACAGCTTTTACATCGCCATTTGGATTGTGCGAATACAATCATATGCCACAGGGGTTATGTAATAGTCCTGCAACTTTTATGAGGATGATGCTAAACATCTTTGGGGATCAGAACTTTCTTAGCCTGCTGTGTTACCTTGACGATGTCTTGGTCTATTGTGGTGGATTAATTTCTGTATTACCAGAGGAGAGAGAGAGAGAGAGAGACAAACTTCACACACCAGTCAGAGTTATACTTAAACTACTTCTTTAATAATAATTAAGCTTTGCAATAGCATTTGACTTTCAACAATTCACTATCTCTAATGAATTGTTGAGAGTGTCAACATAATGGCAACTGAGATATTTTATAGCAAAGATTCACCCCCCTAATCGACATGATAAACCATAGATAATAGGAACTGTTCACAAAGAAAGACTTTTACTTGAGAGAGGAGTATCCCATAGCCAGATAGCATTCGCTATAAATTATCGTTCAGTTTGGTCTCTAAGACGAGGTTCTCGTTCCTGGTACTTCATAGTACAAAAACACCAACTCATCCAATGGCATATATCAATTATCAACTCTAGATACTCCCATATCAAGTAAACCCCCTCTTGAGGGGAGTGGGCCTCTAGGTCATACACTATCCCAGGATAAGTGTAAGATGAGAGAGGACCTACAATGTTTCCAGACACTGCCATACACCTCCCCCAATGGGAAAAGGAGGGAGTGACTTGTGGAGACAAGTAATTGGTTCCCCATTAATCACGCCATCCCGTCACATGGTTTAAGAATAGGTAAAGACACATTCACATATGAAGACAATGTTCCATTCTGTCCTTTTCCCTTTCTGATATTCTGCATAGCACCAGGGACATGTGAAAGACAAGCCTGACCTCTCCCCTCTCTGGGCCCCAAGTCAATGAGCCCTAGCTGAGGGAAAGTGCAACTGCCAACACTATAGTCCAAAGGGATACATTCTAATGACAAGTATCTCACATAAGCATATTATGCAAACAAAACATCTTATCTATGTTACCCAACTAATTCTGATTCATCCTTGGTTTCTCAAATGATTGCCTCGTCTGGTTCACCAACTACTTCTCTGATAGAGTTCAGTGTGTCAAATCGGAAGGGTCTGTTGTCCAGGCCTCTGGCAGTCTCTATGGGAGTGCCACAGGGTTCAATTCTTGGACCGACTCTCTTCTCTGTATACATCAATGATGTCGCTCTTGCTGCTGGTGAGTCTCTGATCCACCTCTACGCAGACGACACCATTCTGTATACTTCTGGCCCTTCTTTGGACACTGTGTTAACTACCCTCCAGGCGAGCTTCAATGCCATACAACTGTCCTTCCGTGGCCTCCAATTGCTCTTAAATACAAGTAAAACTAAATGCATGCTCTTCAACCGATCGCTGCCTGCACCTGCCCGCCTGTTCCAACATCACTACTCTGGACGGCTCTGACTTAGAATATGTGGACAACTACAAATACCTAGGTGTCTGGTTAGACTGTAAACTCCTTCCAGACTCACATCAAACATCTCCAATCCAAAGTTAAATCTAGAATTGGCTTCCTATTCCGCAACAAAGCATCCTTCACTCATGCTGCCAACATACCCTTGTAAAACTGACCATCCTACCAATCCTCGACTTTGGTGATGTCATTTACAAAATAGCTCCAATACCCTACTCAATAAATTGGATGCAGTCTATCACAGTGCCATCCTCGCTTCATACTCGTCGCCAAACCCACTGGCTCCAGGTCATCTACAAGACCCTGCTAGGTAAAGTCCCCCCTTATCTCAGCTCGCTGGTCACCATAGCAGCACCCACCTGTAGCACGTGCTCCAGCAGGTATATCTCTCTGGTCACCCCAAAACCAACTCTTCCTTTGGCGGCCTCTCCTTCCAGTTCTCTGCTGCCAATGACTGGAACAAAACGACAAAAATCTCTGAAACTGGAAACACTCCCACTAGCTTTAAGCACCAGCTGTCAGAGCAGCTCATAGATTACTGCACCTGTACATAGCCCATCTATAATTTAGCCAAACAACTACCTTTTTCCCTACTGTATATATTTATTTATTTATTTTGCTCCTTTGCACCCCATTATTTCTATCTCTACTTTGCACATTCGTCCACTGCAAATCAACCATTCCAGTGTTTTACTTGCTATATTGTATTTACTTCGCCACCATGGATTTTTTTTGCCTTCACCTCCCTTATCTCACTCACTTGCTCACACTGTATATAGACTTATTCTTCTACTGTATTATGACTGTATGTTTGTTTTACTCCATGTGTAACTCTGTGTTGTTGTATGTGTCGAACTGCTTTGCTTTATCTTGGCCAGGTCGCAATTGTAAATGAGAACGTGTTCTCAACTTGCCTACCTGTTTAAATAAAGGTGAAATAAATAAAATACAAAATAAAAATCCGCCACACTATGCGCCCACTGAAGATCTGGCTAACAGCGCCTGGAAATGGTTTTTGAGCGTCTCAAGGCTCACAACCTGAAGTTGGCGCCAAAAAAGTGTAACTTTCTGCAGAGGTCTGTGAAGTTTCTGGGGCATATTGAATTGAATTTGCAGACGTGTTGCTGTGCGTTTTGTTGCCAACTTTACTTTGCTAGCTTTGCTTTGCTAGCTGACAACTTTACGTTTATATTTTTAGTTTTTCCTGTACAACTTTTTTCCCTCATTCAACTTTTTCACTCCGGACGCTTTATCTGGACATGGTTCGTCAGCACCTTCAACAGCCGAAGCTAAGTAGTAACTTTAACATGATGTCTTCTAACTGCATTCGCTGTACTCATAATATACAGGAGAATGATCGCCTAACGGCGAGGATAGCTGTGCTGCAAGCCCAGCTTCAGACGCAATCGTTAGGCAAGGGTAATTTCAGTGTAGGAAAGGGTGAAACAGCGTCCGTGCCACCAGTAAGTACAGATAGTAACGTTAGTATAAATCCCCCCGCACTGTCCCCGCAGCCGGACAATTTCTCATGGCTTCTGGAGGGAAATGCTCTGTGGAATGCTCAACCGGTGTCGCTCATTCAGCCGACAGAAACTTTCAACCGGTTTTCCCCATTGAGTAGCGAGTCGGAGTCTGAGGCCGAGTCTCTCTTGTCTCTACTCCTCCCGTTACGGGGTCTGAGACGCCGAAGGCTCCCACCATTAGCTCTTGACAAATTGAAAACCCTAGTCATTGGCGACTCCATTACCCGCAGTATTAGACTTAAAACGAATCACCCAGCGATCATACACTGTTTACCAGGGGCAGGGCTACCGACGTTAAGGCTAATCTGAAGATGGTGCTGGCTAAAGCTTAAAACTGGCGAGTGTAGAGAGTATAGAGATATTGTTATCCACGTCGGCACCAACGATGTTAGGATGAAACAGTCAGAGGTCACCAAGCCGCAACATAGCTTCAGCCTGTAATCAGCTAGAAAAGATGTGTCGGCATCGAGTAATTGTCTCTGGCCCTCTCCCAGTTAGGGGGAGTGACGAGCTCTACAGCAGAGTCTCACAACTCAATCGCTGGTTGAAAACTGTTTTCTGCCCTCCCAAAAGATAGAATTGTAGATAAACAGGACCAAGCCTGACTCTGCTGAGGAGTGACGGACTCCATCCTAGCTGGAGGGGTGCTCTCATCTTATCTACAAACATAGATAGGGCTCTAACTCCACTAGCTCCACAATGAAATAGGGTGCAGGCCAGGCAGCAGGCTGTTAGCCAACCTGCCAGCTTAGTGGAGTCTGCCAATAGCACAGTCAGTGTAGTCAGCTCAGCCATCCCCATTGAGACTGTGTCTGTGCCTCGACCTAGGTTGGGCAAAACTAAACATGGCGGTGTTCGCCTAGCAACTCATTAGGATAAAGACCTCCTCCATTCCTGCCATTATTGAAAGAGATCGTGATACCTCACATCTCAAAATAGGGTTACTTAATGTTAGATCCCTCACTTCAAAGGCAGTTATAGTCAATGAACTAATCACTGATCATAATCTTGATGTGATTGGCCTGACTGAAACATGGCTTAAGCCTGATGAATTTACTGTGTTAAATGAGGCCTCACCTCCTGGTTACACTAGTGACCATATCCCCCGTGCATCCCGCAAAGGCGGAGTGTTGCTAACATTTACGATAGCAAATTTCAATTTACAAAAAGAAAAAATGACGTTTCCGTCTTTTGAGCTTCTAGTCATGAAATCTATGCAGCCTACTCAATCACTTTTTATAGCCACTGTTTATAGGCCTCCTGGGCCATATACAGCGTTCCTCACCGAGTTCCCTGAATTCCTATCAGCCTTGTAGTCATAGCAGATCATATTCTAATTTTTGGTGATTTTTAATATTCATATGGAGAAGTCCACAGACCCACTCCAAAAGTCTTTCGGAGCCATCATCGACTCAGTGGGTTTTGTCCAACATGTCTCTGGACCTACTCACTGCCACAGTCATACTCTGGACTTAGTTTTGTCCCATGGAATAAATGTTGTAGATCTTAATGTTTTTCCTCATAATCCTGGACTGTCGGACCACCATTTTATTACGTTTGCAATCGCAACAAATAATCTGCTCAGACCCCAACCAAGGAGCATCAAAAGTCGTGCTATAAATTCTCAGACAACACAAAAATTCCTTGATGCCCTTCCAGACTCCTTCTGCCTACCCAGGACGTCAGAGGACAAAAATCAGTTAACCACCTAACTGAGGAACTCAATTTAACCTTGCGCAATACCCTAGATGCAGTTGCACCCCTAAAAACGAAAAACATTTGTCATAAGAAACTAGCTCCCTGGTATACAGAAAATACCCGAGCTTTGAAGCAAGCTTCCAGAAAATTGGAACAGAAAGGCGCCACACCAAACTGGAAGTCTTCCGACTAGCTTGGAAAGACAGTACCGTGCAGTACCGAAGAGCCCTCACTGCTGCTCGATCATCCTACTTTTCCAACTTAATTGAGGAAAATAAGAACAATCCAAAATTTATTTTTGATACTGTTGCAAAGCTAACAAAAAGCAGCATCCCCAAGAGAGGATGGCTTTCACTTCAGCAGTAATAAATTCATGAACTTCTTTGAGGAAAGATCATTATCATTAGAAAGCAAATTATGGACTCCTCTTAAATCTGCGTATTCCTCCAAAGCTCAATTGTCCTGAGTCTGCACAACTGCCAGGACCTAGGATCAAGGGAGACACTTAAGTGTTTTAGTACTATATCTCTTGACACAATGATGAAATATAATCATGGCCTCTAAACCTTCTAGCTGCATACTGGATCCTATTCCTACTAAACTACTGAAAGAGCTGCTTCCTGTGCTTGGCCCTCATATGTTGAACATAATAAACGGCTCTCTATCCACCGGATGTGTACCAAACTCACTAAAAGTGGCAGTAATAAAGCCTCTCTTGAAAAAAGCCAAACCTTGACCCGGAAAATAAAAAAACTATCGGCCTATATCGAATCTTCCATTCCTCTCAAACATTTTAGAAAAAGCTGTTGCGCAGCAACTCACTGCCTTCCTAAGACAAACAATGTATACGAAATGCTTCAGTCTGGTTTTAGACCCCATCATAGCACGGAGACTGCACTTGTGAAGGTGGTAAATGACCTTTTAATGGCGTCAGACCGAGGCTCTGCATCTGTCCTCGTGCTACTAGACCTTAGTGCTGCCTTTGACACCATCGATCACCACATTCTTTTGGAGAGACTGGAAACCCAAATTGGTCTACACGGACAAGTTCTGGCCTGGTTTAGATCTTACCTGTCGGAAAGATATCAGTTTGTCTCTGTGAATGGTTTGTCCTCTGACAAATCAACTGTACATTTCGGTGTTCCWCAAGGTTCCGTTTTAGGACCACTATTGTTTTCACTATATATTTTACCTCTTGGGGATGTTATTCGAAAACATAATGTCAACTTTCACTGCTATGCGGATGACACACAGCTGTACATTTCAATGAAACATGGTGAAGCCRCAAAATTGCCCTCGCTAGAAGCCTGTGTTTCAGACATAAGGAAGTGGTGATTAGCTGTCAGGCTACTGTTGACCCCTCATCTGGTGCTTTATCAAGACATGAAGTTGAGGCTGTTCTTCATTCACAAAGGTGCTGGGTGGGTGAAGTGGGCTCACATGCACTGCTGTTGCCACAGCTTCCACAGGCTGCTATGCCATCAGAGCAGACCGATGTCGATGTTCTGCCACACGTCCCACTGATGAGTAAGCAGCGTGATGACAACGTGATCAGCAGAGTGATCTTCTGTGTGGAGAGGGGGAGAAGACCATCCCTGAGAGAGCGTGCGCATGAGAGTGTTGAGGTTTTGTGACTCAGAAGTTGGGACAAGTTGACCATGAAGATGGGTGTACTGTATCGTGTTTCGAAGAATGTGGTTACAAAGAGGAAAACTTATCTGTATGTGGTTCCAGCCTCCATGAAAGCAATGGTGTTGAAGGGTGTCCATGATGAAGCTGGCCACCAGGGCCAACTGAGAACAGTGTACCTGACTAGACAGAGGTTCTTCTGGCATGGCCTGGAGAGGGAGGTAAAAGCATATGTGAAGTGCTGCAGGAGATGCGTCGTGAGCAAGACTCCTGATCCGGAAGCAAGAGCTCCTCTTGGGAAAAGAGGGTGTCAAAGAAGGGAGTTGCAAACATAGGATCTGTGCTCCAGTATTCTCTTAGGGAGTTCTTCTTCACTATCCCCATGAGAAGGACTGTCACCAGGACGGTATACATTTCACTAATTGTCGTTGTCACCATTTAGCGAGTTTCCCCCTCACCTCACTGGCTCTCTCTTCACCTGTAGCTCCAAGGCATAGCAATTGGTCTCCTCTACTATGTCTCCCACCAGCTCCTCTGTCAGAAACAACTTGAAGCACTCTGCCTCAGATGGAAATGGCAAGGGGCGTTGCGCTCCAGACCGGGACTCATCAAAGCAAACAGCAGAGCCGGGAGGGGTGAAATGGCTGGCGGCCTTCCAGATACCACAGAACTCCTGTACTTCATCCACTGTCGGTCTGCCTCCATCACCACCAGCATCTTCAAAGGGACCTGGGACTTCGTCAATGGACAAGGGGTCCTCAGATTCTCAATGGCTACAAGGTTGGGGGGCAGCTCCTCACTGTCACTGTCAGAATCTGATTCCTGACATTCATTGTCAGAATTTAAAAAAATATCAAACATTTCTGCATTTGTTTGTTGTCTCCTTTTGAAAGACATTGCTAATGCTACATCTTAGCTCACTAGCTACATACATGAACAACAACACTGAACGGTTCAGAGTGGGAGTGAGAGATTACGTGATTGACTGCCGGCACGCGCCACTTGTATCAATAAATCACTATATGAAAATGTTTTTTGTTGTAATTATTAATATATTTACTGTTATGTTCACGTTTTCAAGTTCCGGTGACAAATCACGCATTCCGATTCTTGCATAGATTGTAATGGGCACATATTATGTGTGTAAAATACTTTTTTGAAGGTTGTACTGATTATGATTAGCTAAGATAATTCCAGCTGTGTGGAGCCATGTGTGTTGACATACAATGCATTCTGGGTTTCACGTAATCGTCTGTCGGACCAAAGATGTTATTACAAAATTAGGTGAATAAGGGTTCACCAATTTTTTGAGAACTTCCGGAAGTAAATGGTGGGATGTGAACGATGGAAGATGACACACCCCCTTCAACATGCATACTATAAACCGACCAAACTCATCTTGTCTTCTCTTACTTTCTTTGGTTTCTTTGAGGAAAAAAAGCATGGCAGTGCGCAGAAACTACCCATTGTCGATTACTTTCAATTTCTAGAGAGTGTTTTACTCAATAATTTCAATCAATGGTGAGCTCACCCGTGATGTGAATAATTATAAATAGTAATTGCTATTAGCTAAGTCATATTGCAGTTAATGTCAGCCGAGAGTTATAAAAACATGACCGCTTATGTTATGTCAATCTTTCCTCAGTTAGCGCTAGGACAAATGTTGCCTACATTATTGTGTTATGCTGTAGATACTTCTGTGAATGTCTGAACATTGCATCCAAAAATAAACTGCTCACATTCTGGACATAACTTTTTAAGGACTGTGTTTGTGCAAAATGTTTCTGAAATAACAGTGTGGCCAGCTCAAATGCTGGTTGTTGCGTCATTCGAAACTGGCCGTTCTAAATAAGCTTTCTAAATAAGCGCTCTAATCACACCGGTTTGATCGTAAGCTACAGGGACCACTGTAGACTGATCACATCCGTGTGTTGGTAAGTGTGAAAAGGTTAAGGTTGTGTGCGGCTGCTCTGCAATATTTTCATGAAGCTCCCGACAAACAGTTATTGTGCTGATGTTGATTCCAGAACTCGGTAGTGAGTATTGCAACCAAACGATTATTACACGCTACAACCTTCAGCACTCGGCGGTCCCGTTCTGTGAGCTTGTGTGGCCTACCACTTCGTGGCTGAGCTGATTTTGCTCCTAGACGTTTCCACTTCACAATAACAGCACTTACAGTTGACCGGGGCAGCTCTAGCAGTGGCATCCTATGACGGTGCCACGTGGAAAGTCACTGAGCTCGTCAGTAAGGCCATTGTATTGCCAATGTTTGTCTATCGAGATTGCATGGCTGTGTGCCCGATTTTATATGCCGGTCAGCAATGAATCCACTAATTTGAAGGGGTGTCAACATACTTTTGTATATATAGTTTACATAACATGCACACACATTTATACTGACTACACAAACCAGTGGCGGTCAGTGCCGTTTAAGATGAGGGAGGACGATTTGTTTTTCATGAGTGGCCTTATTTCCATTGCAGCATATTGGATGACTCTCATTCATATTTATATTTTCATATAATTATTTTAATGATTACTTCATTGGCAAAGTGGGCAAACTTAGGCAGGAAATGCCAACAACAAACAGTGAGCCATTGTATTCATGCATAAAAAAACTAATAATGAAAGAAAAGCTTTGCAAGTTTGAATTATGTAAAGTTAGTGTGGGAGAGGTTTAACAATTATTGTTATGGATCAATAATGGCAAACCTCCTGGCATTGACAAGTTAGATGGAAAGCTACTGAGGATGGTAGCTGACTATAGGCCCTCCTATCAGTCATATCTTTAATCTGAGCCTAGAGAAAAGTCTTTGTCCTCAGGCCTGGAGGGAAGCCAAAGTAATTCCACTACCCAAAAGTGGTAAAGCGGCCTTTACTGGTTCTAACAGRAGACCTATAAGCTTGCTACCAGCTCTTAGCAAATTGTTGGAAAAAATTGTGTTTGACCAAATACAATGCTATTTCTCTGTAAACAAATTAACAAAAGACTTTCAYCATGCTTATAGAGAAGGGCACTCAACATGTACTGCACTGACACAAATGACTGATGATTGGTTGAAAGAAATTGATAATAAGAAGATTGTGGGAGCTGTACTGTTAGATTTCAGGGCAGCCTTTGATATTATTAACCATAACCTGTTGTTGAAAAAACTTGTGTTATGGCTTTTCAACCTCTGCAATATTGTGGATTCAGAGCTATCGATCTAATGGAACTCAAAGGGTTTTCTTTAATGGAAGCTTTTCTAATGTCAAACATGTAAAGTGTGGTGTACCGCAGGGCAGCTCTCTAGGCCCTCTACTCTTTTCTATTTTTATCAATGACCTGCCACTGGTATTAAACAAAGCATGTGTGTTGAAGGGGTTAAACCAAGGCCTCATACCTTTTAAAGGGTTAATAAATTGTGTTATGATAAACTGTAAGGTCTCCTCTCAGGAGACCTCTGTGTGTGTGTTAAAACCTGTTTTGAGTGATATGCCCTGCAGACACTATCAGAAGGCAGAAACCACCTCTGCTCATATTCCTCCTGTCTGGGTCCCACCGTTACTGTCTGAGGTTCTGAGAATACAACTGGTTTTCTGAGAACACAAGGCCACTGCAGGCTTGATGGAAACTGCCACCTGGCAGAAGATGCTTAGACTTATCTGTTGTGAAATGTKAATGGGGAGGATATATAAGTTGCAGGATGTCTTAGACACCTTGCAGAACCTGGGGAGAGCTATCATATACTGTACTCTGTACCAACTTCTGCCTACAACTGTATTACTAAAGGATCATTTTAATACTTAAACAAAGAGTCTGTTTCCTTTCTACTATCAATATATACGTTTGATAGTTATATAGACCTGGTCATCTGTTGAAGAAATTGACCAACAGCGAGCTTGCCAGGAGCGAGTGACCACTTCGCTGGACTGACCGTTGATCCACGTGCAAACGCTACAAAATTATAAGGTAAGCAGACGCCTGTTATATCTAAAGTCTGTAATGAAGACTGACATGAAAATATAATAACCATCATAACCGTAAAAATATACATCGAGACACATACAGTATATATACACACAGAAATTCCCAGCCGTCCCGTCTTCAGTCAGCTGTTTGTATAATWAAAAAAAATAGAATATATATATACTGCAAATTTATAAAAGATTAAATAAAAACTGTATATCACATTTACATAAGTATTCAGACCCTTTACTCAGTACTTTGTTGAAGCACCTTTGTCATTGATTACAGCCTCGAGTCTTCTTGGGTATGACGCTACAAGCTTGGCACACCTGTATTTGGGGAGTTTCTCCCATTCTTCTCTGCAGATCCTCTCAAGCTCTGTCAGATTAGATTGGGAGCGTCGCTGCACAGCTATTTCAGGTCTCTCCAGAGATCTTCGATCAGGTTCAAGTCCTGGCTCTGGCTGGGCTACTCAAGGACATTCAGAAACTTGTCCCAAAGCCACTCCTGCGTTGTCTCAGCTGTGCGCTTATGTGTCTTTTACTGAGGAGTGGCTTCCGTCTGGCCACTCTACCATAAAGGCCTGATTGATGGAGTGCTGCAAAGATGGTTGTCCTTCTGGAAGGTTCTCCTATCTCCACAGAGGTACTCTAGAGCTCTAGATCATTCTTGGTGACTGTCGTGGAAATATTCGCTCAATCATATTTCACAAATACCGGAGCCAGTGAGTTCAAATAGACTTCTATTACTACATAATAAAAATCGAGCTAGTTCATGAATACAACTCCCTTTCCAGTCTTGGCACACACGTTTTATACATTATTCCTCCTTACATCACACTCACAGTAACTCCTCTTAAGTTAGGTCAGAGCCAYGTCACAAATACACACAGCCATTTTTTCAGCCAAGGATAGGAGTCACAAAAAGCAGAAATATAGATAGAATTAATCGGAAGCTCTCTGCCAGACCACTCAGTAAAAGAGCTCCTATGAGCCCCTCCTTTATAGTAGAATCCTTAAACCAGTATCTAAAGACGGTGACATCTAGTGGAAGCCCTAGGAAGTGCATGCACATCCATAACTAACAGGGATTTCAATTGGCACTGTTTTGAAAATCGATTTCTCACTTCCTGTTTGGATTTCTTCTCAGGTTTTTGTCTGCCATATGAGTTKTGTTATACTCACAGACATAATTCAAACAGTTTTAGAAACTTCAGAGTGTGTTCTATCCAATACTACTAATAATATGCATATATTAGCATCTGGGACAGAGTAGGAGGCAGTTCAGTTTTGGCACGCAATTCAACAAAAGTAAAAATGCTGCCCCCTATCCCTAAAAAGTTTTAAGGACTCATCCCATCTGGCATTTAGCCCCGTTATCTTATTGCCTTGCACTAAGTTTAGTTTGGTTTCATATTAGAGCATGGAACCCGTAGAGCCACAGAAATAGACAGACCTGTTCTCGACTTAAGACAGGTGCATACATGTAGGACTCTAGCCACAGTCCTCGGTACTTTACAAAAATAACCAGACATGTCATCCTGCTAACTCCTCTGAAAGGGACACCTATGTTCTGAAAAAAAAACAAGAGGTGTAACCATAGCAACAGTACATAGTACTGGACTTCCGGCGCCGACAGAGATGGCCGCCTCGCTTCGCGTTCCTAGGAAACTGCAGTATTTCTTTTTTACCACAAGCATTTCGCTACACTCGCATTAACATCTGCTAACCATGTGACAAATACAATTTGATTTGATTTGATTTAGGAGGCCATAACACAGTTACAGGAATAACCAGTCGTGTCCAACCCCAGYCAGGTGCATGTCTAATGGTGTCTAATGACCCAGAGCACATATAGAGTACACTCGTTTTGCTGGCTCCTTTTGAAATAAATAATTGCCACATATGTACTGGAAAATTCACAATATGACCTCCCTGCACCGGGTCACCTTCAGTGAGTCTCATCTTTCCATATACTGTAGTGGTCATAATAGTTTGTAGGCCAAACCGTTCAGACGCTACAGACGTTTTTGAGAGAAGATTGATTTTCGGGATGTCTCCTGGTAGCCCTGCCACTTTCCACCGCAGATGCAGAAGGCTGACATTGGCGGTTTGAGACACAGCCCATGCAATATCTCTATCTTAAACAGATGGATTTTGATAGGGTTGTTTTTATTATGTTAATTTGATTAATATGTGAGATACAGTTGAAGTCGGAAGTTTACATACACCTTAAGACATTTAAACTGTTTTTCACAATTCCTGACATTTAATGCTAATAAAAACTCCCTGTCTTAGGTCAGTTAGGATCACCACTTTATTTTAAGAATGTTAAATGTCAGAATAATGGCAGAGAGAATGATTTATTTCAGCTTTTATTTCTTTTAACACATTCCCAGTGGGTCAGAAGTTTACATACACTCAATTAGTATTTGGTAGCAATGCCTTAAAATTGTTTAACTTGGGTCAAACATTTCGGCTAGCCTTCCACAAGTTTCCTACAATAAGTTGGGTGAATTTTGGCCCATTCCTCCTGACAGAGCTGGTGTAACTGAGTCAGGTTTGTAGGCCTCCTTGCTCGCACACGTGTTTTCAGTTCTGCTCACAAATGTTCTATAGGATTGAGGTCAGGGCTTTGTGATGGCCACTCCAATACCTTGACTTTGTTGTCCTTAAAAGCCATTTGCCACAACTTTGGAAGTATGCTTGGGGTCATTGTCCATTTGGAAGACCCATTTGCGACCAAGGTTTAACTTCCTGACTGATGTCTTGAGATGTTGCTTCAATATATCCACATAATTTTCCTGCCTCATGATGCCATCTATTTTGTGAAGTGCACCAGCCCCTCCTGCAGCAAAGCACCCCCACAACATGAGGCTGCCACCCCGTTCTTCACAGTTGGAATGGTGTTCTTCGGCTTGATAGCCGCCCCCTTTTTCCTCCAAACATAACGATGGTCATTATGGCCAAACAGTTCTATTTTTGTTTCATCAGACCAGAGGACATTTCTCCAAATAGTACGATTTTTGTCCCCATCTGCAGTTGCAAACAGTGGTCTGGCTTTTTATGGAGGTTTTGGAGCAGTGGCTTCTTCTTTGCTGAGCGGAATTTCAGGTTATGCCGATATAGGACTCGTTTTACTGTGGACATAGATACTTTTGTACCTGTTTCCTCCAGCATCTTCACAAGGATCTTTGCTGTTGTTCTGGGATTGATTTGCAGTTTTCGAACCGAATTATGTTAATCTCTAGGAGACAGAACGCGTCTCCTTCCGGAGCGGTATGACGGCTGCGTGGTCCCATGGTGTTTATACTTGCGAACTATTGTTTGTACAGATGAATGTGGTATCTTCAGGCATTTGGAAATTGCTCCCAAGGATGAACCAGACTTGTGAAGGTCTACAAATTTTTTTCTGAGGTCTTGGCTGATTTCTTTTGTTTTTCCCATGATGTCAAGCAAAGAGGCACTGAGTTTGAAGGTAGGCATTGAAATACATCCACAGATACACCTCCAATTGACTCAAATGATGTCAACTAGCCTATCAGAAGCTTCTAAAGCCATGAAATTATTTTCTGGAATTTTCCAAGCTGCTTAAAGACACAGTCAACTTAGTGTATGTAAACTCCCGACCCACTGGAATTGTGATACAGTGAGTTATAAGTGAAATAATCTGTCTGTAAACAATTGTTGGAAACATTACTTGTGTTATGTACAAAGTAGATGTCCTAACCGACTTTCCAAAACTATAGTTTGTTAACAAGAAATTTGTGGAGTGGTTGAAAAACAAGTTTTAATGACTCCAACCTAAGTGTTTGTCAACTTCCAACTTCAACTGTATATGTTTTTTTAGGGGGTTGATCAGCTTTGATATTGCAGATACAGTAGATGGTGGATTTTATCATTGTAATTGTCTGCATCATTTCCAATCACCATATAATTTTTTGTAAATATGAAATATATATTTTTTGTAAAAATATATTTTCCTTTATTATTTCCCCTAACCCCATCACCCCTCCCCAGTAAACTAATGAACAACAACACTTAGGCTTCTACTTCCAGTATATACATACTATAAACATTCCACAGACACAGTATATTTTAGATTAGTTATCTTAGTTGTTTTCTATTTGCCATATATATTTCAACTGTGCTGTGATGATTCACCAAACATTTGAACCTATATACATTTTATGGACACAGTATATCTTACATTATATTTACTTGTGTACATTTGTATTCTTTTCCAATTTAGTGGACTCTCCTGCACCCTCTTGTACCTGCCCATGTTCGTGCAGCCGACACTACATAATGGAGAGCATCTTAATGCAGAGGTCAACAAGGAGCTGGAGATCAGGGTCAAGGCACAGGCTACACACTCAATGTAAGGGACAATATCCATGAAGTCTGTATTACAATATTACACCCATGATCGTATTTCTACAGTGTATGTGTAGCATATGGGGATGTGTGAAATGTACTCCTCAGCTCCTTACTTGCGTCGCCAAACTGTAAACTTTTCGGTGGCACTGACTGGAAAGATGCTTTCAGGAGGGTGGTCACGTGTGCTAGCAAGGAAGAGGTCCTGGGTTTGATCCTCGGTGTGAGCCGAATCAGGTGGAAGTGTTACTCGCTAAGCAAGCAGCTTGACGTCATTTACACATGCTGCAAACAGTTCACGTTATAACTAAACTGTACCACTATAGCACTTTGGAACTATTTCAGTGATTTGAATAATATGGAATCAAGTACACTACATGACCAAAAGTATGTGGACGTATGCTCGTCGAACATCTCATTCCACAATCATAGGCATAAATATGGAGGTGGTCCCCCCTTTGCTACTATAACACCCTCCACTCTTCTGGGGAGGCTTTCCACTAGATGTTGGAACATTGCTTTGGGGACTTGCTTCCGTTCAGCCACGAGAGCATCAGTGAGGTCGGGCACTGATGTTGGGCAATTAGGCCTGGCTCGCAGTCAGCGTTCCAATTCATCCCAAAGGTGTTCGATGGCGTTGAGGTCAGGGCTTTGTGCAGGCCAGTCAAGTTCTTCCACACCAATCTCAACAAACCATTTCTGTATGGACCTTGCTTTGTCATGCTGAAACAGGAAGGGGCTTTCCCAAAACTTGGAAGCACAGAATCATCTAGAATGTCATTGTATGCTGACACTGGAACTAAGGGGCCTAGCCAACTGTAAAGTTTGGTGGAGAAGGAATAATCGTCTGGGGCTGTTTTTCGAAAACAGCCCCAGACCATTATTCCTTCTCCACCAAACTTTACAGTTGGCACTATGGATTGGGGCACATAGCGTTCTCCTGGCATCCGCCAAAACCAGATTTGTCTGTCAGACTGCCAGATGGTGAAGCGTGAGTCGTCACTCTAAAGAACGTGTTTCCACTGCTCCAGAGTCCAATGGCGGCGAGCTTTTCACCACTCCAGCCGACGCTTGGCATTGCACATGGTGATCTTTGGCTTGTGTGCAGCTGCTCAGCCATGGAAACCCATTTCATGAAGCTCCCAATGAACAGTTCTTGTGCTGACGTTGCTTCCAGAGGCAGTTTGGAACTTAGTAGTAAGTGTTGCAACTGAGGACAGAGATTTTTACACACTCAGCATTCCCATTCTGTGAGCTTGTGTGGCCTACCACTTCGCGGCTGAGCCATTGTTGCACCTAGACATTTCCCCTTCACAATAACAGCACCTGCAGTTGACCGGGGCAGCTTTAGCAGGGCAGAAATGTGATGAACTGACTTGTTGGAAAGGTGTCCACGTACTTTTGTATATATAGTGTATCTTGCTGTATGATTTTACTGTATTGTTTACTGTATAAGATAACCAAAAGGTCTAAACACCAAGAGTAAATCCTACTTCCTACTGATATCTCTGAATTATTTAGCGTGCTAAATCATCCAGTATAACTTCTGTATCCAAAAGTTAAACAATTTGCATAGAGAATGTACCCTCTCTCCTCTGTCAACATTTTTATCTTGTGAACAGTTCTTTCGCGCAATCTCTTCTGTTTGGCCTTTCTAATTTAATAATTTGTAAATGCATTATAAAACATCAAATGGGTGATAACAAATTGGTCAAAATAGTGTGATAGCCTGTCAGTGCTCGTCAAATGGTGAGCCACTATTTACCTCCAGCTATTAACCATTTGTAAATGCACTTACAAATATGCATAATATTGAACCCTCCAATGAGGAGATGGGAGAGGCAGGACTTGCAGCGCGATCTGCGTCAGAAATATAACTGATTTCTATTTTAGCCCTTGGCAAGGCAGACGCTCGTGAGCAGTGTGTCCAATAATTGAATAACGTAGATTTCTACATTTATTTTGCAACGCTTGCGCACGCGACGCGAGCGGTGTGGTCAGCCTATTACACTTCAGCTCCACTATAAGCTTCCCGTGCATCATTACAATGTGACGTTCTACCTGCAACACGGAGAGTGTAGAGGACCAGAGGGGAAGAGCATCTTTATTATATTTTCCTCTACTGTACTGTACCATATTCATCGATTATGGGTAAGTACAATAGCTTTGGTTCAGTTTTTCACAAGAACTCAAATTGTTGCTGGTGATCCTCTAATTACACATGTTGCTTTTGTTTCCATTGTGAACATAGTCAATGTAGATACCGTTTCTGCTAGCTAGTAACTTATTGACTTCATAAATCTTAGTAAAATAACCAGTGGTGTCTAATCGAGGCCATTTGCAACCAAAATCAACTTTATTTCTCATTATTTACAATTCACAAGTTAGAATGAACATAAGTATCAGCCGTCAAATTGAACCTCTGCGATTCTTGAGCTTGGACGCGAGTGCAATACGGGCAGCATAGCAGCTTTCATTGATTTCAAAGGAAGCATTCCCTCAACGGCTTATGTCTGACTGCAACGCTGGATGCCCAATGGCTGTAGTGTAGAAGGGCAGTTAGGCTGCTTTAACACAGGCAGCCCAATTCTGTTATTTTTTCACTAATTGGTCTTTTGACCAATCACATCAGCTCTGAAAAATATCTGATGTGATTGGTCAAAAGACCAATTGGTGTAATTATTATTTGTTTAAATCAGAATTAGGCTACTTGTCTAAACTCAGCCTGACTAACTTGTCTCATCCAAGTAATGGTTTCATCACTCAGCTCAAAGTATTTGGCCACCTCTGCTGGCACTACATAGCACTGCTCCAAAACCCATGGATGCAATTTTCCTAGTGGGCCAAATCTCACACACCCAAAAAATATATAAGAGTTCCTATTGCAGAAGTCAGGTTGGGGTGTTTTTTGTCCC
The DNA here is from genome assembly GCF_002910315.2 of Salvelinus sp. IW2-2015. Lineage (NCBI taxonomy): Eukaryota > Metazoa > Chordata > Actinopteri > Salmoniformes > Salmonidae > Salvelinus > Salvelinus sp. IW2-2015. The sequence goes on along the minus strand of NC_036871.1, from coordinate 32,652,876 downwards.
CAAGAGAGTGCATCATCAGTTTGGTTCCTTTGGTAAAATCATTTTTTATTGATTGTTTAATCATATATGGATTTTTTGAAAATATACTAATTTCAGTCCTGTAAAATGTATTTAAAACAGATTCAAACAAACTGCAATTATGTTCCATTGATCAACTGATAGATTACTGTAATAATGATAAACAATACACGTCATCATCTCAATCTTCACTTATCATACACCATAGGGAAAACATCCTTAAAACATCCAATCATATTCATTATCACCTTATAGTAAATAAAAACCTGAAGTTACCTGTTACCATGTAATGACCTAGTAATAACAATGGTTAGTGCAGTTTGTTTAATTATATTCAATATTGACATAATACTGGTTTAGAATAAATAGCAACTCATTCTTACAGTAGCAGTATCACAAATTGTCAATGAAAGAAAGACGAGGGAGAATGAGAAATATGATCAAAGATTTTTGTACAACAAGAAGTGCAAGAAATAACAGCATGAGAATCCCAGAGGGCCCTCAGACACCTGTGTGTGTGTGTGTGTGTCCTCTGTAAAGGAATGAAAGTGCAACTGAGTATGAGAAAGTAAAAAAATCATGCATGTTTAGCCAATATGAGTGAAATTACTACTGTATACGAGGATAACCACAGTTGGGTCTATGGTGACCAAGTTCATAACTTCCCTTTTCTATCTATCTGTCTCACGCTCTCTTCACATCTCAGGCTCACTTCACGTCTCCCGACAGTTGTCCTGAACATTGTCTTTGCCTCCTGACGGTTGTTATCATGGCGTCTCACCATTGCCGGTGCCGGGCTCTGGACATTCAGGACCTAGACAGCACACAGACAGAGTTGAATGTCAGGGTCCTGGTTTGGTCTAATCTAATCTGCCATTAAAGGGATAATTCAACATTTTGGCAAATTAGGCCTTTTTTCTACTTAGATGCTCCTGTAGACGTCCAATCATTGTGCTAACGCTAATTAGAAATGGCTCCAGAAATGACATTTAACTTTCTTAATCTGACTCTGGTTAAGTAGAAAAATGGGCTTAATTGACAAAATGTCAACATTTGAGTCATTTAGCAGACGTTCTTATCCGGAGCGATCTTCAGGAGCAGTTAGGGTTAAGTGCCTCGTTTCAGGGGCACAGACAGATTTTTCTCATAGTCAGCTCGAGGATTTGAACCAGCAACCTTTCAGTTAATTGCCGAACGCTCTTAACCGCTAGACTACCTGCCGCAAAGAATCTCCCCAAACACTCATCCTGTCTGGGATTTTTCAACTAGATTTGAATGCCCATCATGGCCCAGTGTCTGGGACACAGTCAACTAGATGTTAATGGCCCAGTGTTTCCTGACCATGTGACACATTGGGTTAGGATTAGACTGTCATGACATGTCAATTCTCTTTCACCACTGAGCCATGAAAATAAGGCTTTGAACAGGCTCACACACACACACAAACAAACTACAGTATGACCATTCAGACATGCACATCTGGTATGGCACAGAGCGTGGTCCAGAGACACAGATACATACACCCAGTGTCCAGAGATCTGTTTCTGTTCTGGGGGAGTCTGGMTTTTTTCACAGGGGATTCGCGATCTGAGAACCCCCTCTCCAGATCATTGGGACTGTCCCGTTCCATGCCTGAAGGAAAATGATATGAGACACACACAGGGCCACACAGAGGGTGACTGGGTCACACAAGGGCCTGTCGCAGGAATGTAGCAGTCATGATAAACATCCTAAGAGATCTACTGGAATGTCCATGGCAGAGCAATGGACCAAGTATATAACAGAAACAATGAGACTGCATTCAATGACTGAAATAACAAGAAAATAAATGCATCAAATCAGAAATCTGACTTGAAAATATATCGTAAAACAAGCACATTCCTGCAAACATCTGTAGACAAACATGCATGTACAGCACACATTCACACATGCAGTGAACCTGCTCACACACACACACACATGCTCACGGTCACACACATACCTGCATCACATGAGTTTGCTTTCCTGTTGCGATGTGCCTTCAGTGGAAAACCATTTGTTCCTCCCTCATCTGATTGAATTGTCAAAATGTCAACCTTAGCCATTGCCATCATCAACAACATTTTCATAGCCATTAATGATTTGTTGGTCAGGAAAGGAACCAATTATCATTACAATAAATAATAATTTCTTAAAACCATCTTCAATGGTATTTCATCACAGTGGTACCTTGACAACCAGCAGGTGGTAGACCTGCGTCTACCACCGGCTTGGTAGACGCAGGTGGCACAGGAGGCAGGCTTTTCATCTCATTAGTTCCTTCATCTTGAGTGACAGAAGGACCAGACAAATCAAAAGTGGGCTTGGCAGAGGCAGTTGGAACAGGAGGCGGGGATCTCTCATTGGCTGTTTCCTCAGGTGGAGTGACAGCAGATGGTGTCTTTGGAGAAGTCTTATCTTTACCAGGCTGTGGAGAGAGAATGCACACGTAGTTAGATACAGACTACCGTACACAAACAACGATACAAGCAATTAGGGGAGACACACACCCACCTTTTCAGGAATGGGAGGACGCTGTCCTTCTGCTCCTCTGTCTTTCTTTTCATTCTTCTCCTCTTCTACCCCATCTCCATTTATCCATCCTACACCATCTGTTGATTTCTCTTAAAAGGAAGAAAGTGTGAAACATAGGTTAAATTGTCATTTTGTTACAACTCTACATCCATGGCACATGCAGCACCCGGAGCCATAAAAGCATCTAGATATTTATGTTGCAGTACCGGAGCTCCCCTGCAGGTGTCTCTGTCTCATGCTGGCCAGACTGGGCTTGCTGCTCTGAGAAGGGGGTTCTGATTTCTGTCCACAGGGGGCTCCCTCCTGCCTGTCTAACGACTCTGTCATCTTTGTCCCTCTGTCCACCTCCTTCTGTGTGTCTGTCTGAGCGCTGGGCATCGGCAGGTCCTGACTGACTGGATCTGTCTGTCTGTCAGGCTGTCTGTCTGTCAGAGAAGCGGAGGACATTGCATGTCCATTGGCATGGGTCTCTGTCTGAATGTCTGATGTAGTCGATCTGTCAGTGTCTCTGTCCACTGGTCTGGTCTCAAAGCTACTGTCTGAGTCCTCATCTTCTGCTCCGATACAACTGTACACCATGCTGACCAGGTCTGAAGGCTGGAAGGTGGGAGAGAGAGGGAGAGAGCGAGGGAAAGAGAGAGAGAAAATTGTAAGGCTTAGACTGTGTTGTATGCAATAGATTACATAGAAAGTAAAAGCATACATGCTGTACTATGATAATGAGTGGGATAAACCAGGAGATGACTAGTCAGGTCAAGTAAAATTCTTGGCCCTATTCATGAGCTAGGGACAGACCTACAGTGGTATGTTCCTACCTGTCTCTGTGTGAGACAGTGGGGGCTGGGGCTGGCCCCCCTCATCCCAGGCAGTGGTACGCCCTGGATGGGCTTGGGGGACGGCATCATCCTCCCATTGGCCCCCACCTCAATCATGGCCTCCACCTTCCCAGGATCCTTAGGGTGCTGAATCATAGAGTACACATTCTCTGAGCCACTACAGAGAGAGAGAGAGAGACAGACAGACAGACAAACAGAGGGAGAGCGCGAGAGAGAGAGAAAGTTGATCCGTTTATTAAATAGTTGTTGGTAACAATTAATAAACCATTTATAACAAGGACATGTAATCATGTGTATGACTTTTCATGACTCCCTCCGTACTCCGTTTCCTGATTGGAGATGGTGGAATTGCGATTCTTGCGGAACCCAGAGAAGATTGACAGCACACTGCGTCTCTTCTTCCTCCTCAGGGACTGAGCATGATGAAGTGATGACAGCTGACTGGTGGGGAGAGATACAGATATGGGTACCGGGTCAGTGAGAGCACTAGTGTGTGTGTGTGTGTATGGTGTAAATCCTACCTGTCAGTCAGGACTCTCTTGGTGTAGAAATCAGGCAGTCCATCCTCCAGCAGGTTGACTCCTCCGTTCTCTGAACAGTGCTGAGAGGACAGAGATAACAGGCTTACAATACAGCCACACACACACACACACTACAGCCACCAACAACATGTTTCCGTCTTACTGAAACTACTGCAGTGCTGACACAGCCAATTATAATTTACAATGACTGGCTGTAGGACTATTCCCTATATAGATCACTACTTTTGACTAGGTCCCATAAGGCTCTGGTCAAAAGAAGTGCAATATATAGAGAAAATGGGTGCCATTTGGGATGCAGCTGAGGAATCTGATAGCCTGCCAATAGAGAGCTCTATTCAGAGCTCATGAATCCTCATGACTAGATCACTAACCTGGTTTAACCGATTTAGAAACGCTTCTAACAACGACTAAAAAAAACAAATAGACAAACGTTGCCTCGCAGATTGAAGAATGTCATAAACAATGTGACAGATTCACAGTCATAAAGGTACTTATTTTTAGAATGCCTCAGGCATGAAAAAAAAAACAGGATGACAAATTTGAGCATAAAAGGAAAGTGGATTTTAACTGTGAGGTAAATAGAAAATAAAGTAAACCCTGTTTGACTCAGATGCTAGGTCCAGCACCCACCCCTCGTCCATACCCCCTACGCACGTGTGAAGATATGAGAAGGTTGGACAGGTACAGTATTGTAATAGCAATATGGTGGAAAGTCCTAGAGGTTGCTATGAGCCCAAAGGTGACTCACTGTGTCCAGAGGGACTTGTCCTCGGCTGTGCCTTCGAGGGGGGCGCGGCCTGGCGTGCGTCACGTGGCGCAGTGGTGCACCATGGGTAGGCAATGTGGATAGACACTCCCATGATGCTGAGCGGGACAGGGGGGCAGAGTGAGACAGGGCCGAGGGAGGAGGAGAGGAGGTGGGATCATCTCCCAGACCTGAGAGAGGGAAAGAGGGGTGGGTCAAATCAAATCACTTTTTTTTGTCTCATGCGCCCTGAATACAACAAGTGTAGACTTTACCGTGAAATGCTTACGTACGGGCCCTTTCCCAACAATGCAAAGTTAAAAAGTAAAAGCAATGTGCGAAATAAAAAAGGAAATAGTAACACAATAAAATAACAATAGCGAGGCTATATACAAGGAGTACCGGTACCGAGTCAATGTGCAGGGATACGAGATAGTTGAGGTAATATGTACATACTGTATATGTAGGGGTAAAAGTGACTGGGCAATCAGGATAGATAATACACAGAGTAGCAGCAGCGTATGTGAAGGGTGTGAAAGTGTGTGTGTGTGTGTATGTGAGGGTATATAGTGTGAGTAAATAGTCTGGGTAGCAACTTGATTAACTGTTCAGCAGTATTATGGCTTGGGGGTAGAAGCTGTTCAGGAGCCTTTTTGTCCCAGACTTGGTGCTCCGGTACCGCTTGCAATGCGCTAGCAGAGAGAACAGTCTAAGACTTGAGTGGCTGCAGTCTGACAAATTTTAGGTCTTCCTCTGACCCCGCCTGGTATAGAGGTCCTGGATGGCACGCACTATCCTCTGTAGCGCCTTGCAGTCAGATACCAAGCAGTTGCTATACTAAGCAGTGATGCAACCAGTCAAGAAGCTTTCAATGGTAGACCTGTACAATCTTTTCAGCCTGAGGGGGATGAGGCGTTTTCATGGACCATGATAGGTCCATAGTGATGTGGACACCGAGGAACTTGAAGTTCTCAACCCACTCCATTACAGCCCTGTTGATGTGAATGGGGGGCATGCTTGGCCCTTCGGTTTTCTGTAGTCCACAATCAGTTCCTTTCTCTTGATGACGTTGAGGCTGACAGGTCTCTGACCTCTTCCCTATAGGCTGTTTCATCATTGTCGGTGATCAAGCTTACAACTGTTTCGTCATCGGCAAACTTAATGATGGTGTTGTAGTTGTGTGCGGCTACGCAGTTGTGGGTGAACAGGGAGTACTGGAGGGGACTAAGCACGCACTCCAGAGGGGCCCCTGTGGTGAGGGTCAGTGTGTGTTGTTGTCTACCCACCTGGGGGTGGCCTGTTAGGAAGTCCAGGATCCAGTTGCAGAGGGAGATGTTCAGTCCCAGGATCCTTAGCTTAGTGATGGGCTTGAAGGACACTATGGTGTTGAACACTGAGCTGTAGTCAATGAACAACATTCTCACGTAGGTGTTCTTTTCGTCCAGGTAGGAAAGGACAGTGTGAAGGGCAATAGGGATTGCGTCATCTGTGGATCTGTTGGGGCGGTATGCGAATTGGAGTGGGTCCAGGTGATGGGAGCCATGACCCGCCTTTTAAAGCATTTCATGGCTACAGATGTGAGTGCTACGAGGCTGTAGTCATTTAGACAAGTTACCTTGGCATTCTTGGGCACAGAGACTATGGTGGTCTGCTTGAAACATGTAGGTATTACAGACTGGATCAGTGAGAGGTTGAAAATGTCAGTGAATACACATGCCAGCTGGTCAGCGTATGCTCTGAGTAGGCATCCTGATAATCCTTCTGGCCCTGCGGCCTTGTGAATGTTAACCTGTTTAAAGATCTTACTGACAACTGCTACGGAGTGCGTGATCACAGTCATCCTGAACAGCTGTGCTCTCATGCAAGGTACGGTGTTGCTTGCCTCGAAGTYAGCATAGAAAGCATTTAGCTTGTCTGGTAGGRTTGTGTCACTGGGCAGCCCGCGGCTGGGTTTCCCTTTGTAATTTATGATAGTTTACAAGCCCTGCTACATCCAATGAGCGTCAGAGCTGGTGAAGTAGGATTCTATCTTAGTCCAGTTGACTCTTTTTCTTGTTTGATGGTTCGTCGTAGTGGGATTTATTATTAAGATTTATTAAGTGTTCGATTTAGTGTCCAGCTCCTTCAAAGCGGCAGCTCTAGCCTTTAGTTCAGATGCGGATGTTGCCTGTAATCCATGGCTTCTGGTTGGGATATGTACGTATGGTCACTGATGGGACGACGCCATCGATGTACTTACTGATGAAACCAGTGACTGATGTGGTAAACTCCTCAATACCATCGGATGAATCCCGGAACATATTCCAGTCTGTAGCTTAGCATCCGTGTCGTCGGACCAGTTCCATATTGAGGGAGTCACTGGTGCTTCCTGCTTTAGTTTTTGCTTGTAAGCAGGAATCAGGAGGATATAGTTATGGTCATATTTGCCAAATGGAGGGTGAGGGAAAGCTTTGTATGAGTCTCTGTGTGGAGTAAAGGTAATCTAGAGTTTTCGCCTCTAGTTGCACATGTGACATGCTGATAGAAACGAGGTGCAACGGATTTCAGTTTTCCTGCATTAAAATCACCAACCACTAGGAGTGCCACCTCTGGGTGAGCATTTTCTTGTTTACTTATGGCCCTGCACAGCTCATTCAGTGCAGTCTTAGTGGCAGCATCGGTTGTGGTGGTAAATATACCACTACAAAAAATATAGATGAAAACTCTCTTGATAAATAGTATGGTATACAGCTTACCATGAGGTATTCTAACTCAGGTGAGCAGAACCTCAAGAATACCTTAATATTATAGATTAGAGACACACCAACCTTGAGTTTGCCCAACGCTGCCGTTCTGTCCTGCCGATGTATTGAAAAAACAGCTAGATTTATATTTTTCATGTCCTTGTTCAGACACGTCTCGGAGAAACATAGTATATTACAGTCCTTCAGATCATGTTGATAAGATAGTCTCGAACGGAGCTCATCCAGTTCATTCTCCAGTGACTGCACGTTCACCAATAGAACGGAGGGTAGAAGCGGTTTATCCATTCACCAACATAGTCTCGTCAGGTSTCCTGCACGCCGGCCTCTATAACACAGAGGCCGGCGTAAGGGATTTGGGCCTGGTCCGGAATGAGCTGTATGTCCTTTGCTGCCGACTCATTGAAGTAGAAATCCTCATCCAAATTGAGGTTAGTGATCACTGTTCTGATGTCCGGAAGCTATTTTCGGTCATAGGAAACAATATGTACAAAATAGCGCAACTAGTAAAAGAGCTGCTGTTCTCTCCAGCGCCATTCTCGTCAAATTTATGTTAATGCACATATAATGCCCTGTAAAAAAGACTAATATTGATTTAGTTAATCAGGTGAGCTTACTCAGTCTGTTGGACACGGGCCGGATCCTTCGGGTTCTGGCGCTGCGCTTCTTGATGGCAATGGTGTCCTAGTAAGACAGAGAAAGGAAAGGAAACGTATTAGAGCAATGGAAAAATGCAATCATACACACACAACCACCCACACACGTACGATGTTCATGCCCAGGCCTTCCTCATCAGGGAAGTCCAGTGAGTCTGTGATTCTGATGGTGTGTCTGCCTGTTCCACCATCATCCCAACGCTTCACATGGGACACCTGACYAAGCTGAGACAACAAAGCCATCTACTTGTTAAAACTACATGAACTGGTGTGAGAAAAAGAGTAGACAAAACTGAGACTGCACTAAGTCACTGTTATAGATACATTTGCATATTTTTCAGCCAGATCAAGACTCTGAGACACAGATAGAGAGAGATAGTGTGCGTGTGTTAGTACCAGGGCTTTGTGAGTGGTGTAGAGCTCCTGAAGGATCTGATCCACTATGGAGTTGGTCAGATAGGAGACCACAGACAGCTTCACCTCCCTGAGAGAGAGAGAAAATACTTCCTTCAAATTCCTTCTTTCTCTTTAGTCTAGACCTTTTTCATCTCCTCTCGCATTTCTTCTTCCCACACTTACTCCAGGGCTCTGTTGATGTCCTGTGCTGCTCTCTCCATCAGGGCGGTGCGGATGGTGGAGCGAGGGATAGAGACGCGTTCTGAGATGGAGGAGAGCGGAGGGTTGAGTCTCTCTGCTGCAGAGGAGGACATGGGACACAGCTCCCGACACAGAGACACCATGGAGTCCACTATCACCTGGGAATAAACGGAAGTCAGTCATTATAGCAATCAATATGTTAGTCCCTCATTCAATAAGTCCTGTCTCTGATAAGAATCACAGTACCCGTATTTCCTTATCAGCAACCTTGACCAGGTTTCCTGTAAGGGAATACATCTATCCATCTACAGTATCTATTTCTGAATTAATCCATCATAGTCCAACTCCAACCATGCAGGGGAGAGGAGTGTTAAGTAGTCTACCTGTAGTTCCTTATCAGCAGCCTTGGTCAGCTCTCCTGCCAGAAAGTCCAGTTTCTGTCTGACAGGCCCATCCACTGAGAGAACATGAACCAGCTCACACAGAGACGGGTATAGCTGAGAGGGAGAGAGAAGAGCTTAGAATATATAAACACACACACACAGTATAGCTGAGAGGGAGAGAGAAGAGCTTAGAATATATAATACACACACCACGTAAACTGAGAGGGAGAGAGAAGAGCTTAGAATATATAAACACACACACACAGTATAGCTGAGAGGGAGAGAGAAGAGCTTAGAATATATAAACACACACACAGTATAGCTGAGAGGGAGAGAGAAGAACTTAGAATATATAAACACACAGTATAGCTGAGAGGGACAGAAGGAGTGGTTTAGAATATACACTAACACACACTTACCGCACGGGAGTTTCTGGCCTCCTTCAGGACCTGTCTGGCAGCCTGCAGCTCCTTTCCTTCTTCTGAGCCTCGGAGAACACACACCTGCTGGTGTACGCGTACACACAGCCGCTCCATCACCTGACACACACGCATACACACTGCCGTCAGTCTGTGGAGTTTTGACTTAAAGACTGTCTTCTCGTAAAAATCTCAGTGCACACAGTATTCGTACCTGTTCAGCAGTGCTGGTGACCAGGCCCTGGTGTAGACGCAGAGCCTGTTTCTGAGAGAACCTCTGGGTCTGGTTGTTCCTCAGCAGAGCATGCTGGATCTGACAGATGGAGGGAGGGTATGTGATGTAAGAAGAGTGAAAGAGAGATGGTTTTACAAAGTAAACTGAACAGAGGAGAAATAAGTACATATGAGAGATGGATATGAGACATAAGCTGTTGAAAACAGTCATGATATCAAGGTGTGATTAAGTCATGGTGTGATATCACACCCCCAGGTAACCCACCTTGGTCAGTGCTTGGTCAATCTTCTCAGGTGCGCTTCGGTATGCCTGTGTGACATCACTGAGGGGGATTGGCATGTACTGCAGGGTGAAGTTACTGTAAAGAGAGAGTGAGAAAGGGATAAAAGAAGAATCATTAAAAATCCATAACTTTGATATGAATAATTACAGCTACCTTGCCTTTAACTAGTACAGAATGGAAAGGCTTGAGGCAGTAGCGGATAGTGTTGTAATATATTAGCCTCTTTATGTGAATCCTTGTCACTAGAACTCACACAGGCAGCCCTACCGCACAAACAGGTCAGAGTGCTGATGAAATGCTGTGCAATGACAAACACTTGACTGCAAAGCAAGCTCAAAGATACGTCTGTCTATGGACTTTAATGAGAGTCTCTCGTGTTCAAGTTTGTTTGAGTGAGTGGGAGAAAGAGGGTCTGCACCCGTGTGTGGTGTGTGTGTGTGTGTGTGTGTGTGTGTGGGTGTGTGTGTTTTGTGTGTGTGTGGTCTGTGTGTGTGTGTGTGTGTGGTGTGTGTGTGTGTTGGTCTCACTGTTCAGGCCCCGAGCCACATCTTGGAATCCTGTAGCCTGTGTTTATTTGCGATCCCAGCTTCACACTCCTTAGACAGGATCAAATGAGGAAGAAAAAAAAGAAAGATATAAATGGAGACAGAAATAGATCAATAATTGACTTCATAACTACGTCTACAGCTCACATACATGACACCTGTCAAATACAAATTCAGAATTGCAAAACATGAATAACCTTACAAGGCTAATAAGTTGCAATGTGTTCACTACAGAGTGTACTGCAAAGCCGTAACACAAACCGCCTCAATACATTGTCACTGCATTACCTACAGCATAGCAACTGTGATATAATGAGCCCCCCCCACCCCCCCAAATCCGCTTCTCCCATCCCCTCCCTCATCTCTCTTACCTGAGTGTAGTGTTGATTTGCAGGGCTTTGCTGAGCATCTTAGCCCCGCATCCTCCAGGCTGTTCCCACTCAGATCCACCTTGCGTAGGCAAGCATTGCTCCCCAGAGCATTCACCATCACCGTGCCCCGAGAGCGCAGGCGCGAGTCAGCCAGAGAAAGGGACTGCAGGGCCTGAGGAAAGAAGGGGGCGGTGGGGTTTAGGTCAGGAAACAGTGTGTATGAAGGGCGGTGGGGTATAGGGTCATGAAACAGTGTGTATGAAGGGCGGTGGGGTTTAGGGGTCATGAAACAGTGTGTATGAAGGGTGGGGGTTTAGGGTCATGAAACAGTGTGTATGAAGGGCGTGGGGTTTAGGTCATGAAATAGTGTGTATGAAGGCGGGTGGGGTTTAGGGTCATGAAATAGTGTGTATGAAGGGCGGTGGGGTTTAGGGTCATGAAACAGTGTGTATGAAGGCGGTGGGGTATAGGGTCATGAAACAGTGTGTATGAAGGGCGTGGGTTATTGGGCTATGAAACAGTGTGTATGAAGGGTGGTGGGTTTAGGGTCATGAAACAGTGTGTATGAGGGCGGTGGGGTTTAGGGTCATGAAACAGTGTGTATGAAGGGCGTGGGGTTTAGGGTCATGAAACAGTGTGTATGAAGGGCGGTGGGTTTAGGGTCATGAAATAGTTGTATGTAAGGCGGTGGGGTTTAGGGTCATGAAAAACACTGTGTATGAAGGGCGTGGGGTTTACGGTCATGAAATAGTGTGTATGAAGGGCGGTGGGGTTTAGGTCATGAAATAGTGTGTATGAAGGGCGGTGGGGTTTAGGGTCATGAAATAGTGTGTATGAAGGCGGTGGGGTTTAGGGTCATGAAAACAGTGTGTATGAAGGGCGGTGGGTTTAGGGTCATGAAACAGTGTGTATGAAGGGCGGTGGGGTTTAGGGTCATGAAATAGTGTGTATGAAGGGCGGTGGGTTAGGGTCATGAAACGTGTGTATGAAGGGCGGTGGGGTTTAGGTCATGAAATAGTGTGTATGAAGGGCGTGGGGGTTTAGGGTCATGAAACAGTGTGTATGAAGGCGGTGGGTTTAGGGTCATGAAATAGTGTGTATGAAGGCGGTGGGGTTTAGGGTCATGAAATAGTGTGTATGAAGGCGGTGGGGTTTAGGGTCATGAAATAGTGTGTATGAAGGGCGGTGGGGTTAGGTCAATGAAACAGTTGCATGTATGAAGGGGCGGTGGGCGTTTAGGTCATGAAATAGTGTGATGAAGGGCGGTGGGGTTTAGGGTCATGAAACAGTGTGTATGAAGGGCGGTGGGGTTTAGGGTCATGAAACAGTGTGTATGAAGGGCGGTGGCGGGTTGAATAAAGAGAAAACAATACATAAAAAACCATGAATATATAATTATTGTGCAATACAGTGCATTCAGAAAGTATTCAGACCCCTTGACTTTTTCCACATTTTGTTACGTTACAGCCTTATTCTAAAATTGAATAAATTGATTTCCTCATCAATCTACACACAATACCCCATAATGACAAAGCGAAAACAGGTTTTTAGAAATTTCTGCAAATATATATATAAAAAATAAAAACTTTATTTAAATAAATATTCAGACCCTATTGAGCTCAGGTGCATCCTGTTTCCATTGATCATCCTTGAGATGTTTATACAACTTGATTGGAGTCCACCTGTGGTAAATTCAATTGATTCAGGAAAGGCACACTACCTGTCTATATAAGATCCCACAGTTGACAGTGCATGTCAGAGCAAAAACCAAGCGATGAGGTCAAAGGAATTCTCTGTAGAGCTCCGAGACAGGATTGTGTTGAGGCACAGATCTGGGGAAGGGTACCAAATCATTTCTGCAGCATTGAAGGTCCCCAAGAACACAGTGGCCTCCATCYTTCTTAAATGGAAGAAGTTTGGAACCACCAAGACTCTTCCTAGAGTTGGCCGCCCGGCCAAACTGAGCAATTGTGGGAGAAGGGCCTTGGTCAGTTAGGTGACCAAAAACCTGATGGTCACTCTGACAGAGCTCCAGAGTTCCTCCGTGGAGATGAGAGAACCTTCCAGAAGGACAACCATCTCTGCAGCACTCCACCAATCWGGCCTTTATGGTAGAGTGGCCAGACGGAAGCCACTCCTCAGTAAAAGGCACAACAGCCAAAAGGCCCATAAAGATTAAGACCATGAAAAACAAGATTCTCTGGTCTGATGAAACCAAGATTGAACTATTTGGCCTGAATGCCAAGTGTCACATCTGGAGGAAACATGTTCTGTGTGCTTAAGGTCGTTGCCCTGTTGGAAGGTGAGCCTTGGCCCCAGTCTGATGTCCTGAGCGCTCTGGAATAGGTTTTCATCAAGGATTTCTCTGCACTTTGCACCTTTCATCTTTCCCTCGATCCTGACTAATCTTCCAGTCCCTGCCGCTGAAAACATCCCCACAGCATGCTGCCACTTTAATCAGCACAATAGTTTTCAGCTGTGCTAACATAATTGCAAAAGGGTTTTCTAATGATCAATTAGCCTTTTAAAATGAAAAAACTTGGATTAGCTAACACAACGTGCCATTGGAACACAGGAGTGATGGTTGCTGATAATGGGCCTCTGTACGCCTATGTAGATATTCCATAAAAAATCTGACGTTTCCAGCTACAATACTCATTTACAACATTAACAATGTCTACACTCTATTTCTGATCAAAAATATGAATGAAACATGTAAAGTGTTGGTCCCATGTTGGTCCTACCTCTTTAAAGGTATCTGTGACCAACAGATGCATATCTGTATTGCCAGTCATGTGAAATCCATAGATTAGGGCCTAATACATTTATTTCAATTGACTGATTTCCTTATATGAACTGTAACTCAGTTAAATATTTGAAATTGTTACATGTTGTGTTTATATTTTTGTTTGGTCTATTTAAATTCCGGACTCTGACATTACTCGTCCTGATATTTCTTAATTCCTTTATTTTTATTTTGGGGATTTGTGTGTATTGTTTTGTATTCTTATAGTAGGTATTACTGCACTGTTGGAGCTAGAAACACAAGCATTTCACTGCACCTGCGATAACATCTGCTAAATATGTGTATGCGACCAATAAAATTTGATTTGATCTAAAAAGGCCTGTAAAAAAAAGAAAATCCCTCCTCCATCTCTGACCGTACAGCGTATGTTTTATATTTGCGGGCTAAGGTCGGATGCAGGCCTTAGATTCTCACTTTATCACATATAGTCGGGTGGTTGCGGATGGGTTATTGGCAATTGCAGGCGGATAAACAAACAGCTGACTGGCGCATCACTAGTGTGTGTGTGTCTGAGTGCTGTATGTTCATGTTATTTCTGTGAGTTATCAGCATCAACAGCAGTAAATAATGGTGTCAGTTCATTATCATACTAGGGTATGGCAGAGTGGGTGAGAAGGTTAAACATGTGAGTACATAAATATACCTGTATCGTACGTGTATGAGTGTGTAGGAGAGTTTGTGTGTCTCAGTGTGTGTGTTCAAATGCATTATACAACTCACACACTCTTCATCTTGCACTAGCTGAACTAGTTTCTGCAGAATGTCATGTAGTACCCTGCAGACAAAGAATTGGCAGTGTAAGACAAAACATCCATCGTCCCAGGGTGTGTTTCTGAGTGCCTGTGGTGAATGGATTACTGTCCCTACCTGCCCTTGATGTTGAAGTTCTTGCCCAGCAGCAGGTGTTTGAGGGAGGGGTGTCTGGAGAAGGCTGGGATGACACCCAGCAGGTCACCATCCAACCCTGAGATCAAAGACAGAAACACAGAATAATCAATTTTAACTGCCATATGTTAGCCCTGAAAAGGCCCATAAGACTGTTGCATGCGTATGGGTCACTCTCTCACCGTTGTCTGATATGTCCAAAGTTCCGATGCAGGCCACTCTAGGAAACAGCTCCTGGAGCACCCCGGCACCTGCAGACCTCAGCTGAGAGAGGAAAGGGGAGAGAGAGAAGACTAAATCAAATGGAGAGACAGGAAGGCAAGGTAATTCAGACTGTAGCAGACGGGCACTTCACCTCACAGCCGCTGATGTCCAAGTGTAAATCAGTGATGTGAGGATTGGAAGACAGGCCCAGGAAGAGAGCTCTGAAAAATGGAAGAAGGGAGAGAGAAGCGGTCAAGAAACGTCAATGCATAGCAAACTAATTTCATTTTTTCCCCTTAATTGCTGTGACTAATTTTTCATACATTTTCCTCAAATGAAACCACGTGGCTTTTCTATTCACACACAGTGGTTCTGCAGCAGTCTTAAAGGCTTTTGGAGAAAAGGAGCTTAGAGATTACTAAAACTACTTTGCCACTACTTTGCCAGTACGTGCTTAAAGGGAAAAATGCAAGAGGTGTGGTAAAAAAAAACACACCTTCACTTGATAGGAAGTTTAGATTTACCAACAAACATGATAAGGAATTCATGTAGGGTAGGTAAATAAATGATAGACTGAGTTAGCTGGTCTTGAGTGAGTCCGTCATTTTGGCAGTTGGCCAGAGCGGAGTCCCTATCTCACCTCAGGGTGTCCAGAGGAAGCTTCATAGAAGACAGGTTGACGTGTGTGAGACTGAAGGCTGAGCTGAAGAACTGCCTGAAGACAGGAAGAGTCTCCCTCACTTTCCTAAAAGATAAAGAGACAGGGAGAGAGGTAGGGAGGGGGAGAGAGAGAACAAATGAGAGAGAGAAAGAAGTCAGAAGAATAGATATTAAGGCTAGGTCACCATTATTGCACAGTCAACTGCAGTAAATGGCAGGCCTTCAAATAACTACTAAACTCAGCAAAAAAGGAAACGTCCTCTCACTGTCAACTGTATTTATTTTCAGCAAACTTAATGTGTAAATATTTGTATGAACAAAAGATTCAACAACTGAGACATAAACTGAACAAGTTCCACAGACATGTGACTAACAGAAATGGAATAATGTTTGCCTGAACAAAGGTGGGGGGGGGGTCAAAATCAAAAGTAACAGTCAGTATCTGGTGTGGCCACCAGCTGCATTAAGTACTGCAGTGCATCTCCTCCTCATGGACTGCACCAGATTTGCCAGTTCTTGCTGTGAGATGTTACCCCACTCTTCCACCAAGGCACATGCAAGTTCCCGMACATTTCTGGGGGAAATATCCCTAGCCCTTAAACTCAGATCCAACAGGTCCCAGACGTGCTCAATGGGATTGAGATCCGGGCTCTTTGCTGGCCATGGCAGAACACTGACATTCCTGTCTTGCAGGAAATCACGCACAGAACGAGCAGTATGGCTGGTGACATTGTCATGCTGGAGGGTCATGTCAGGATGAGCCTGCAGAAAGGGTACCACATGAGGGAGGAGGATGTCTTCCCTTTAACGCACAGCGTTGAGATTGCCTGCAATGACAACAAGCTCAGTCTGATGATGCTGTGACACACCGCCCCAGACCATGACGGACCCTCCACCTCCAAATCGATCCCYCTCCAGAGTACAGGCCTCMGTGTAACGCTCATTCCTTRGACGATAAACGCYAATCCGACCATCACCCCTGGTGAGACAAAACCGCGACTCGTCAGTGAAGAGCACTTTTTGCCAGTCCTGTCTGGRCCAGCGACHGTGGGTTTGTGCCCATAGGCGACGTTGTTGCCGGTGATGTCTGGTGAGGACCTGCCTTACAACAGGCCTACAAGCCCTCAGTCCAACCTCTCTCAGCCTATTGCGGACAGTCTGAGCACTGATGGAGAGATTGTGCGTTCCTGGTTGTTGCCATCCTGTACCTGTCCCGCTGGTGTGATGTTCGAATGTACCGAACCTGTGCAGGTGTTGTTACACATGGTCTGCCACTGCGAGGACGATCAGCTGTCCGCCCTGTCTCCCTGTAGCGCTGTCTTAGGCGTCTCACAGTACGGACATTGCAATATATTGCCCACATCTGCAGTCCTCAGGCCTCCTTGCAGCATGCCTAAGGCACGTTCACGCAGATGAGCAGGGCATCTTTCTTTTGGTGTTTTTCAGAGTCAGTAGAAAGGCCTCTTTAGTGTTCTAAGTTTTCATAACCATGACTTTAATTGCCTACTGTGTGTAAGCGGTAAGTGTCTTAACGACCGTTCCACAGGTGCATGTTCATAAATTATTTATGGTTCATTGAAAAAGCATGGGAAACAGTGTTTAAACCCTTTACAATGAAGATCTGTGAAGTTATTTGGATTTTTACGAATTATCTTTGAAAGACAGGGTCCTGAAAAAGGGACGTTTCTTTTTTTGCTGAGTTTATAATATCAGAGAATGTGAACAACACGAAACAGTTTAACTTACAAAAATAGTTTTGTATCAAACCATCTGCTAACACAACTAGGCGTGAAATATTTTCCTTGTGGACCCAGACACACACTTCAGCGGCCCATATGTGGTTGGCTATCTGCTATCTGCCATAGCAGATAACAGAAGCATCCAGGCATTTAATTGTAATATAGGGGACGGTATGTTCCTAAATTGTAGAACGCATAACTAACACCCATTTTAGCCTGACCATTCAAATAATTAAACACAGAAGAAGTGGAGAGAGGCAGAAAGATAAAGAAAGAGATAGCAGACAAGGGGTTTATGGGGGCTCATGCCAGAGCATGACATTATGATAACAGGTCTGTGTTCCCAACATGTGCTATCCGACCTATGGGCTCATCAGCATAAATCCTGCAAGACGGGGCTGCAGGCAAGAGACTTGGGCTGGCTTTAGTCACATAGAGATGAGCAACAGATACACACAGCACAGAAGGGCCAGGGTAAACACCGCACACTGTTACAGTCAATGCTCTGGAGGAAAGAAAGACAGAGAGACAGAGAGAGAAAGAGAGAGAGAGGATAGCGCTGGCTGTTAATATTCATGAGTTTTCCCTCTTATCAGCTCAAACAGATTTATGTCCCGTGTCATGTGGCGCGATCAGAGCTCAGGCAGAACCACCACGGCTCTAGTGACTGCTGCCACACATACAGCTGATTACCATGACCTAGTGAAGGACAGACACACAGAAAGGGAGGGAGCGGAGAGCGAGTGAGAAAACAATCAAGAGAGATGCAATAGAGAAAGAGAGGCATGAGAGGGATGGAGAAAGAGAGGATAGAGAGGGATGGTGAGATATAGATGTATATTAATAGTAGAAAGAGAGAGAGAGAGATAAATAGTAGAGAGAAAAGAGCTGGAGCGAGGGAGGTGAGTGGGTGAGTGAGAAAATGGTGGCGCGAGAGCCTGGGGTTTTGAACAATAATTCCCTTCTAAAATTAGTCTAATTTTTCAGAAACTTTTCCATAATGGAGTAATCTGCAGAGCAGCGATGGGGTTGCTGCTCTGCCAGTCCTGAGGGAGGCCAGGTGAGAGATGGATCTGCTGCTCCAGATCATTCTGATCCAAACTAGTTAAACACTGGCTCAGAGACAGAATAGATAGATGAGGGGGCAACTTGTACAGTTGTACACATTTCTATCTAATTCGGTCTAGGTGGTAGGTACAGGGGTAAATGCCCATCTGTGATAGAATGTCTTGTGCTGACTCCTTGGAGTCCATGTAGACTGGAATGTCTACATGGACACTTTCCATCAGGGATGATAAGCTGTCATGTAGGCTTACTGGTGTTTGCCCCTCAGGGATAAATAAAGATAAGTGAATAGAATTGGATTAAGGTCCATTCAAAGGGATAGACAGACACCTCACCTGTGAGAGAAGCAGTTCTTGGAGAGATTCAGGTAAGAGAGATCAACACAACATCCCCTCAACAGAGCACCAAATAACTGTTATGGAGAGAAACCAATACATTAGTAATCATTATGTTTACACAACAACAAATACATACAAATATCAATCATGAAAATAAGCTTTGCAGTTTCATGGTCATTTTCCTAAGAGTCAAGATTACAATCTGTTAGCAAAAATGCAAATGTTCTCACAAATCTATTAACAATAAAATAAAATTACAATTTCAAAAAGTCCACCAGACTCTCGACAGGGGAGATTACATTGGAGAAAACAAGATATGAAACCAATAACATCGTCACGATAACTCATCCATAAAGAGAGTGTTCTCCTTTCATCCCAAAAAGACACCAGAGGAAGAGGAGTGAGTTGGGAACAAGTAATGACAGAACAGAAGCTTTCTGTCTCAGAATACATTCATATTCTATACAAAATTCATGCTCAACATTAGAGGTAAATTCTTCCTGTTTTTAGGGCAGAATGTTCCTCCCAAAGTTATACAGATGAAATGTCATGCTCATACATTTGTAAACTACAGAACTGTTATATAGCCCAATTAGCGCATCCACACCTCCACTTCAATTACTACAAAGTCCACTTCATTATGCGTGTTAGTTAGACTATCCTGATCATAGACCAGACAGTGTATGTTAAGCGTCTTTAACTGTATGATCAAAGCATGAAGCAGTCAGAGTGGAGACACTACTAACCGAGTCCACAGTGCAGTCGGTCCCAGAGAGGTCCAGATGAAACAGGCAATTAGTCTGGGCTAGGAACAGGTACATGTTCTGGAGAGTGATAAACAGAGAGACAGTCAGTGTGTTTGTGTATGTTGCATGCCTGTACTGTACATGTGGAGTTTATGTGTGGTCTCACCGTAGCATCCTCCCCAGACAGAATCCCAGGGTTCTTACTCAGGTCCAGGTGAAGCAGAGAGTTGGTGTAGTCATCACTGGAGCAGAGGGCCTGTGAGAGAGACACCACACCTGAGAGAGAGACAAATTAATTAATTAAGAAATAGTCTGTTGACATAGAGAAAATACGGTAACTGCAGCAGGGGAGGGAAAGAGTCACTAATCACATAAACCCTCCATCTGAAACCAAAATCAGCACTATTAACCAGACAACTATCAGAGCCATCCACTAATCACATAAAACCCTCCATCTGAAACCAAAATCAGCACTATTAACCAGACAACTATCAGAGCCATCCACTAATCACATAAAACCCTCATCTGAAACCAAAACACAAATATGTGGATATAATCGGCCCATTACATTAGAGCAGCAAATTAAAATCTATTTTTAAATCTCTTCATTGCAGAAAATACAGTTTCTTCTTAATAAGAGAAACAAAATAGTAAGAACAGGTTTAGTAAGCAAGTGAACTCAATACATCCTAATTTGGCCAAAATGAGGGCAGACATGCAGGGCAAGACTTTGTACTTTCATGTTGGCTTTGAAGCCTGGAACGAAAGTCTACAGTTAGAGCAATGAAGCAAAGACTGTTAGTAACTTAGCCCTGTGCAATCTACCAAACTGTTAGTAACCGTAGCCCTTGCTCTACCAAACTGTTAGTAAACCCTAGCCCTGTGCTCTACCAAACTGTTAGTAACTTGCCCTGTGCCTCACCCGCCAAACTGTTAGTAATTTAGCCCTGTGTTTCTATCCAAACTGTTAGTTAACTTAGCCCTGTGCTCTACCAAGACTGTTAGAAACTTGCCCTGTGCTCTACCAAACGTTAGTATTTAGCCCTGTGCTGCTACCAAAACTGTTAGTCTTTCGGAACTTCGCCTTGTCTCCACCAACTGTTAGTAATTAGCCCTGTGTTCACCAAACTGTTAGTAACTTAGCCCTGTGCTCTACCAAACGTTAGTAACTTGCCCTGTCTCACCAAACTGTTATAACTTAGCCCTAGTCTCTCTACAAACACTGTAGTAACTTGCCCTGCTGCTCTACCAAACTGTTAGTTAACTACCCTGTGCTCTACCCAAACTGTTAGTAACACTTGCCCTTGGCTCACCAAACTGTGTTTACCCTATCTCTCCAAAGCTTTAGTAACTCTTAGCCCTGTGCTCTTTACCAAACTGTTAGTAACTGCCCTGTGTGCTCCTACCAAAACTGTTAGTAATTAGCCCTTGTCCTACCCAACTGCTTAGTAACTTGCCCTGTGCTCTACCAAACTGGTTAGTAACTTGCCCTGTGCTTCTACCAAACTGTTAGTAACTTGCCCTGTGCTCCACCAAACTGTTAGTAATTTAGCCCTGTGTTCTCAAACTGTAGTTACCTGTCTACCAAACTTTAGTAACTTGCCCTGTTTTCTACCAAAATGTTAGTAACTTGCCCTTTGCTCTACCCAAACTGTTAGTAACTGTGCCCTGTGCTCTACCAAACTGTTAGTAACTTGCCCTGTGCTCTACCATGACACACTGCTCTACCCAAACGTTAGTAATTGCCCTGTGTTGTACCAAACTGTTAGTAACTTGCCCTGTGTTCTACCCAAACTGTTATAACCTTGCCTGTGCTCTACAAACTGTTAGTAACCTGCCCTGTGTTCTACCAAACTGTTAGTAACTTTGCCCTGTCTCTACCAAACTGTTAGTAACCTAGCCCTGTGTTCAACCAAACTGGTCAGTAAACTTGCCCTGTGCTCTACCAAACTGTTAGTAACTGTGCCTGTGCTCTACCAAACTGTTAGTAACTTGCCCATGTGCTCCACCAAACGTAGTAATTTAGCCCTGTGCTCTACCAAACGTGTAGTAACTTGCCCTGTGCTCCACCAAACTGTTAGTAACCTAGCCCTGTGCTCTACCAAACTGTTAGTAAACTTGCCCTTGCTCCACCAAACTGTAGTAACTTGCCCTGTGCTCCACCAAACTGTTAATAACTTGCCTTTCTCTACCAAATGGTTAGTAACTTGCCCTGTGTTCTACAACTGTTTAGAAATTAGCCCTGTGTTCTATCAAACTGTACTAAGTTTTAGCCCTGTGCTCTACCAAACCTTAGTAACTTGCCCTGTGTTCTATCAACACTGCTAGTAACTTAGCCCTGTGCTCTAACCAAACTGTTAGTAACTTGCCCTGTGCTCTACCAAACTGTTAGTAACTTGCCCTGTGTTCTACAAACTGTTAGTAACTTGCCCTGTGCTCTACCAAAACTTTAGTAACTTGCCCTGTGTTCTACCAAACTGTTAGTAACTTGCCCTGTGCTCTACCAAACTGTTAGTAAACCTAGCCCTGTGCTCTACCAAACTGTTAGTAACTTGCCCTGTGTTGTACCAAACTGTTAGTAACTTGCCCTGTGTTCTACCAAACTGTTAGTAACTTGCCCTTGTCTCCAACTGTGTAACAGCCCTGTTCTACCAAACTGTTAGTAACTTGCCCGTGCTCTACCAAACTGTTAGTAACTAGCCCTGTGTTCACCAAACTGTTAGTAACTTGCCCTGTGCTCTACCAAACTGTTAGTAACTTGCCCTGTGCTCTACCAAACTGTTAGTAACTTGCCCTGTGCTCCACCAAACTGTTAGTAATTTAGCCCTGTGCTCTACCAAACTGTTAGTAACTTGCCTGTGCTCCACCAAACTGTTAGTAACCAGCCCTGTGCTCTACCAAACTGTTAGTAACTTGCCCTGTGCCCACCAAAAATGTTAGTAACTTGCCCTGTGCTCTACCAAACTGTTAATAACTTGCCCTGTTCTCTACCAAATGGTTAGTAATTCCCTGTGTTCTATCAAACTGTTAGTAATTTAGCCCTGTGTTCTATCAAACTGCTAGTAATTTAGCCCTGTGGCTCTACCAAACGGTTAGTAACTTGCCCTGTGTTCTATCAAACTGCTAGTAACTTAGCCCTGTGCTCTACCAAACTGTTTAGTAACTTGCCCTGTGCTCTACCAAACTGTTAGTAACTTGCCCTGTGTTCTACCAAACTTTTAGTAACTTGCCCTGTTCTCTACCAAACTGTTAGTAACTTGCCCTGGTTCTACCAAACTTTATTAACTTGCCCTGTGCTCTACCAAACTGTTAGTAACCTAGCCCTGTGCTCTACCAAACTGTTAGTAACTTCCCTGTGTTGTACCAAACTGTTAGTAACTTGCCTGTGTCTACCAAACTGTTAGTAACTTCCCTGTGCTCTACCAAACTGTTAGTAACCTAGCCCTGTGTTCTACCAAACTGTTAGTAACTTCCCTGTGCTCTACCAAACTGTTAGTAACCTAGCCCTGTGTTCAACCAAACTGTTAGTAACTTGCCCTGTGCCTACCAAACTGTTAGTAACTTTCCCTGTTGCTCTACCAAACTGTTAGTAACTTGCCCTGTGCTCCACCAAACTGTTAGTAATTTAGCCCTGTGCTCTACCAAACTGTTAGTAACTTGCCCTGTGCTCCACCAAACTGTTAGTAACCTAGCCCTGTGCTCTAAAAAGTAACTGCCTGTGCTCCACCAAACTGTTAGTAATTCCCGTGCTCTACCAAATGTTAACTGCCCTATTCTCTACCAAATGGTTAGTAACTTGCCCTGTGTTCTATCAAACTGTTAGTAATTTAGCCCTGTGTTCTATCAAACTGCTAGTAATTTTAGCCCTGTGCTCTACCAAACGGTTAGTAACTTGCCCTGTGTTCTTCAAACTGCTAGTAACTAGCCCTGTGCTCTACCAAACTGTTAGTAACTTGCCCTGTGCTCTACCAAACTGTTAGTAACCTAGCCCTGTGCTCTACCAAACTGTTAGTAACCTAGCCCTGTGCTCTACCA
This sequence comes from Salvelinus sp. IW2-2015, assembly GCF_002910315.2. Classification (NCBI taxonomy): domain Eukaryota; kingdom Metazoa; phylum Chordata; class Actinopteri; order Salmoniformes; family Salmonidae; genus Salvelinus; species Salvelinus sp. IW2-2015. The sequence goes on along the minus strand of NC_036871.1, from coordinate 32,629,474 downwards.
AACTGTTAGTAACCTAGCCCTGTGCTCTACCAAACTGTAGTAACTTGCCCCGTGTTGTACCAAACTGTTAGTAACTTCCCTGTGTTTACCAAACTGTTAGTAACCTACCCTGTGCTCTACCAAACTGTTAGAACTTGCCCTGTGTTCTATCAAACTGTTAGTAACTTGCCCTGTGTTCTATCAAACTGTTAGTTAACTTGCCTGTGTTCTATCAAACTGCTAGTAACTGCCCTGTGTTCTATCAAAACTGCTAGTAACTTGCCCTGTTTCTATCAAACTGTTAGTAACTTGCCCTGTTTCTATCAAACTGTATTTGCCTTGTTTTACCAAACTGTTAGAACCTACCCTGTGCTCCACCAAACTGTTAGAACTTGCCCTGTGTTACAAACTGTTAGTAACTTGCCCTGTGCTCTACAAAACTGTTAGTAACTTGCCCTGTGCTCCACCAAACTGTTAGTAACTTGCCCTGTGTTCTATCAAAACTGCTAGTAACTGCCCTGTGCTCCACCAAACTGTTAGTAACTTGCCCTGTTCTCTACAACTGTTAGTACTTGCCCTGCTCTACCAAACTTTAGTAACTTGCCCTGTTCTCTACAAACTGTTAGTAACTTCCCTTTCTCTCAACTGTTGAACTTGCCCTGTTCTCTACCAAACTGTTAGTAACTTGCCCTGCTGCTCTACCAAACTGTTAGTAACCTAGCCCTGTTCTCTACCAAACTGTTAGTAACTTGCCCTGTGCTCCACCAAACTGTTAGTAACTTGCCCTGTGTTCTACCAAACTGTTAGTAACTTGCCCTGTTGCTCTAACCAAACTGTTAGTAATTTGCCCTGTGCTCTACCAAACTGTTAGTAATTTAGCCCTTGTCTCTACCAAACTGTTATAACTTGCCCTTTTCTACCAAACTGTTAGTAAACCTAGCCCTGTGCTCTACCAAACTGTTAGTAACTTGCCCTTTCTCTACCAAACTGTTAGTAACTTGCCCTGTTCTCTTACCAAACTGTTAGTAACTTGCCCTGTTCTCTACCAAACTGTTAGTAACTTGCCCTGTTCTCTACCAAACTGTTAGTAACTTGCCCTGTTCTCTACCAAACTGTTAGTAAACTTGCCTTCCTCCAAACTTTAGTAACTTGCCCTGTGTTCTACCAAACTGTTAGTAACTTGCGCTGTGCTCTACCAAACTGTTAGTAATTAGCCCTTGTTTCTACCAAACTCGTTAGTAACTTGCGCTGTGCTCTACCAAACTATTAGTAATTTAGCCCTGTGTTCTACCAAACTTTTAGTAAACCTATCCCTGTGCTCACACCAAACTGTTAGAATTTGCCCTGTGCTCTACCAAACTGTTAGTAACTTAGCCCTGTGTTCTACCAAACTGTTAGTAACTTAGCCCTGTGTTCTACCAAACTGTTAGTAATGAACCACATACAGTGGCAGAACTAACTCTGCTCTACCAAACTACTGCCACCATATAGTAGATTCTGTTAATCCCTAATTCGCCTAGAATAAAGAGGAAATTAGCAGACAGCAGACAGGCATGTTGCATTGTGCTGTACTCAGAGGCAATCCTTCTTCTGTAAATCTATCTAGTTTCAATGTTTATTTGTCACGTGCACAGTGTAAAATAGTACAGTGAAATGTTTTCTTGCAAACTCTTTCCCAACAATGCAGTATTCACTATCAAGGTGAGTAAATATATAAACTCAGCAAAAAAAGAAATGTCCCTTTGTCAGGACCCTGTCTTTCATAGATAATGAGCGGGATCGATTTGGAGGTGGAGGGTCCGTCAGGGTCTGGGGCGGTGTGTCACAGCATCATCGGACAGAGCTTGTTGTCATTGCAGGCAATCTCAACGCTGTGCATTACAGGGAAGACATCCTCCTCCCTCATGTGGTACCCTTCTTGCAGGCTCATTCTGACATGACCCTCCAGCATTACAATGCCACCAGCCACACTGCTCATTCTGTGCGTGATTTCCTGCAAGACAGTAATGTCAGTGTTCTGCCATGGCCAGCAAAGTGCCCGGATCTCAATCCCATTGAGCACGTCTGGGATCTGTCGGATCGTAAGGTGAGGGCTAGGGCCATTCCCCCCAGAAATGTCCGGGAACTTGCATGTGCCTTGGTGGAAGAGTGAGGTAACATCTCACAGCAAGAACTGGCAAATTTGGTGCAGTCCATGAGTAGGAGATGCACTGCAGTACTTAATGCAGCTGGTGGCCACACCAGATACGGACTACTTGTGATTTTGACCCCCCTTTGTTCAGGGACACATTATTCAATTTATGTTAGTCACATGTCTGTGGAACTTGTTCAGTTTATGTCTCAGTTGTTGAATCTTGTTATGTTCATACAAATATTTACACAAGTTTGCTGAAAATAAATGCGGTTGACAGTGAGAGGACGTTTCTTTTTTTGCTGAGTTTATATATAAATAGATTTGAATCATAAATGTGACAAACATAAGAGAACATAAACCATAGGACCCTGTATGGCTCAAGAGTCCCATGTGTTTTTTTTTCTCTCCTGAAAACCCCTCGGAACCTCATGACCTCATATAGGGCATATGAGGTCATGAGGTTCCGAGAGCAGTGGAGCGGTGACCACCACACGGGGGCACTGTGGCCCAGGGGACAGAGAGGACAGAGGGATGAACACACCCTTAGAGGAGAGGGACGTCTTGGAGAGGTTGAGCAGACGAAGGCCTTTGTTGAGGCGACACACCAGTTGGATGAGGTTTGACACTCCTGGAGAGAAACGCATATGGGAGTAAGTTGTCAGAGTGAAAGAAACACACACACACACACACACACACACACACACACACACAGAGATCAGAGAAAATACACACCCTTGACAACACCATACACTACCGGTCAAAAGTTTTATAACACCTACTCATTCAAGGGTTTTTCTTTATTTTTACTTTTTTCTACATTGTAGAATAATTGTGAAGGCATCAAAACTATGAAATAACACATATGGAATCATGTAGTAACCAAACAATTGTAAAACAAATCGAAATATATTTTAGATTTGAGATTCTTCAAATAGCCACCCTTTGCCTTGATGACAGCTTTGCACACTCTTGGCATTCTCTCAACCAGCTTCATGAGGCAGTCACCTTGAATGCATTTCAATGAACAGGTGTGCCTTGTTAAAAGTTAATTTGTGGAATTTCTGTCCTTCTTAATGCGTTTGAGCCAATCAGTTGTGTTGGGACAAGGTAGGGGAGTATACAGAAGACAGCCCTATTTTGTTAAAGACCAAGTCCATATTTTGACAAGAACAGCTCAAATAAGCAAAGAGAAATGACAGTTCATCATTACTTTAAGACTATGAAAGTCAGTCACTCGAAAAAATTTCAAGAATTTTGAAAGTTTCTTCAAGTGCAGTCTCAAAAACCATCAAGCGCTATGATGAAACTGGCTCTCATGAGGACCGCCACAGAAATGGGAAGACGCAGAGTTACCTCTGCTGGAGAGGATAAGTTCATTAGAGTTAACTGCACCTCAGATTGCAGCCCAAATAAATGCTTCACAGAGTTCAAGTAACAGACACATCTCAACATCAACTGTCAGAGGAGACGTGAATCAGGCCTTCATGGTCGAGTTGCTGCAAAGAAACCACTACTAAAGGACACCAATATTAATAAGAGATTTGTTAGGGCCAAGAAACCTGAGCAATGGAGATTAGACCGGTGGAAATATTTCCTTTGGTCTGGAGTCCAAATTGGAGATTCTTGGTTCCAACCGCCGTGTCGTTGTGAGACGCGGTGTGGGTGAACGGATGATCTCTGCATGTGTATTTCCCACCGTAATGCATGGAGGAGGAGGTGTGATGGTGTGTGGGTGCTTTGCTGGTGACACCGTGCTGTGATTTATTTAAATCAAGGCACACTTAACCAGCATGGCCTACCACAGCATTCTGCAGCAATACGACATCCCATCTGGTTTGGGCTTAGTGGGACTATCATTTGTTTTCAACAGGCAATGACCCAACACACCTTCAACTGTGTAAGGGTATTTTACCAAAAAGGAGAGTGATGGAGTGCTGCATCAGATGACCTGGCGCCACAATCACCCAACCTCAACCAAATTGAGATGGTTTGGGATGAGTCGGTCCGCAGAGTCCGACTCTCGCTACATATTCGTTGCCAACCCACTGGCTCCAGGTCATCTATACGTCTTTGCTAGGTAAAGCTCCACCTTATCTCAGCTCACTGGTCACCATAGCAACACCCACCAGTACGCGCTCCAGCAGGTATATTTCACTGGTCATCCCAAAGCCAACACCTCTTTTGCCGCCTTTCCTTCCAGTTCTCTGCTGCCAATGACTGGAACGAATTGCAAAAATCACTTAAGTTGGAGACTTATATCGCCCTCACTAACTTTAAGCGTTAGCGGTCAGAGCAGCTTACCGATCGCTGCAGCTGCACACAGCCCGTCTGTAAATAGCCCATCCAACCAACTACCTACCTCATCCCCATATGTTTTTGTTTTCTGCTCTTTTGCACACCCAATATTTCTACTTGCACATCCTCATCTGCACATATATCATGCTAAATTGTAATTACTTTGCCACTATTGGCCTATTTATTGCCTATTCTTACTTAATTTGCACACACTGTATACAGATTTCTATTGTGTTATGACTGTACGTTTGTTTATCCCATGTGTAACTCTGTGTTGTTGTTTTGTCGCACTGCTTTGCTTTATCTTGGCCAGGTCGCAGTTGTAAATGAGAACTTGTTCTCAACTGGCCTAACGTTACCTGGTTAAATAAAGGTGAAATAAAAAAAATTATAAATAAAAGAGTGAAGGAAAAGCAGCCAAAAAGTGCTCAGCATATGTGGGAACTCCTTCAAGACTGTTGGAAAAGCATTCAGGTGAAGCTGGTTGAGAGAATGCCAAGAGTGTGAAAAGCTGTCATCAAGGCAAAGGGTGGCTATTTGAAGAATCTTGTATAACACTTTCTTGGTTACTACATGATCCTTTATGTGTTATTTCATAGTTTAAAGTCTTCACCATTATTCTACAAGTAGAAAATAGTAAAAATAAAATCAAAACCCTTGGATGAGTAGATGTTTTAAAACTTTTGATAGGTAGTGTGTACATGGTCAGCAAAATCAACACACACACATATGTGCATAATCTATGCAGACAAAAAGATAATTCTAGTACATGGCGTCTACAGGCACACAGTGATGTGAGTGGAGTGACAGGTGTCAGAAAGGCACATTCTGATGTACTAATGAGAGTACGCAGACAACCCTGACTCACAATGGAGGACACACACACACACACACACACACACACACACACACACACACACACACACACACACACACAACACAACACACACACCACACACACACACACACACACACACACACACACACACACACACACAATCTGCAGAGTAAACAGCAAACACTGAGAAAGATGGACCCAGACTGGCATTCACACACATTACTGATGCTGAAAAAGAGTGAATGAGTAACAGAGTGCCTCTGAGGCTCCTGTACCTTGGTTGTCCAGGGTTGTGGGCCAGGTTGAGCGAGTGGATCACAGAGCAGGGTTTCAGACAGAGCTGTCGCCATTTTCTGAGGGAAGTCTCTAAAATAGCAATATGGAAAGAAGATGGATTAAATATTGTTTTGATGCTTGCTGTGATACATTATACATCAGAGTATGTCTGAGTCATGGTAGAGAAAAATCTAAAGTCAGGAGTGAAGTCAGAATGGCAAGACAAGAATAAGACAGATAAAAGAGGAGATGAAAGAGAGAAATGACATATCAGGAGGATGGAGGAGTCTCACGATTTGAGGCCAGCGTTCTCCAGAGTGAGTTCTTCCAGACTGCTGGACTTACTGACGGTGTGAAGGACCTGCTCCACCACCTCTGACCCCGTGGGCGACACAGAGAGAGACTGTTACATGAACAGGCCCAGCTCCTGTTCAACCAACTAGAAAGAATGAAAACCTGGTAGCTGTCTAAACACAGACAGAAAACTAGATATCACATGCAATCAGTAATGTAGAGTGGATAGTTACAATGCGCATGTCTTTGCAGTAGAGTTTGTGAACCAAGTGTTGTACGCCATGGAAGCAACCATCACCGCCAGGCCCTGAAATAGACACAATTTCAGCCTCAGATTTAAAAATGAAATAATACATTCCACAGCCAAACAAAAACAATTATCCAGCAAAACAACTTTATCAGAGAGAGCCGTAGGGATGGATTGGGAATTATGTATGATTCTGCAGCACACTCTCCCTGTTGGGGGCGGGGGAAAGAGCGAGATGGAGCAAACTGATAGCGAGAGAGCCCGAGAGAAGAAGAGAGGCAGAGAGGGGGATCGATGGGCTGACTGAGGGAGGCCAGGTCAGTGGATACTCAGGTGGAGGTTCCACAGAGCCGTGTTTTGATCCTAGCCAACGGCCTAAAACCGTTTTATCCTGCCCAACACACCATGTGTCCAGTAGGAGGGAGAGACAGAGGGATGCAGGAGATAGACAGACAGGGGGGCGAGGGAGAGAGAGACAGGGGCGGAGGGAGAGAGAGACAAGGTAAGGAGGAAAGCGAGAAAGACAGAGGACGAGGGAGAGAGACAGAGGACAGAGGAGAGAGACAGGGACAGGGAGAGACAGGAGAGAGACTGGGCGAGAGGCAGGGGGAGGCGAGGGGGCGGGGGGACGAGGGCGGAGAAGGGAGGGGAGACAGGGGGACGGAGGCGAGAGACAGGGACGGGGGAGCGGGCGAGGCGAGAGACAGGGAGCGAGGGCGAGAGACGAGGGACGGAGGCGAGAGACAGGGGACGGAGGGCGAGAGACAGAGGGGACGGAGGGCGAGAGACAGGGACGGAGGCGGAGAACAGGGGGACGAGGGCGAGAGACAGGGGGACGGAGGCGAGAGACAGGGACGGAGGGCGAGAACAGGGGGACGGAGGGCGAGAGACAGGGACGGAGGAGGCAGAGACAGGGACGGAAGAAAGACGCAGGGGGACGGAGGGCGAGAACAGGGGGACGGAAGGAAAGAGGCAGGGGACGGAGGGCGAGAGACAGGGGACGGAAGGAAAGAGGCAGAGAGCGAGAGAGAAAGTGGCAGAGAGAGGAAGCAGCAAACAGAGACAACAGAGAGAAAGTGGCAGAGAGAGGAAGCAGCACGAACAGAGCGGAAGAAGGGCAGAGACCAACAGAGAGAAAGTGGCAGAGAGAGGAAGCAGCAAACAGAGAGAGACCAACAGAGCAAGAAAAGTGGCAGAAAGAGAAGCAGCAAACAGAGACCAACAGAGAAACAGTGGCCAGAGAGAGGAAGCAGCAAACAGAGACCAACAGAGAGAAAGTGGCAGAGAGAGGAAGCAGCAAACAGAGACCAACAGAGAGAAAGTGCAACAGATTGAGATAGAGCTCTTAAAAGGGAATGCCCTCAATTACATTAGGGCCCAGTCCAGTGTATGGCTGAGGGCTGCGTTCTCATTTCACATGCCACCATGGAGAGGACTTCCCTCTGGCTGGCCAAATGATGTGTGTGGTGTGCGTGTGTGTACACTCCACAACCTCTCCCAGTGTTCCCCACCAGCCAACAGCAGCACCCTCTTACCCTGGATTACTGGAACGATTTCCCTGAATCAACAATTCCACTAAAAGGGTGAGCTTCTCTTCAAGTCCATGTCTACGAGCGCTATCTATCCCCTTGGGGCCTGTAAGGCACTAGAGTATGACAGACTGCCAGCTATACTCCAGAGACACACACACACAGGAACCAGGTTTAGCTCGCTGTGGGGGTGAAGTTTGAACCCCCTGGGTTATTCCTGCAGGGCCAGACAGGCAGCAGAGGGAGAAAGGTGTCCACAGGAAGAATGAAATGAAATACAGTAGAAGAGTACAGCAGTCAGCAGACAAAGCATGGTGTCGGAGGCTGTAACTGTAGAAGGCAGAAATCAGAAGACATTGGGGGAATGTGAAATGACGGCCCAGAGTGATGCACCACAAATGCCTCCTGGTAGGGAGACAGGGAAGTCGGACAGTCAGAGGGTCAGCCTACAGGACGTGCTGGAACTAGAGCACCTGACAGTCACTTCATAGGACTACAGTCAAGTCTCAAATCACCTGCACGTTATTCTCATGTCATATTCACATCTCAGAAAAGGTGGTGTATTTGTATTTGTTATGCTGCCAAAGCAGCAGCTGCTCTTCGTGGGGTCCAGCAAAATGAAGGCAGTTTATACAATTTTAAAGACATTACAATACATTCACAGATTTCACAACACACTGTGTGCCCTCAGGCCCCTACTCCACCACTACCACATATCTACAGTACTAAATCCATGTTTATGTATAGTGCGTATGTTATCGTGTGTGTGTGTGTGTGTGTGTGTGTGTGTGTGTGTGTGTGCATGTGTCTGTGCCAATGTTTGTGTTGCTTCACACAAACATTGTACACAGTTTTTTTAAATGTGTTTTTTAAATCTAATTTTACTGCTTGCGTCAGTTACTTGATGTTAGAACAGAACAGGTGGTGTACCTGCTGTCCAGGGTTACAGA